>NW_015161415.1:265958-296253 GCF_001447785.1 Gekko japonicus | reverse complement strand
AAAAAATGGTTCTGATGAAATGGTTTAGTTGTCTGAGGCTTTCTTCCTTACACATCTTCACCTCACATTGTGTCTCATTCTATCCTAATTAATGATTTGACAGAATAGTTTTATAATGTATGCAAAATGCAAGGCACTTTGATTTTTCTAAAAGAAAGGCAGAATATACATTTTAAGAAAACAAGTATATTATATACACGGACAACAGACTCAAAGGGGCAGAGTGAAATTGCCTATTTTACTTTTATGCTATTAACATGACGTGTACAGCTGCCAAGATTTGTATGCTGTTTTAAAAGGGTAGGGGGTGTCAATTGTAACAACAGCCTGTTTCACAGATAAACACTTTGGGACAGACCAACTTATTTTGTCAATCGCACATACCTCAAGTAACATCTGACGCCTGCTTTCCCAATCATCTCTGTCTTCAATAAGTTTGGACGATCGGCAGAAAAGTTTTGGACCCTCTGGACGGGAGAGCAAAAAAGTTTAAGCTTTTCTTATTTTAATCTTGTTGTTTCTCTAAGTATGAACAAGCAAGTTACTATGGTAAGGCACAGAAACCATCAGTCGCTCTTGATGAAGTGTTTGTTGTGCTAATTTCTGTGTGAGTGGGTGTCAAAATAGCAGATGAGGCTGAAGATAAGCATAAAATGATGCACAATGGGTCTAACCAGTCTAGCTTTAAATATATGTTGGTGCATCTGAACTGGTAATGACTGATTTAGGAATAATGAGGGGTGGGTACCTCAATGAAAATTCAGTGCACATAAGTGGTGAAAAAGGCAAATATTAAACTAAGGATTATAATGAAAGAGATGAGGGGGGAAAACCCAGCTACGATTGTAATGTCTATTGGATGTAGTAGCTCTAGAAAAGGACAATGAAAATGAAGGGGATGGAACAGCTTTCCTACAAGGCAGACCTAAGAAACATGGGGCTTTTTAGTTTAGTGGAACAATGACTAAGGGGGTATATGATAGAGGCTTCTGGTATGCATGGGTTGGATAAAAGAACCTTTACACTGTCCACACAACTACTAGAACTTCTAATGAAGCTGATGGGCAGAAATTCAGGAGACAATAGGAAGTACTTCTTAAGGATTTATTAACCTTGGATTTGTAGTCACAGGATGTAGATAGTCACTAGTTTAGCTAGCTTTAAACTGGGATTAAGCTAATTTCTGGAAGATTACCCCATCAGTGGCCATGAACTGTGGTGACTAAATGAAGCATCCATGTTCAGTGACAATGACCTCTGAATACCATGTTGGGGGGCAACAGGGGGAAGGCTTTGACCTCCAAGCTCTGCTTGCAGGCATTCCAAGTACATCTGGTTGGCCACCACATTCAACAAGATACTGGACTAGAATGGACCACTGGTTTGATCCGGCATGATTCGTTTTATGTTCTATGCTCAACTCTTCAGCACTGGAGTCATCCCTTTTCACTTTCTTCCACTACTACTCACCATTCTTCTTTCCATAAGCACCACTGTGCTTGCTTAACTTAGAATCCAAGCCACATTTAACAACCACAACAATATGCAAAATAGAATATAATTCCTTATCAGTTCAAACTTGCATCAAAGGAATGGCAGAATAAAAAGTCTTCACACTGTACCTATCACCTGAATAAAGCAACTGAAGAAACCAGTTGAGTTCCCCCCTCCCTCAGAGCATTTTCCACAAAATGAAGCAGCAAATACTGAAAAGGCTCTGCTTCTGAAGGAAAGCAGCTGGAGCATTTGAATCAACTGAACTGCCAGATTAAGTTTATTCGTTTTGTTTTTTTACTGTATTTTACCTATTCAACCCGGCTTTGCCGTATGTTAGCCGCCCTGAGCCGCTGGGAGGGCGGGATATAAATCTAAAAATAAATAAATAAAATAAGCATCATGAGCCACAGAAAATGTGTTTGCATTTCGACTGCCTTTTTGTCATTTCAATGTCTGGTCTTCTCTGATTTCTTGGACTTGGACTCTTGAGAACCAAGGAACAAATCTGTTAAACAAACATATATATGCTATTGATGAGCTCTGCCATTTAGTAGTTTTTGCTGGCTTTTATTGGTACCTTTTAATCTATCATCTTCTTGGGAGAAGAAGAAAAATCTAACGTTTGACTGTGGTGCAGCTGGAGACCTAAAAGACAAAACAAAACCTTTTTTGCCTGAGAAGAAAGCAATATTGGTTTTTCAACATTTGAGGAACAAACCTAAAAATTCTCAATCAGTAAAGCTGATAGATTACTGTGTTACTTGAATTTTAAGTCTAAAGGTCAAATGTATCCTCACCAACAACCATTACAGAAATGTGTAGATAACAAACCAGTGTCCTTCCCACTCCCTCCCTTTTTCACTCCCATTCTATGAATTCTAATATTTAAATGCCATTTACATTTCTTTAACATATTCTTTTTCATCCACTTCTTGTTCATCATCGTCTTCTGAACTACTATCCTGGAAACGTGGATCTTCTTGCCAAGCAACCTTTGAAGGTTTTATTGCCTCAATTAGATAGGGTTCTGCAAAACATAACAAAATACTAGAATTAGTGATTTATCCCTTCCTTTCTGTATAAGAAGTTCATATAGAAAAAAAGAAGCCCACAGAAATTTGTTGTCAAACAGCATAATAGCACTAGCAAATTAATCTTTCCTTGCATGCTGGTCATAATGCTAACTGCACGTGGATTCTAATATGCATATGGGACTCCAGACAACCAGAGACTATCCTCTAATAATCACACCAATAATTTCTATCGTAACTGCTAAAACAGGTTTAAATAGAACTTTCAGGTCTTACATGTCCTGAAATAGGCACAGGGTTGGGATTTAAGCAGCCATGTGAAGAAAATGTCTTTCTGTGAACACCTGTGGCATGTTTTGGTGCACTGATGGTATACTTAAGACAATGTTCCCAGTCAGTCTTACAGCATAGTAAAAAATAGGGGTGGCAGTCTCTTAGATACGGCTTAGCAGATTATCATTAGATCCTTGCATTAAAAATGGAAGCAAAAGATAGTGCATATACTGCAGAACTAGTATAATATGCCCCTGGTGGTAGATCCCTATCTTCATGTTGACCACACTCAAGGCTCTTCTTTGTATTAAAAGGGCAACCCAACCAAAAGCTCATTACAGTAGTCTAGCCTCAGAGTTAGATACATAAATAAAATTTTAACTGAAGATACTGGATACTGAATCCAAGATATCCTGTATGCAATACCAGCACTGTTCCACAGCCTTTCCCATAAACACTTGAGATGAGTTGAGCATGTACTGTATTATATGCTAAAATGGGTTGCGCTGTAGTCCAGACTGGTTTCCTAACATAGATACTTTAGTTTCCTGACATTATGTCTGTTAGCTTACATTTCATTTATCTACTTCTAGATTTGTAACCCTCTTTCTGACCAAGTTCTCCAAGTAGGACACAGTACTATTTTATTTTATTCCATAATTTGAAACAGAAGTATATATCCAAACATGTTCTTCTTTTAGAGAAAAGTCACCTTTGAACCCAATACTGATTTTCAACCACCTACAAATGAAAAGCCAGCCTAAAACAGAAGAATTTTCTTGGCTTCCTCAGAAGGAAATATCCAAATAGATCTAGAAGACATATGAAGAGATGTGGCAATTTTACAAGAAAAGAGTGCCCTCTGAAAAGGCCCTACTATCTGTAGTGAACCAACAGCTGAAACAGTAGAAAAGAGTAAGAGTCCAGTAGCACCTTAAAGACTAACAAAAATTGTGAAAGGGTATGAGCTTTCGTGAGTCACTGCTCACTTCCCTCATAGAGAATCTCATATTTAGATATTTAGAGGCTGACTTTACATTGAGGAATCAAATGCTAGCACTTTAATAAGCTGTATAGTTATGGTTTTAAATTTGTGTCTGAATGGATTGTATTATTATATTGTATTGTTTTATATTGTTTGTAAGCTGCCCTGAGCTGTCTTTGCTGGGAGGGCGGGGTAAAAATCTAGTAAAATAAAAATAAATTAAAAAATATGCCTAAAGGTAGCAAACTTTTTCCTGCTAGTTAAGGGATAACTCAAAGTTATATTCCCAGGTAGGATTAGATTCTTTTACACAACCTAGGGATGGAGCATACCCAACCCAGGAGTGACTGAGGAAGTTTGGGTTCTTCTCACATTTCATCAGTTATGATAGGGTGGTACACAGCTGTGTTGGGGTTTTTTTTTAGTTTTACAGAATTTATTAATTCAACACCATTTACATTCTTGATGTTCCAGAAATGAACTGCAAATGCATAAAATGAGCATAATGCATAAAATGAGCACAATATTTTTGAAATGCATGGAAATAAGCATCTTATCTAAGGAAAAAATATTCCACATTTCAGGAACACCAAAAATAATTCAAAGTTTCTCTTGTGATAAACAAGTAAACCATGAATAAAAGGCATTTCCTGGACTGTCACTGAAAACTCTAATAAATATTCCCTGCAGTAAAACTGACAGATTACAATCACCTCAGGCCCAACACCATAGCTCTAGAGTTAGCCACCCTCCCAACCATATTGTTCCTTTTCTACTATGTTGTGTCATGTAAACGTTTATACTGCTTTGTTCTGTAAGTTAATTTATCCTGCAGGTCTTGACTTGTACAATGTCCTTAAGATACCTGTGGTCCAAAGAAGCCAGAGGCTGGTACACTATGACAAATGCGATAATGATATCACTTATGGCTTTGCAGGCAAGAAAGAAGAGGGCTGCCTAATAATGGCATGAAAAGCATGCCCTGCCTTATAATGGCATGAAAAGCATGGCCTCACAGCACTGTAGCCAAAACCAATTCACGGTATTGTGTTGACCAACCCCCCCCCCCTTGTATATACCATGAAGATTTATTCATTATGTAGTGTGGCTGGCCAGCTGGACCCACATTTCCTGTGTAGTGGCTGGAAGCCTCCAGCAGCCCAATTGGAGATGAACCGCTGTCACTGGGGGAAAATCAGACAGCCAGGAAGAGGGGAATGCAGGGAGGCAGGGGAATTGGCGGGGGCTGGAGGACTCCCAGAAATGGAAGCGCAAGCTGGGGTGGGGAAGGGTCTGGAAAAGAGGCCAGGGAAAGCAGTGGAGCCATGGAGATGGTGAAGGCATGAGCGGCCAGACTCATGGGAGAAGCCAGCAGAAGCCAGGGACTACAGACAGGATTGGGAGACAGACAGGCCCAAGGACGGAGCAACACCAGCATGGCAGGTAACACCACATTTAAAGAACATACAAGGCATGGGGACGGGATTGGGGTCTGAGAGACTTACAAATAGACATCTGGCATTGGAAGATTAAAACCACCTGAATAAGACACTAGACAATAGCGAAGAAGGGACTCCAGTACAGGGGAGAAGAAGAGAATAGATGAACCGGGGGCTCAAGAGGGGAAGCAGCAGCTGTAAAAAAGAACAGTGTGGCAAAGGAGGAACAAGGGAGAGTGATTCACACAGCCTTTGTGAGACACCCTGGTCTGAGGCCATAGCAAGGAAAATCACAAGTAACATCATATGTGGGGGTGGGTTGTTGTTTTTTTTTTAAAAAAAAGAAGTTAGTTTTTGTTGAACATTTTCAAACCACTAGAGTGTGAGCCCCTGGTTAACTGATCCCAGATGACCAAGCTACATATAAGAAAATAATTCTGAGAACAGCCTTAGAATGTGCTCTGGTACCTTCTTTCATAGGTGATGTCTCCTCTTCAGCACCAAAAAATGAAAACGTGAAGCCACTAGTTTCTTCTTGCTTGCTACTTCTATCTTTGTTTAATGGCCCTACCTCAGCTGCAATTGTGTCTTCTGCATTATCATGTTTATCCCAGGGTATTATTTCTGGCCTTGCATCACATTTAGTAGATTCAAGTACTTCTCTCAAGTTCACAGCAACATCATAAAACATTTCTTTAGACACCTCAGGCAGCTTCTGGGCTTCCTCCCTCTTCTTCTTCTTCTTCGCTTTACTGCAGGAATTAAATACAAACGAGTCTTAGTCTTAATGTTACACAGTTAACCTGTACAAATATTATCGTACACAACTATTTTTCAGGCGCTCATGACAGCAGAAACTGATGTGTTGTGGGTTTTTGCTTGTTCTCATGGTGAAAGCAGATTTTTCATCATATTTCCTAGCAGCCACTTTTGGTTCACCAAGAAGGCATTGCTAGGTCAAGGGGATGGAACCCTCAAAGGCAAAAAGAAATGATGTTACTGTTGAAGGGATGAACTCAGAACTGGGCAACAACCCTCTCCCTTTTTAAATTTACTCCACCTCACCCAATGTAAGATCTAAAAAGGAGTCAGAAGTCTGGTTCATTATGAAGAAAGAGCCCTCCCCCCAATAATCTCATTCCTCCTAAAAAAACTTTTTTGGGGGCTTCTCATGGTTACTTAAACAAGCTAGTTAAATCCATTCATGTACTACCACTGCATAAAGTGAGTGGATATTAGGGATGGAAAACAGTTCAACTGGCAGATTAACCACTCCAGACTGCAAAAAGAAGAAACTGTGAGGTAACTGCGCTAGAAAATATTTCAATAACAATCACAAAATTTATACAAAAATGTGTACAAAAAATCATATAAATGCACAAGGCAGTTGAAAATGGCATTATACAAGCACTTTGCCCTAGGAACATTCTTTCAGAGAATTTCTTGCAACTAAGTTATGAGACATCGGTGAATATTAATAAAATTTTTGATACCTACTTGTTGAAATGACAGACCAAGAGTCACTGCTTTCATCTACTTTCGGAAGAAGAATAGTATCGAACGATAGAACATTCCGGAGACCATCGTCACACCATTTTCAACTGCCTTGTGCATTTATATGATTTTTTGTACACATTTTTGTATAAATTTTGTGATTGTTATTGAAATATTTTCTAGCGCAGTTACCTCACAGTTTCTTCTTTTTGCGATCTGTTCTGTGACTGTGACCATCATTTTTGAGCCAGATTAACCACTCCAACAAGCTACTAATGGAGTAATTACCTTTCTTTTTCAGTATTTTCTCGTTTTCTTTCAAATACTGCATGGTCCTGCCTTGTAGGATCATAGCGTAGGGTGTTAATATCCCTGGGGAAAAAAGGGAAACATAGGTATTCTTTATTGTATCCAGATGTAACATCTCTCAATTTAACATCTAACTTTTTGTGTGTCTATCAACAGGTTTTCAAAAAAACGTTAATAAATTTCATCAGATGCACTGCCTCAAAATAAATATTTTAATGCTCAAATCTAGCAAAATAGGATGGGGTGAAGACAAGTTGCAAAGGGTTCAGTTATACACAGTGCCAGGATAGGAAGCAGTCTAGTACCTGTTGCCTTAGCAACCCTTCTTTTGGCTTGCTGTGCTACACATACATGATCTAATAGGATGGTAAGAGCGATAGCTGAACTTTGATTTACACAACTGCATTTGATTTCTCCAATACAAAGCATCAGGTAACTACTTACAGTTAGGTAGCCTAGTTAGCCAGAATATAAATTGGATATTGACCCATAACATTCAGAGCTGTAACCTAGAAATCTAACTTCAGGGCTATGGAAATACTTTTAACAAGGTTTGTCATGGTGATTGTACACTTCTACTATGCTAGACTCTAATCCAAGATATTTTTAGATTTTTTTATATGATTCCACAGGAAATAAGACCCAATTAAAAGGCACATTATTATGAAATTGAGAGGCTTCCTCTGAATTCAATGCCTTAGAAAAGTTAAAACATTTATGTGTAGGTATGTAGATCACATGTTACTGTTCTCCTAAAAGTCAATATATTAACTTGTCTATTAAAGAAAAGTCCTTACTTGAATTTCTTAGCATTTGCAGCCTGCTTGTTAGGTTTGGGATGTTCTACATTAATATGTAGAAGATTTTTCAAGATCTCAAGATTCTTCTTTTTCTCTAAGGCAAGCTCATCCTCTTCATCTATCTCCAGTTTCTTTAATTCATCTAAGAGGGGAAAAAATTAACAGCTTATTTATTTAAAACATTTATATCCTGAGACTTGAGGTGGCTAACAATGCAGCACCAGGTTGCAAGGACACGAAACATAAGAGACGAATTTACAAGTTTTTAAAATACACAATAAAAGAGAAGGCACAATCTAACCTTCTTGTTCACTTTCACTGTCACTTTCAAGGAAGCGAGGATCCATACGAAACCTTTCATCTGTGCCAAATCGTGACTGTAACTGCATGAGCTGTAACAACAAATAGTGCTCATTTTCCAGTAATTTCTATCTCGTATTAGTTCTACTTTGATCATTACTATATGATAACAGTGACAGCACATGTACACAATGTAAGATCTTTGGACTTACTATATGTCCACATCAAGAGGCAAAAGTGACTCTGGAAAGAGCACCTTCCACCTGGGAGGGAAAGAGGAATAGGGCCCGGCCCAGCCTCACCCATGAGATGGAAGGGGCTAGCTCACCACAGCTTCCACTTTGCTCTATCCATCTTGTACATGATAAGGGTATAGGCATCATGGTGGACCAACTCATAGTGATGGTAGTTCCTACCTGCTTCATGACAGCCTGTCTTGTGTAGGGTGGGGGCTGCTGGGTCCTATGAATTGGGAGCTGTCAATTTGTGGGGGCAGTAGCTCCTACCCCCTTGGTGAGGGCTAAGAGCTTGCAGCAGTGATGGCTCCCACCAAATTTGTGCAGGGCTGTCCCAGGGTAAGCCCCTCCCCTCCACGGAAATCTCCTCAGTAGCCTTAAAGGCCCTGGTGCAAATAAATGAAGAAATGTTGGAGGATAATGTGCATACAGGTTGAACTGAATGGGCATAACAAAGCTATATGAGGAAAAGTGAAGAGTAATGCTGGATTAACTGG
Source organism: Gekko japonicus (assembly GCF_001447785.1). Lineage (NCBI taxonomy): Eukaryota > Metazoa > Chordata > Lepidosauria > Squamata > Gekkonidae > Gekko > Gekko japonicus. The sequence goes on along the minus strand of NW_015161415.1, from coordinate 287,392 downwards.
TAGCAAGGGAAACAGAAAAGGCTGTGCCAACACCCTTCCATGTTTTCCCAGATCAATTTTAAAACAAGTTGTACTGTTCTACTGATGTACAGGCAGATGGAGAAAAATCAAAGGATAGAACCAATAGTTATTTACTGTCAAAGGCATGTTGATTCCTGGGAAAGTCTGTCCAGGAATTAGGCAAAAAACTGATGAAGTGAACACAATTCATATGTTGGCCCTAAACACCAAAACATTATTCACCACTCTTTGAGCATGGTAAGAGATAAAGTTTTACCAACCTTCTCACCAGCTTTACCCTCAAACTGAGGTTTTATTTTGAATCTGTCCTCATCTTCTTCTGCTATATCTGGCTCATCCTCACTGCTTTCAAATAGCTTTCCAGAGGTTTTAGTGATGAAATCCTTGGACATAATAATACATACAATTTTAACAAGTTAATTCTAAATGCTCCAGAAAATAAGTTTCCATACATCTTTTGCCCTCATACCCAAAGACACAATGCACCTTTGCTTATTTAGTAAGTTCTGAATTTTAGAAGTTTTTCCTTTAAAAGAAGAACTTTTGCAGGGAAAAGGCTTGCAGAAAACTTCTGAGAAAGGAAAGAATTTGGGGGTACGTATGGATCCAAATATAGCTTTCTTCCAAACACAGTTGCTTAGGAAAGCTGCCATTGAAAATTATATTTATTTTGGCAGCCAACTCAAAAACACACATAAGAACATAAGAAAAGCCCCTGCTGAGTCAGACCAGTGGTCCATCTAGTCCAGCATCCTGTCTCACACAGTGGCCAACTATTTCCTCTGGCAGGCCAACATCAGGGCATGGAGGTTGAGATCTTCTCCTGATGTTGCCTCCTGGCACTGGGATTCAGAGGGCGACTGCCTCTGAATGTGGAGGTTCCTCTCAGTCACTATGGCAAGTACCCAATAATAGACCTACCCTCCATGAATCTATCTAATCCCCCTTTAAAGCTCTGTATTCCTGTCTATACCCACACAAACATGTGCAGACTGCTGAGTTTTCTCCTCCATAATGGGTTACATAAAACAGATTTGTATGGGATTCTTGAGCAACTTCTGTGTATAAACTGTTGTAGTCTACTCACTTTCCCCAGCAGCTTTCTTCCTGGCCCTTCTTCAGTGCTCACTGGAACTTCACCTTCACTTTCACCATCCGAATCAAACACTATGTGCTTCTGTTTATTCGTTGATATGATTTCCTCAGGGAACATGGATAAGTGTATTATCAATTATGAAAATCAATTTAACATTAGAGATGCATTTGGTGTAACAACAGCAGAGCACACAGATTTGCCTATAACTTGGATAAGGGCACCGTAAACTGGGGAAACAGTACGAGGGCACATTTCCAACATTAACTCCTCCATCCCAAATTTAGTTGCCTTCCTATTATGATTTTCCTCTGAAATTCAGGCATTTTGGAGCAAGCTCAGGTGTTATACTACAAACATACCTACAATCTTTATACAAAGTGATGTAACATTTCCCCCCCTAGCACAAAAAAAAAAAGAGAGTTACCAGATGGGCAAGAGCTCCCTGAATAAGTCTTTTCTGCTGTTCTCTCAGTTTTTGCTTCTTTTGCAGAGCTGCCAGCCGTTTTTCATTATCCTGCTGTTGTTTTTCTAATGCAGATGTGACAGAACCCAGAAGGGTCTCTCTGCTTTTCGGAGGGATATTCTTCAGGTTCTCACTTAAATCTGAACCTTCACAACTAATTTCTATCGGTGCTCTCTTGGGAAAAGATTTCAGATTTGTTGAGACCTTTGTTTCTGTTAGAACACTCCCGTTACTGTTGTCAGCTTTACTATTTTCTGTGTTGAGTGTACTGCAGTCAGAATTTTCACCTGTTTTTGCTCTGCATTTTCCTCTGTGAGAGTCAGATTTCCTTTTTTTTAATGACAGTAATTTACAGTTAGGTTTTTTAGCTGCAGAGTCCGAGAACTGGGGATCTGATGCACCCTTCAAAGTGTCCATACAAGTAAGGTCAGAAGAATCACAGCTTTTATGTGCATCCAACTCACCCTTATTCGGCTTCTTTATGGTTTCAATCTTGCTTAGTGACCCTATTCCTCTAAAAGGCTGAACTTTCAATGGAGAGTTTTCTTTCTTTGGATTTTTTTCATCAGCACTTTCTTCTTTTAAAATAGCAGCAATAATTTCTTTTGGGCAAACACATTTTTTGGCAGTAGAGGAACCTGTGTGTACTCTTGAAATAATTTTGGTATTACTAACTGAAAATTCATTCATTTTAGCTTCAGTGTCAGTGTGATTACCTCTTGTATCGTCATCTGTAGACTCAGCATTTTCGCCTGCTAATCGTTCTAAATCTTCTAATGTAAGATCTAGTTGGTAACAGTTTTTCGTCATGGTTTCATAATCTTCACCCCCTTCAGATTCGCTTGTGGCAAAATACAAATAATTGCTCTCCAATTTGCACTTATTGGCATCTCTGCTCTGTTCAGGTACAACCTCAGAATTTGGTTTTTTCAGTGTTGCTGTTTTCTCCACTTTCAGTTTGTCAGATGTTGACCCGTTCAAATGACAAACTGACAAAATGCCCTTCTTAAGCCTTCTATCTTTCTCTTTTGTGGCCTTAGATCCATTCAGAGCTTTCTTTCCTCTCTTTCTTTGATTTGATGTTTGAGTCACAGCTATAATTTCATCAGTGTCAGCTGAATCATAATCAGATTTGCCTTCAGTGCTCCTTAGCATTCCATTGCATACTTTCTTCATACCATGTGCTTTCTGTAAAGCCCAGTGAGTATTATACTTCATTTCAAAATTTTCTCCAACAACTTCCATACTGTCATCTTCAGGCTGAATATTAGGGTTAACTCTCTGCACTTTTTTTTCTTTTGCTACTATGGCTCTAATTTCGTCATCAGTATCAATATCGCTTTCAGATAGGCTGCTTTTCCTGCACAATCCAGTTTCAAACTTCTGATCCACAGGTTCTTTGTATTGCTTTGCAATAGGAGTGCGATTTTGAACTAGTTCTGTCTTGTGTACATTTGTTGTTTTTGATGAAAACTGGCAACATGATTTCAGTTCTGTAGTACTTAAAGTACCACAGTCCTGTACTCTCATTTTCTTTTTAAGCGGCTTTTTATAAACAGGAAATTGTCCTTGCTGTTTCTTGCTCATGATATTATCATCTTCTTCTAAATGCCAAGTGAGTTGGGAAACTGGAACGGTTTCATTCAGGTCTGAATCCAATTTTTTAAGGTTGTGACAGTATTTGGAAGGGTCATATTTCATAATGTTTTTACCAGAATTAAGGAAAAATAAATTTTAAAGCTCCAAAATTCTAGAGATAAAGCAACGTTTTTATAAGTAATTCCAGAGGGGTAGCTGTCTTAGTAAAATAAAACAGAAGACCACTGGCGCCATGAAGACTAACAACATTTATTCCAGCACCAGTTTTTGTGTATCAGAAATGAGTGCTAATTCATGAAAGATCACACTGGAATATATGTTGTTAGTCTTTAAGGTGCCACTGGACTTCACAAAATAAAACAAAAGTAGCTCCTCTTAAGAATATGCCTCACTACATTTGAAAAGAAAAGCTACAGCACATGTGGGATAAAGTCCTCTGCAGTCCGATCTATTAACTGACTCAGATTTACATGGCTACGTGATCTTTGAGTTGGTTATTATAGGAATTGAGTTCAGCAAAATCTATTTTTAGTAGTGATTTATTATCTTGTTGAAGTCTGCTTTTAGAGTTCCAACCTCCCCAAACCCCTCAAAGTAATCAAGACTGTCAAATCCAACCTACTACTACAAATTTTCCCTCCCTTCTTCTGCTTCTCCTCTAGAAAGCTTCTGCATCCCACACTCACCCAGCTTTTCCCTTCTTAAACTTGCTCTTTAAACTCCTCCCACCTGCTGCTTTACCTTATCTTTCTCCTTTTTAATTCTGTCTTTCCCTTCCCACGCTGATACTAACTGAGGCTTGGAATCCTTAGCAATGCTGGTAACACCAAAGTGGCAACGGAAATCTCACAACATGGTTTGAAAAGAACTCAGTGGCATTGTTTTCTTATAGAAGCAGACATTGCTTCTGTGAGTTCAGGTTGTTTTAATTCTACAATGTATTTTTTTGAATGTCTATTTTTCTGCAAATGTGGGGCTTCCTCCATGCTTCAAAAAAAATACCCGTATCTGTACACATTCCCACTGCATGAATTTTTGACTGATACTCTGAGGCCATTGTTCAGAATGAGATAAAATGATACATGTATGCTACAAGAATGTTAAGAGTTATAAGAAAAAACTTTCTGAATATGATAAAATGCCTGCCATATTCTTAAAACTTTTCATCATCCTGGAGTACATGTTTCAATTGATTATCTAGAATTAAATATCCCAATTAAGAGTAATCTACTTTATGGTACAAAGACAGTGCCACATCATAATCAACAGTTAGAATTACATAGGAATAGCTTGCTTCCTGTTAATGGTAGAACTTATGTCTACTTATAATATACTCAGTATGTAGAAAAGGATATCTTGTTTGTGTGTTGAGCTTTCATGTGGAGGACAGGCAAAACTCTTCCAAACTTGCCAACAACCCAGTCCTATTAGAGAAGAAAATAATTTTTGAAAATGTAATGCAAAGGTGAGAAGACAAATAGTGCAAAGGAAATAATCTTTAATAACTGTATAACCCCTACACGTTTCATGTGTCACAGCGCATGTACACAGTGCAATTCACATTACATTACCAGCATTAACTTCCACTACATATTACAGAATTTTATAAAATTCTTCATTTGAGTTGTTTAAGGATCATACCGACCTTCCAGATTCTTTTAACTTCTGTTCCCGTATGTACATTTTAGCAGAGTGAGCTGTCTGGGCATGTCTTGTCTATTAGCATCTGCCAGGACATGCTTTCATTTAACCCTTTAGGGTACAGAGTTCTCAGTTTCAATATCTATTCAGCCTCTTTTTTCAACAGAATTCTATTATCCTGTATGTTACATTTAAATATAACCTAAAACAAAAAGTCTGTGGGTTTGTGATTGTGCTCTAGGAAATGTTCTACCAGAGGAGCACCAATCTTTTTATGTGATATGTCACTCTTGTGTTCAAAGAGTCTTAATTTAAGAGGCCTGTTAGTTTTGCCTATATACTATTTTCCACACCCACAAGAGATTGCATAGACCACATGATCACTGTTGCAAGCTGTGAATTCTTTAAGGCAGTATTGCTTATTGTCTGTAGGTTTGATAAAATATTTCATATTAAGAGGCCTGTTAGTTTTGCCTATATACACCCACAAGAGATTGCATAAACCACATGTGAATTCTTTAAGGTAGTATTGCTTATTGTCTGTAGGATTGATAAAATATTTCATAGATTTTGTATTTTTACAGAAGCAGCAATGCCCACAGGGAAAGTGCCCCATTAGAGGGCTGGAACCTGGTAACACAGACTGTGTGATTTTTAATTTTTTTTGTGATGAATGTTGCTATGAACTACAAGATCTTTCTTGCTAGCTGTTTTTTGTAAGCAACAATTGGTTTTTAACTGCACATGGGAATATCATCCAGTAAGTTCCAGTTCTTATAAATGCTCTTTTAAATGCTGCACTAGAGTTGCAAGTTCAGCTACAAACAAGCCTTCCAAGGTCACCTTTTTCTGACTTCTTAAAAGCTGACTCCTATCTTTAGCAGTGGCCTTGATAAGAGATGTTTGTAGAACTTGCTGTGGGTATCCTGTCTGCCAGGGTTTTTTTGTAATATTGAAACCTCACTTTGAAAATCTTGTAATTTGGTGCCCAGGCAAGCCCAAACTTGTCAAATCTCGGAAATTAAGCAGGGTCAACTGTGGTTAGTACTTGGATGGGAGACTTCCTTGGAATACCCTGTTGGGAGGACAGGGGCAGTCTTTGTTCAGCCACCTCTCTGAATATCCTCCAGGCCCCCAGTTGGGGTCAGTCACCAGAGGTCGACATGACTTCCAGGTACAGACACACACAAACAAAATACTACTAATAATAATCTTGTAATTCTCCTAATTCTAAGAAATTGACCAAAAGGTAAATTGTTTCTCACATGTGGTGGGTAGTGGCTGTAATATCTGAGGGGGGAATTATTATCAGTTGTTTTTTATACAAGTTTGTAAATATTTGATTATGTTATCCCTAAAAACTATGAGATAAAAAAAAATCTGTTTTTCACTTGCATGTAATTTTTAAATTTATGTTTCTATTAGCCAGACAATTGTGAAATGTATGCAATTGGTCCAAGGTTCCCTTCCATAACACAAAAATGTCATCAATATATCACCACCATTTTATAATATATCTCTGAAAAGGATCATTTGGAGAGTATATGTTCTTGTCTTCAAAATCACTCATACACAAATTTGCCACCTCTAGGGCCACTGGAGATCCCATAGCTATACCTTGGATCTGCCAAGAGAACTTAGCATTAAACTTAAAGTAATTTTTTTCCAGCACAATTTCTGTTAAAACAATTAAGAAATAAGTGGGGAGGGTAGTTGTTGTCCCTTCTATTCAATACCTTCGCTATAGTTCTTATAGCTTCTGTTTGAGGAATGCTGGTGTACAGGGAGGTCACATCAAATGTAGCAGACAATGTGTGTAGATGAAATATAATTTATTAATATGTTTTAATTGTTTCTGAAATGATGTATTAAATAAACTTTTATATCTGTATTATTTTGCTAGATTCCCCTTGACGAAGCTGCATGCAAAACTTGTAGGGGTTATATAAATCATTATAGATTATTTCCTTTGCCCCGTATCTTTTTCCTTTGCACTATCTGTCTTCTCATTGTTATTCTGTCTTGGTGCAGCCCCCTCTTTTCAGCGAAAATGTAATGCAACAACTTTAAGTAATTTGTATTTGACTTATCTGGCACATTTTAAGGATGTCTTTTTTGTCTAGAAATTTACAATGTAAAAAACTCAGTGCCAAATTATTTCAGCTTAAGCCTATTCATTTGAATAGAGTTAGACTGGAGAGTAACTATGCATAGGAGTGCACTGTTAAATTTAGAATTACGGGGCAAACTGATGTGATCAATCCACTTCCTTGCTATTCATTAAGTTCACCATACCTTATGATCTGGTATTTCTGTTCCTGGTACTGCTTTTACATGAAAATCTACAACTCCAGATTTCTTCATAGATTCTAGAATGTTTCTCATGCCATTACAACTTGTATTTTCTTTCGTCATGCTTGCCTCTTGACGCTCCCGTGCCAATCTGCATCATAGCACATAACTTCAGTTTGTCAGAGCACATGCATACCTATCATACATCTACAGAGTCATGAATGCTATCTCCTTTTTACAGACACCCCAGACATCTACCAAAATCAATTCATTCAACTGCCTTCCCTCCACACAAATGACTCACTACAATCCATATTAAATACAGTGTACCTAATAAGGCTATTTAATCAGCTCTAAAAGAATACAATTTTATAAACTTAATTTTTTTACACAGAGACATTATATTATTCTTGCGAAGATCTTTAAAACTCTTCACTTGTGCATTAAGAGTGTAATTCAAAAACAGACTGAAGCTGCATCAAGTGGTTTTCATTAAAAGTTCTGCTTACAAAACAATATTACCTGTGCAAAAAACATTCTTTGGCCAATTCTATTTGCAGTGTTCCACCTTTCCATTTTGCCTTGTTTAGAACAGATATACCTACAAACAGCAAACAAACAGTCTTGTTAACACACACACTATGAAAGCATTCAACTTGGTTACTTATAAAGTTAGGTTTAAGTATTGTTGATGGAGGTGAAAGCCAGTGTAGTCTAATGAACAGAGAAGTTGAGCTTTCGACCTGCAAAATATCATGTCAGATCACCAACTCAGCTGCAAATACCACTGGGTCCATTTCTGCCCTGTAAATGTGTAACAACCTACCCAACCCCTCAAAATACAGTTGCACTTAAGGTAAAATAGTGCTACACTTCAACAGGAGTTCTCCCTTATAAATTAAACACATTACAGTCCTCAGCAGAACCATATCTTTCTAAACCCACTGAAGGCACTTGGCTTAGATGGGTGCAACTCTACTTTGTACTGCACCGCTAATATAATTAACTAGCTTTGGTTCAGGTATCTGTCAAATGCTCACTTCACAGGGGATATAAAGAGCCAACAAAAATCAGGTAGCCAATATACTTACATTTTCTAAGTTCTTTTTCTGAAAGGGTGATGCTGATATATGCAAATGTTTTTGTAGGCTTCCCTGTTCAAAAAAAGAGACTCGTTACTTCCACAATCCATCTTTTTTTGAATAAAGGCACACCCTTCCAAGTAAATGCATATAAAAAATGCCTTGAATAGAAAATTAAATGAGATGTAATTTTACTTTTAAAGAATGAAAAGATGTTACCTTTTTCATCTTTCCGGGTAACAATTTCTGTGTCTGTAACATTTCCAAACTTGCAAAATCTTTCCTGCAGTTCAGCTTCAGAAACTGTATGGTCAAGTCCTCCAACGTATAGCCGCTTAACAACTGGGTTTTGATCCATGTCCAAAATTCAAATGCCCTGGCTTCTAAGCATGCAAAGGAACAAATAAAAATACAGCCCACACCTAAGAACTAGACCAGACTGAACAGACATCTCTCAATGCACCTTAGTACACTTTGTGAACTTATAAGAATCTGTGTTTTCCTCAAACCAACCCTGTGTGTGCATTTCTGGGTTTGAAATTCGAATCCTGACTGTTTCTGATCTTTTAAGAGACACGAACAAGCTCAACACTGCTGAACGGAAGTAAAACACAAGTTAGCTACGGTTACATTTAAAAGCTTAGATTTCCACTAATACATTGCCCCCCCCCCCAAGGCTGCAAGCCTGAACAAACTTAATGGCTTCGTTCAGAGTAAACAGGACCAGAACTGGATTGCAGCCTGAAAGTAAGCCTTGCTGAAACCAACAGCGATAAATGTTTAAACGGGCTACAGTGACACACTGTCTCTTGCACTCTCTCTCAGGCACAGAGCGAGATTCGAGAGAGACTTAACTTTGATAAACAAACCTAATTCGGGAAAAAAAACTGCTTTACGTCTTACCTACAGTTATTACAGCCCCCGCTCCACTCTGCCAAGCTCCTCTCAACTTTCACCCGCGAGAATTCTTTCTGCCGCTCCCAGCGTGGCTCTCGCAAGGCGCTCTCTGTTTACCTTTCCCCCACTTCCGCTGCACACCCCGAAACATCGTTCCGGATCACATAACAACCTACCCAACCCCTCGACGCGAAAAAGGACGAGAGCCCCCACACAACTGCAGTCCTTGCTAACACTTCCAATCCAAACTTGGACTGGCTGCCCATTTTAACGGAAAAAAACTTTTCAACACTGAGATACAAAATTGAATTAAATTAGTTGCCCATAGAGACTTAACGACGGTTTTCAATTTTTACCGGATGTTGAGGTTGTGCTTCAGTTCCCCCGATCTCTATGTACCTCCCTTAGGTCGCTGTTTCATAGCCGGTCGGGTATACGACGGACACTTGTGGACTGAGCTATCTGGAGATTACGAAGAGGGAGCGAGGGGAAAAGAGAAGGACGGGCGGGGAGGGCTACTGTGACGTGGAGGACTTTTCTCTCCTTGTGGCAGGGAATTAGATAACAACAGTCATGCTTTCGAAGGTGGTGGGGATAAAAGCTAAAAACGGTTTTATGATGAGGTTTTCTATTTTTTTCTCCCCCCCCCAATATTGTACCCGATGGTAGCGCCTGAAGTGAGCTCTGTTTTGGCGGTTAGTTCAGAAAGGAAGACTACACAGACGGAGGAGAGCGGTGCAAAAGACAGGCGAATCTGGCGTGGGCTGGAAGCCAGGTTAGTGCTTTTCTACTACACAGACGGAGGAGAGCGGTGCAAAAAGACAGGCGAATCCGGCGTGGGCTGGAAGCCAGGTTAGTGCTGTACGTGTTTCCAGTTACGTGGCTCGGCGCAAAAAGGGTAGAATTCCTGACATTAACTTGTTGTTTTGGAACGGGTACTTCTAAGCATATACGGATTACTGTTGCTCAGAGCGCTAGATAGTCAGAGCAAATCAGAAGCAAAATTCGGGTTCTAAAAAAAAAGTTGCACAAAAACAGCAATCCGATTCCCCCCATTTATGATTGCTGTTTTTGTGCAATACTTTTCTTCAAGGGTGCGGGTGTTCATCACGCTTTTGTCCTGTGCTTCCTCTAAAGACTTCAGTGGGGTGTGTACACTTTCTCCACTTTATATTAATGACAGCCCTACATGTTGGGTTAGGCTCAGGGGTAGACTGGCCATTTAATTTACAGATGTGTTTCCCGGTGGGCCATTGCTGTACAGCACCATTCGTGGCCAGGAACTAATAGAATCAAGTCCCAATGACTGCCAAGCACCCCAAAGGCCTCGAGCTCAGATTCTTTATTGGCAGTAGTAATAGGTTGTCTCCTCCAGGTCCTAGTTGCCTATTACTAATGCAGGTTCTCTTGGCAGAGTATTTGTGCACTTGATATAGACTGGATGCACTTAAGAGGGTCTCTACTAGTGGGATGCATGTCTTGTAAATAACACGCTGTTGGTATTACATATATGCATATCAATGGATCCAAATGGAATACCCAAAGAGAAGGTATTTGGGAGACAGACCTAGGAATTCCCTAATTCAGAATGTGCTGCCTCTTTTGAAAGAGCACAATAGTGTTTTTCTTTACCCTGCATTTCAGGACAGTACTCCAATTGTGGAAAGCGTAGGGGGCCATTAATAAAACCCATAAACATCGCCTCCTGATTACCCCAATTTGAACCTTTTCTACTGATTCTTATAAGTCGCACACACCAGCTTTGTTCTTACAGGGTGTTGTATATGGTTCTCATATAATTCTGGAATAAGCCATGTTTATGAGAAACATGCACACAACAGTTATGCCAGTTTCACCTTCAGTTATAAACAGTACCAAGACCAATGGTGTCCTACTTCTGGACAACTTAGTGGTCAAGCAGATGAGATGAAGATCATAAAATGCAACTTGCAAGCTTGTGCAGCCTCACTTTGCTGTAGGCCCAATTCCGAATAGTGAAGCCAAATGGATTTCAGGCAGAGGTTTTCCACATCACTTGCCACCTAATCCTTTTTTTAAAAAACTGGAGATGCCAAAGATTGAACCCGGGACTTGCATGGGTCAGTCAGTCCATGTGTGTTTGGTGGTTAGGGTCCAAACAGTTGCTTTAGTAGCGTTCCTTACAGTTTGAGTCCATCCAGTGCAACTTTTGATTTTTTTTCTTCCTTTGCGTAATAGAATCCAGTGCTACTTAGCAATCTGCTTTTGAAAGTGGTCTGCCATGTGATATTGTAGACTTTAAAATGAAGAAATTAGTTATGCAGTTCTGTGGATTTCAGCCATCAGATATGAATACGTTGGGTCTGAGAACTCTCAGATGCAGTAAACTAATGAATACTGGTTTTAGGAGGTAACACCACAAAAAGGTCTTGGCTTCTATGTACTGACTGTTGGCCCTGCAGGACATTTGAAGGCTATTGTGTAAAACAGGATGCTGGACCAGATGGACTATTGGTCTGAACCACCAAGTCCCTTCTTATGTCCATGAACAGATAATCATAGTTACTGATGACCCAGTGAAATTCTGAATGGTCTATATTTGGTGAAGGTAAACTACTACTATCTTTTAACATCTAGAATGTTTCTAGAATGTCTTATTTATTTGGATATATGAGCCTGCAGTGTACATTGGCATGGGAAAGGGAAAAATCTTGTTTCATTATAACTTCTTAAAATGTAATGTACGGTACATGTTCTGCTTCCAGGGGTCCACATTCATTTCTGCCATATATGTTTCTTTGTTATATTCATAAGAAAGACGTGTTAAAACGCTGTTTATTGCAGGTGCCACTTCATTTTTAATAGGCTCTCTGGATCAATTGCTAGTTGAGTGTGGAGATCATAAACTTTTAAATAAAAGATTACAGAAATAATATTACTTGCTAAATTTCTGTTTCCTGCTTTTTATTTTAGTGAATTTTGTGTCTGAAAAATGAATATCAACACTCTTCAGGTTTATGAAGATGAAATCCAGTCTTTGGAAAAAGAAATTAAGATGTTAACAGAAGAATATGAATGTAATCAATATGGGTCTTTCACTTATTCAGACGGGAAGGCAAAGCAAGCCATGTATGCATTTAATTTTTTTTAATTTGGTCCTTAACTTTCAGGGATTTTCTTTTGTGTTTGCCTTTTTTCTAGGTAGGCATACAGGAACAGTTTGTTGAGTAGATACATCATGGTAAGTGGGGATTTAGTTTTTTTCAGTTTACCGATGTGCAGCCTGATCAAAGGCATGTTTATTTAGAAGTAAGACTCTACTGAGGTGAATGGGTACTGGGATCCTTGGGAAGGGCCTGAGCTTGGTGTGGGCAAAGGGCTGCTATATATCTTATATGCAGGTAGAGCGAAGTGGATTTTTAAAAATAAAGTGTACCAGATTCCTTCCTGGGAGCCAATACATGCAACTGTTAGGAAGCGGGTGCTTAGGAATTGGAAATGCTTTGGGGGCTCTGCAGTAGATGTACTTGCAGCAGGTATCTATTGTACAAAGAGAAGGAATGAGTATACTTCAGTAGTCTTTCCTACGTTTCTTCAGAAGTTCTGAAATGCTAATTATTTGGTGCTAAAATGACCACATTAGTCAAACTGTTTTGTGTAAAACTCAAGCATATCACTGTTTGAAATAGCAGTTGTTTTAGGAATTCTGATAGGGATAACTTTGTTACACTGTTGCAGCAAAACAGAAAGAATCTTTAAGATGCCAAAAGACTTAATAGATGTGAAATAGACTAGTGATCTTCAGTCTATGAGTCAGGATCGTCAAGTGGGTTGTGGAACCTCACATCTTGGATCACTAGCCTCACCTATAGTGTCCGTTACTGGTCCCCAATGTAGTACCTGCCAGTGGGTATCCTGGTGCCCATTTACTTCTTCCCTAAATCATCTCTTTCCCAAATCAAATAACCAGTCTTGGTTCTCCTCTCCCGTGCTGGAGAGGAGATGCTTCAGAAGAACCCAGGAGGTATTGCCTTTGTATCCTCAGGGAGCACCTGTTTAGAAACAGCTGTTTCCATCTTGCAAACTCTTAACGTTTTATGGTGAGCACTAGCAGCCATTTTGTGATGTGTCCACTCTCAGTTTTTAAAATTCCAAGAGTGCCCACAGGTTCACCAAGTTTGGTGACCCTTGGTACTTAGAGACTGTTATACCTCCTGCCTCTCTTTTCATGTTCAGTGGGTCCCATACTCTGTGATTCTGAAGTCTGGAAAAAGTTGACTGGACTGGAGCATCTGTCAAATAGGTTTTAGCCCACTAAACTTTCAATAAATCTGTTGATCTTTAAGGTGTCAAAAATTTCTCTAAACAAACCTAGGTTTTGTACCAATGTGCTGCTGAAGCAGAATTTGAAAGAGATTTCTTATTTTCTCAACGTTAGCTGACATTTATTGCAGGAAAACAATTAAAAGAAAATTCAAAGAAGACCCCAAGCAATATTACTCTTCTCCAGACCTGAAAACTCAGCTTGCTTTACTGGAATCGGACTTCTCATTCTTGATGAATTTTACAGGCATCTGGTTCAAAAATTATTCTAGGAAACTGCTGGAGAAAAGTAAGTGTTTTTTACATAACAGTTAAATTTCATGTAAAATGTTTCACAATACTTGGATATTCCTATATTAACATGTTTTATTGCATTTAGGGTGTGGCAGCAGCAATTTCATAATTACAGTGATACACTAATGTAATTGTATTAGTGATGTATGTGGATAAAACCAGTAATCTAAGCAGAAACAGTACAATTTGAAATCATTATAGCTCCTTCAGTGTGATTATCCAGGTTTATTAAAGTAGGTGATAGATCAAGAGTAAATTTGTATTTCCACAGGTGTTAATCGCTACAATAGAAGTTATATTTCATGTAGCACATATCAGAGAATTTAAGGATTGTCTTGGTCTTATGATATCAGTTTCTGTCTCGTGCATTACATCGTCTTAAAAATTGGCCTACGGATGTCCTTGAAAAAAGGCAAAAAGCTGTACAGAAGCCATCCCCAGTCTTGTAGTTAGAGAAATACTGTCTTTCAATAACAAGTTTCTGTTTTCAGCTATTATAGATAATGTATTGCTATCCTTCACGAATTTGTCTAATTCATTTTGTCTTATTCTTTTTTTAAGATAGTCTATTATTTAAGAAAATTAATTTCCACAAATTAGTTAAGCATTATGGGTTGTATTAAAATTTTTGTTTGCCTTGAACCTAAAGTTGAAGCATTTTATTCTGTATCTAAGTTTTAACGTTCTAAGTGAGAGAATATTTCACTCTGTACTCTTTCCACAACACTCTTCATAATTTTATAAGCCATTATGATCACTGTTATCTTTTTAATAGCCCAGCCTCTTTAACTTTTTAATAGGGAAGATACTACTTCATCCTCAGCCCCTCTGGTTTCAGTTACCATTTCGTGTACAAAGTTTGAGTCCAGTGGCACCTTTAAGCCCAACAAAGTTTTATTCAAGGTATAAGCTTTCATGTATAAGCACACTTCCTCAGATACAGTGAAACAGAATTCCCTCAACCATTACGTATAGGAAGAGAGAGGATGAGGGGTTAATTGCAAAAATTCTGTTTCACTGTATCTGAAGAAGCATACTTACACACAAAAGCTTATACTTTGAATAAAACTTTGTTGGTCTTAAAGTTTCCACTGAACTCAAACTTTGTTCTGCTTCTTCAGACTAAGATGGCTTACCCAACCCTCTGGAATGGGTTCATCAGAACTGATCAGAGTACTAAAATATGGACTAACCAAAACTTTAAATAATGGCATTAAGGTACTTGGTTTGAAGTGCAATCTATGCAGAGTTGCACCCTTCTAAAGAAATTAACTTCAATGGACTTAGAAGGGAGTAACTCTGGTTAGGATAACACAGACAGCTGAAATAGAGATTTGTTGTGAAGGATAGGTATTTTTAATGTTATTTACACTGATGGTTATTTGTTACCTTATTGTAATATTTTATGTAAACTTGATGTGGGGCTGTCACTGAAGGTAATTTGGAAACTTCACATTGTAAAAAGTATATTATACTCTTGGCTCTATTACAACAGCTGCACTGTCTTCCAATTTACTTCAAGGAGCTAGTTTTAATCTTTAAAATCTGGGACTACATATCTTTATAAGGCTGCTCTTTTCAAATGTGACTTGAAAATGAACTATAACTACTGATGACACCTTTTTGAAAGAGTTGCATTGTTGACTGGTTGTTTTAGTTCTTTATAAGGCTAATCAGTTTATTAGCTGGCACTTTTCAACTTGTTCATAAATTGATCTGCAGTTAAGGTTGAGTAACGAAGTGCCAAGTTTACGAAAGACACAATTTTTTTTAGGATGGTTAAAACAAAAACAGATTGCAAAGATTCCAAAATGATCTCTCCAAACTGGGGAAATGACCATTAAAATGTCAAATGAGGTGCATTGTAAGTGTAAAGTGATGCATATTGGGGCAAAAAATCCCAACTGCATGTATACACTAGTGAGATCTGACCTGGCGGCAACAGACCAAGAAAGGGATTTTGGGGTGATTGTGGATAGCTTAATGAAAATGTTAAGCCTGTGTGTGCCTGCTGTGAAAAAGGCAAATTCCATGCTGGCCATAATAAGCAAAAGAACAGAGAATAAAACTGCCACCATCATACTGCCCATATATAAATCTGTGATGAGACCATACTTGGAATCCTGTGTACAGTTCTGGTCACCTCACCTGCGAAAGGATATTGTGGAGCTTGGGAAAGATACAGAAAAGAGCAACCAAACTGAACAGGGCTAGAGCAACTGCCCGCTGAGGATTGGTTAAAATGCTTATGACTGTCTAGCTTAGATAAAGGTGAGTAATGAGAAACATGATAAGAGGTCTATAAAATGGTGCGTGGTGTGGAAAGAGTGGATAGGGAGAACCTTTCCTTCTCTCATAATACTAGAACCTGGGGTCATCCGCTGAAGCTCAAGGATGGGAGATTCAGGGTAGATCACAGGAAGTACTTCTTCACACAGCGCATGGTTAAATCGTGGAACTGGCTGCCAGAGGATGTAGTGTGGCCACCAACTTGGATGGCTTTAAAAGGGTTGTGGACAAACTCATGGAGGATGGGGCTGTCAGTGGCTGTCATGATGGATATCTATTCCCTCCAGTACCAGAGGCGGCATGCCTCTTTTTATCAGTTGCTGAGTGGCATGGCTGGGAGAATACTCTTGCAGTCATCCTGCTCGTGGACTTCCTAGAGGCAGCCGGTGTGAAAAGAATGCTGGATTTAATGGGCCTTTGGTCTGATCCAGCATGGCTCTTCTTAAATTATGTTAGTGACTTAAATTATGTATTTGTTGGGATGTGGGATATTTTTTAATTTGGGTAATAATTTGTATTTATTTTTTATTTATAGTTTCAATTTATAGCCCTCCCTCCCCGCAACGTGGGCTCAGGACGGCTTACAGGCAGGCAAAGCCAACACATAAAACAGATAAAAACCATATAAAAACATCACTACTACGTTACCCATTAATTACAACCTATTAAGTGCTCTAGATGTTCGAACAAGATCTTCCATAAATATGACGTCTCGAAGATGGTACACCCAATCAGTGCTTCCAGTTCCATATGGTGCTGTTGTTCTCTCATTCCCAGGGCCAGAGCTAATGATGGTAAAATA
Organism: Gekko japonicus; assembly: GCF_001447785.1. Classification (NCBI taxonomy): domain Eukaryota; kingdom Metazoa; phylum Chordata; class Lepidosauria; order Squamata; family Gekkonidae; genus Gekko; species Gekko japonicus. The sequence goes on along the minus strand of NW_015161415.1, from coordinate 270,614 downwards.
GTGGTGGCTCCTACTCAAAAGCCTGGCGGAAGAGCTCCGTCTTGCAGGCCCTGCGGAACTGCACAAGGTCCCGCAGGGCCCGGATCTCCTTCGGGAGCTCGTTCCACCAGGTAGGAGCCACCACCAAAAAAGCTCTGGCCCTGGTGGCAGCCAGCCTGGCCTCCTTGGGGCCTGGAATTGTCAGGAGATGTTTTTTGGTAATTATTTTTAATTGTTTTATTCTTGTATTTTAAAACTGTTTAAGCTGCTTCATATGTAGTAGAAGTGGGCCATCAGTTTTAAAATAAAGTAGTGTCACGATGTGGAAGTCTTGCAGGGTTGGTAGGAGGACAGCCAGACTCTGGGGCGACTGATTTTAGGGAGGGAGAATCTAGGTGCGGCCTCAGACTGAAGGAACGGAGGGGGTTTCTTCACCTATGTCCTCTTGTCTTTTGCCTCCCCTCTATTCCGAGCATCCTTCTCAGGCTATCTCACTGCTCTACTCTCTCTGCATAGAGGGTTGAGGATCATCCTCCTCAGCCTGTGCATCTCTCTCCCTTAAATCCTCCTGCCCTGCACCTGCCCCTCCCCCCTTCCATTCAGAGGAGAGTGACCACAGGGCTCACCAATTCCCTAATCCTGTCAGTTCCATGCCATCCTTCCTCTTGATCTGGCCAGCATTTCTGGGGGTGTCTCTCGCTCCCTCCATTGCATCCCCCTTTTGCTGCTGGAGCCCCTCTTGCTGGCCGGCTAGGTAAGAGTCCTGGTCCTCTGGGATACCCTTTCTGGGGTCTTCCTTGCTTGTCCTGCAGTCTGAAGGCCAGGATCCCATAGGTGCCTGTTCTCTCATCCGCGGGTGGGCCCGTCCTGCGGGGCCATCCCTGGTTCATTGTATTGCCTCTTCTGTTTGTGTTGGCACTTGGCTCGGTTCGTTGAACTCCGATGTTCCTGTTGGTGAGTCGGGGGGGGGGACTTGGCACCCCCCTGACAAGTAGATAATAATAAATATTAATGTAATCACTAATATTTAAATGCCTGGAGCACAAAGAAACAAATGACCCCAATTAAGGTATCAACTTGTATTTTTCTTTACTGTAGGTGAAATTAAGACTGTATACAAATGTAGGCTATCAGGAAATTGCCAGTCAGTGCCCTTTCAGTTGGAATTCAGGCTCATGGAGGAAAATCAGGTACAGTGAGAAGATTATCATAATTTTGAAATCAGTGTATATTTGTGTTTGAAGAACTCTATATACTAACTTATTTAAAAGGGCTTCACCCCCCAACACACAGTATTTAAAAATCTTGTAGCAGAAGAGTAACAGAAGAGTAGCTTTAGGATGTTTGTGTTTGTTTCAAATATTTGTATATTGCCTTTCTGCTGTACAGTGAGCATATACGTATTTATTTTAGTCAGCGTTTAAAACCGTGAGTTTGAACTTCTAATACTCTTCTTGTCTTTTACCTTATTTATCTTCAGTGTTTTTATGGTTTTGATTTTAATTTTGTGGTTTTATAATGGAATTATATTTTATAATTGTTGTGTACTGCTTTGGGAGGAAGGGTTCCTATTAAAGTATGGATACAAACTCCCTAACAGTAAATAAACTGCACTTTCTTTTTCCAGCCACAAGATGGCAATTGGCTACAGATATGTAATCTCACTTTCTTTAGATACAAAATTTCCTGTGTAACTTCAGTTGTTTTCACAGAAATTTCGCTGATTTAGCACTGTGGAAGACTTCTACAATGAAATATGCAAATCCTGTATTTATGTTACTTGGGTACTTTGTTAAATTATGAATGGACAAACAGCAGTAGTTTACTTAAGTAGTGAAGTACTTCTAGTGCAGTCCAAAGCAGTTATACCCTTATAAACCCACTTTGAATGGGCTTTCTTGTTATTGCACCATTTATTTCTTATTTTGTATAACTATTTGTTACTCCGAGTAGTAATGTTATTAACTTGGGAGACCCAGGTTCGATTCCCCACTCTGCTTCAGACGCTAACTGGGTGACCTTTGGGCCAGTCACATATTCTCAGCCTGTCTACCTTACAGGGTCGTTGTGAGGAAAAAGTGGAGAAGAGGATGATGTAAACTGCTTTTGGTCTCCATTGGGGAGAAAGAAGGGGTATAAATAAAGTAAAATTTAAAGAAATGTAAAAAATCTTGCAGTCTTGTTTCCAGAGTGCAACAGAAAGCAATGGATATTATAGAGTCCTTTGTAGAGAAAAGGGTAGACAGAGAATTGTGCTATCTGTTTTTCTCAAGGGTTGTATTGTATTTCTGAACTGATGATATGCTCTCTTCTCAGCATCTCTCTGGAAACAGCAGTAATTACTGCTGGATCTACTACATAATCAAACTGTGAACTAGGAATGGCCAAGTGCTAAACCTTTCCGTGGAGGAAATACAAATATAGAAAACCAGCAGTAAACTGCCACTGTTGCACCCCAATTATTTGTTACACATCTCACTTTGGGTCTGCTTAGGTGTGCCCATGTGCCTTCAGGCAATTGCAGTTTTTCTAATGTTGAAATATATTGCTCAAACAGAGCTCCATGTGAGCATGGAGCATTTTGTGGGAATCAGGACTTTGGGGGGGGGATTTGGTGTAAATGCAGGAGGACTACATTGTAAATGCTAGCATTTTGAGTCCATTTTGTATATTTTATACATTTTGAGTCCTCCTGCATTTAAAGAGATGTAGCTTCTGTTCTTCTGGGTTTTTTTAAAGTTAATTTGTTTTGAGGTTTGGTGATCTCTTTTTCTTTTCACCCTTCTCTTTTGGGATGCACAACATAAAAAAGTATTCCATGGCATACCATTGTCCTGTTGATTACAGTACTCAATGCTGTTTGTATTTTGCAGCTGGTGCACATCATATAAATGCCCGCGAACTGTGAATCTTTTATTTATTGCAGAAACAGGAGTCATTCCCTATTTCATCCCTAAATTTTACTGGATACTTGCCCTAGAAAAGACCAAGATAAAAGGAAGAAGAAACAGATCTGAAATCACTGAGAGTAGCATTTCAAGGGGCATTTTTGGGATATTTTGAGTTGCAGTAGATATGAGGAGAGGAGAAAGTCATGCTCCTCCTGCCTGTAGAAATGCTCTGTAGGATCCATCCTTTGGATTGCTGTATACTTTGTGTTGCTGTGCTGTAGTGATTTAAAGTATTTGGTCATATTTTGTCTATTAAACAATTAGATATCGAAAACCTAGGTCTCTCAGTGTTCATCCTCTTGGATCAGATATATTATGTAGCATTTGTACACATATTTCATGTAAATTGAGATAATCTTAATGAGTAATGAGTGCATGTTTTCTGTTCTGTTTTGTAACTTTTCTGTTAAGTGCTTATAAGATAACATTTTGTCTAATATGAAACATTTATTCTTTTTCAAACCAGAGTAACAAAAATGGTTATGCTGCGGTTACTGATCTTAACATTATAATAGAATCTGAGGAGTCTTCTGATTTAAACATGCTTGTATCCAGGTAAGACTCTCTTGATAATACAGAGGAATATCACATGGATATTGCATTTAGTTGGTATACCTAACTGGTTGCTGACACAAATGTATGCACAGTGCTATAGCCTTAGTGACTGAGATGCTAAATTACATAACCATGCTTTTTGACATTAAAATATGAATTGCTAGTGCACTTTTAAGATACTGTGTCTTACCAAAACACATAAATATTTGGAAGTTTTCAGCATTCGCAGTATTCATAGAAGTGTTATATAGCTTTAGCTTCAGTAGTGCTATATGAATAGTGTCTTTTGTAGCCAGCCAGTATTTGTGGTTGCTCCTTCCCTGTTGACCCTGCTCCTTCCCTGAGTCCTCTGCTTCCCAACCTTATACTGTGATTTGGAAACTTTCTGACTTCCACCAAATCGCAGTGCAAAATCAGTGATTAACTGCGTACTTTAGAAAATAGTGGCTGGTGTTGCTTATTCAGAATATTTATCTCTCCTATATAATAAAAGCGTTTTTGTCTTGCAAGATTCCATTCACTCCAAAATCAGTTGGCTCCGTGATGTGTCAATCACAAGGTGTCTCTATCTACTGGCTATGCTGCCTGAGTTTTCTCCCACCCACTGCAGCCTAGGCCACTCTTCTCTGATTGGGCCAGCGTTTCAAGGTCATTTGCATATGGAAACTGATTGGACTTCATTCCGCACCTCAAACTCCCCCCCTCCTCCATGAGACAGTTGGTTGGAACTCTCAGTTGCATATGCGACCTGGTGTATTCTGAGGTAAAATATGTCCTCACTCACAACACATCACTTCCCCTTCAAAAGAAACAAACCCAATAACACAACCATGCCACACCACAAAAAAGACAGATCACACCACAAACAGAATACCACAAGGCAAAAAACGATAGGAAAAGGTGCCAGCAGTCACCCCATTACTGCCACAGATACATACCTGAGAGCGCTTCAGAGGATGGTGTGCAGGTCCCAGGTTCATGTTATAAAAGCTTCCTGGGGGATTATGGACCATTCACAGACTTTCAACCTTAATATACCTCACAGGATCATACGGGGGAGAGCAGAATGCTGTCAGCTGCTTTGGTTCCCACTGCAGGGAACAACTGCCCTTTCCGTAGACAGACGCTGGGGGGGGGGGAGATGTAAACCTGAAGACAGACAGGCAGATAA
>NW_015161415.1:240677-265747 GCF_001447785.1 Gekko japonicus | reverse complement strand
ACGAGCCGATCGCAGCCAGCACCCCCCCCCCCCCGCCAAGCCCCCCCGGCAAACAGAAAAGCCAGGAGAAAGAATCAAAACAGGCGCCCACCTGGTCATGCCAGCAGCTAGAAACAAGCAGAAGACAGGAGGCGATGGCAAGCCCCCTCAACCCCCCTCCAAGCCTGAAGACCTGCAACTCCCACAACGACGCCGATGCCCATGTCTTCACCCACCCACCCCGAGGAGCCGCTCTCGCCCCCTGACCTAGAGTCCTGCATGCTGGAGGGAGGGAGGGAGTGGCGGTGGGAAGACGGCAGAGGCCGGGCTGCCCACCCCCCTCCCAGGGACGAAGACGATGATGCTGACGCTGGCAGAGGACGGGACGGAGGAGGAGGAGAGGGATACTCGCTTGCAGGCTTGGAGGAGGCGAGGCGCCGGCCAGGCGGGGCTCGGGGTGCAGAGAGGCGCACTCACTCGGGCAGGTGCTCCCTCCTGTAGGCTGCTGCTGGTGCTGCTCGTCGCGGTCAGCCGCCTTGGAGGAGAAGGGGAGTCGCGGGGCGCAGGCGGCTTCTCTTCCCCTGCTGGCTCGATGTCTGCTTTGCATGGCCCCTGCCCTCCATTCAAACTGCCCAATCGGTGGCCGCCTAGGAAGCTGGGGTGACGGTGCGCATGCCCACAGAGAGGGCTCTGAGTGCCACCTCTGGCACGCGTGCCATAGGTTCGCCACCACAGCCATAGAGTCCACCCTCCAAACCAGCCATTTCCTCCCGGGGAACCATTTTTGCCAATCTCCAGGGGGAGGGCTGGAGATCACTCAGAATTACAACTGCTCTTTAGATGGTAGAGATCAGTTCCCCCGGAGAAAATGGTAAACTCTGAGGTCACCCACCCAGAGCCTCTTTCTTGAGCTTGTTGTATTTATTTCCACAGCGGACCTTATTCCTAGTATTGTATAAATATGATAACCATAAAAGTGATTGAAACATCAGATAAAATTAATCCTATTTTAATATTATAAAAACAATGCAACATAAAATCTTATAAAATACTAATGACATAACAGTAGAGCAGCTTTAAAACATTTAAGAAAATAAGGCCCTTAAAAGGTGTGAGCAGAATGAAGGCTTTGCCTAGTGCGTATAAGATCATACACTTGGCACCAGGTAAGCCTCTTTAGGAAGTGAATTCTACAGCCTAGGCACCACTACTGAAAAAATGCTTTCTCTGGTGTTTAGTCATCTTGTCTCTGTTAGTAGAACACAGAGTGGGATTTCTGATGATGGCCTTAACCAGCAGGCAGGTTCATTTGGGAGAACAGTTTTTTACAAAAGTGATCTCAAACTATGTAGAGCTTTTTATGTTATAGAATTGAAGCTGACTGGCAGCCAGTGGAGAGCTTTTAAAGCTGTTGAGATGTAATCCCCGTAACTTGAAACTGATAGCAGCCTAACCTCTATATCATGAATTAGTTGAAGATTTTGAACACTCATCAAAAGCAGCCACATGTAGAATGCATTGCAGTAGTCCAACCTAGATTCAGTCAGAGCATGAATAATTGTGGCCAAGTCCTGCCTCTCAAGGGAGGACTGCAGTCGGTGAGCCAGTCAAAGCAGGTTAAAAATAGGACCCCATATTTTAAATGCCATGGGGCTGAGCAGTTTTGTCCCAGCACCAACTTCTGGAGCTGGTCTACCAGGCACAGCATAATAACATAAGAAGAGCCTTGCTGGATCAGACCAATAGTCCAGCCAGCCAGCATCCTATCTCACACAGTGGCCTACCAGTTACCCTGGAGAGCCAGCAAGACCATACAGAGGCTGAGGACTTTACCTGATGTTGCCTCCTGACACTGGTATTCAGGGATTCCTTGTCTCTGCATGTCAAGATTTCCTTTTGTCACTGTGGCTAGTAGCCACTGATAGACCTATCCATATACCTGTCTGTTGCCCTTTTAAAGCCATATATGCCTGTGGCCATCCTCTGGCACTTTTTGAGTAAAGTAGGATTTCCTTTTGTCCTTCTTGAATCTACTTACCATCAACTTCATTGAGTGACCCTGAGTGCGGGTATTTTGGAGAGGACAAAGAAGTTCTCTCTGGCCCCGGTCACACGGGCAGGAAACTGCGGGGGAGAAGCGTGGCTGTTTGCCCTGGGGCAAACTACTGCGCAGTTACACGATCAGACCTCCTGTGGAGGTACCGTGGAGGTTCCATGGCAAGGGAGAGGTGCCGATCACAGGACAAGCCGGCGCGCAACGAAGAAGCGCGCGCCGCGGCAAAGTGTTTTGTTTTTGTGTGTACATGACAAATGCGCATGCTCCGTTGGGTGCGCGTGCGCATCCACAGAGACTTGGACAAAAAAAACACACCTTATTTGCAAGGGGACATGGGCGGGCGCCGGATGCCACCGGAAACGCAATCAGACGCCCGCCCTTGCCCCGCAGTTTCCGGAAACTAGTACCTCTGAGGTACTAGTTTTTTGCCACGCAGTTTCGGCTGGAAGCCTCGGTTGAGCCACGGGAGTGCTACGCTTCCCAGATGTGCTGGTGAGATCGCGCCTGGAAACTCCGCCTGTTTTCCGTCTCACTTGTGTGGCTTCTGTTCCGTGTGACCGCAGCCTCTGTCTGCTTTCTTTGCCCCCTGTATACTTTTATAAACCTCTATCGTGTCCTGTCTGGGTCTTCGACATCGCAGTACAACACGTTGGTAGCTTTCTGCTCACTTAATTTCTCCCATATGTAATCCCTCACCCCCACCTCATTCCTCTTCCGACAAGGCTTGATTCCCAATCAAATTGGCAGCCCTAAATGGCTGTTTTTAGTAAGAAAAAAGATATCCAGTCCAATGCTCCCTCTAAGCGGTGGAGTCTTGTGAGCAATAATTCCACTGTGTGATTCTGTGGCATTAAAGCTGTGAGCAAGCAATTTGGCTACTGCATAGATTAGTTTGCTCTGGAGCCATCCTTCCTGAGCTAAGAGAAAAAATTGTGAACCGGAGGCTAAAAAACTGTGAGCTAGCTCACACTAACTCAGCTTAGAGGGAACACTGATCCAGTCATAGGTCTCCCATTTTAGCCTTTAGTTGGACCATTCATGGATACTCTACCTTGAACAAAAAGCTAACCTCTAATAACTGGAGAATACTGAAAGGAGGTTAATAGCAGTTTAATAGACATTTTGTGGTAATTGGTAAAAGAAAGCTGGATATTGTATATAATATATACAATATACAGTTAATGATACAGCAGACTTTGGGATCTTCTGCTCTGGGGCCCTTTATCCCTGGCAGTGATATACAGTTAATGATACAACCAGGGTTGTGTTTTTTTGGTTTTTTTTAAAGGTGTCGGAACTCTCAAGAGGGAAATGAAGTTTTCAATCTGTATACTGAAAACTCATGTACTTTTAAACATTTTAAAAAGAATTTTGGCAAAGAGGTTCCAGAGCTCCGTGTCCGCACGTTCCCTCAGAAAAAAAGCCCTGGACAGCAAATGATAGTTTGGTGTAGTGGTTAAGAGCAGCGGACTCTAATCTGGAGAACCAGGTTTGATTCCCCACTCCTCCACATGAATCCAGCTGGGTGACCTTGGATCAGTCACAATTCTCTCAGAACTCTCTCATCCCCACCTACCTCACAAGGTGTCTGTTGTTGGGAGAGGAAGGGAAGACGATTGTAAGCTGCTCTGAGACTCCTTCGGGTAGTGAAGAGTGGGTTACAAAACTAATTTCTATTCTTCCTCCTCCTCCTCCTCCTCTTGTAGTTTATTGTTTATTCATATTATTAACTAGAGGCTTTCAGCTAAAGACATGAGAAATGGTAGTGGTTGCAGTATGCAGCAAACATTGCCACATGGTCTCCAAGAAAGAATGAAAGAAAAAGGGGCCAAGGAAGGGATAGATGAAAGATGCTGTAAGAAATGATGACTTGTGAAAGATACTAAAGAGTAGGAAGTGGAGCTGTCTTTTCCGAATGTTAGCTGGACCACATATGTCAGGGTCTTTAAGGTGAGAAGAGGCTGTGTGTGTTGGTGGGATCATTATGAAACAGAGCTCTTTTTGGGAGAACTCAACACATGCATGTGGAGTGTGAAGGCATGAGGGGAGGTGCGTTTAAAATAAAACAGCCTCACAAATGGTCCTGGTGAAATTCGAGGTAATTGCAGGAGTGAAAGAGGTGCCTAGTGAAAGAGATGCCTTCTTAGGCTGAAGACTCAGAGATTTCCTCCCCTACCCTTTTGTGATGTTGAGGATGGGAAGTACCTGAAATTACTGCTGTCTCTTTGAGAGAGAGATGTCGATATGACTACATAAGGAAAGGAAAAAAATGGAGTTGAATTAATATTCTCCCTTTCCTTGTTTGTGAATTTTGGTTGGACTACCATTTATATATAAACTGTAGAAAAGAGTAAGAGTCCAGTAGCACCTTAAAGACTAACAATATTTGCCCTCATCTGGATAGCTCAGGCCAGCCCAGTCTCATCAGAACTTGGAAGCTAATCAGGGCCAACCCTGGTAACCAATGTTCCCGCTAAGCTGTGGAGTCTTGTGAGCAAAAATTCTACTTTGTGAGCTGCTGGCATTAAAGTTGTGAGTGAGTGATTTGGCTACTGCATGAATTAGCTTGCTCTGGAGCCATCCTTCCTGAGCTGAGACAAAAATGTGTGAGCCGGAGGCTAAAAAACTGTGAGCTAGCTCACACTAACTCAGCTTAAAGGGAACACTGCTGGTAACTACTTGGAAGGGAGACCTCCAAGGAATATTGGGGCTCACAACGCAGAGAAAGGCTATCAAGCCGATCCCCCAGTAAGGGTCGCCCGAAGTCACCATGCTTTCCAAGCCTCCAAACACACACACTCCAAAATACCCACACATAAAAAAGACAAACAAAACTTGTGGTAGGGGATGAAATTTCGTGAGTCACTGGCTCATTTCTTCAGTATCGGAAGAAAAGAGCAGTGATTCACGAAAGCTCATACTCTACCACAAATTTTGTTAGCTTATAAGGTGCTGCTGGACTCTTTCTCTTTTCTACTCCCATCTTGATATATATAAGCTTTTATTCATTTGTTGAGAGAAGGCAGGGTTCTTGAATTTTGTTTTTTAGATATTGTTTTCCTGGAATAATTATTCCCATCCTTTCAGATCAAATCAAATGGAAATCCGAAGTGCATGCTCCCATTACACAAAGAGGATAAAAACAAAGATAATGTTTCAATACTGTAAGCAAAATAAAGTCCGGCATCATTACAGTGTAAGATGCCAGATTGCTTGCTCTACTCCCATGCTCTTCTCTTCTGACTATTGGTTCCTTCAGTTCTGTTTCAGCTCTAATATCTCATAGCCAAACTGATGGTTTGTTTTCTGCCAGTAGCTGTGCAGAATGACTGATGCGTTCCTGTCACCTATAAAAAAGATTGGAAACATTCTAACGCATTGTTATAGCTGTCAAATTTAAGACGTACTCTCAGAGAAGTGGTAGCTAATACTGGTTTATGCAAAATGATTTACTGTTTCATTTTAAGGTGATAGGACATTTATTTTACCATTCAGTTAAAAAAAGGAAGTGCTCTTAAATTTTCTTAAGGAAGGGCTTCAATTTTTGCTGGTTTCCCCTTCCCACTGAAGGACACTGAGCTCCCCTCCCCATTTTGTTCCTGGAGATTAGTTGACCTTCAGGAACAATATAATGGTTATCTGCAGTGGGTTGGGAGAGGGTAGAAATCAGCAAAAATTGCTGCCCCTTAAGAAAATGCAAGTGCTTTGACATTTTCTTAGTGTAGATGGATCCAGGCCAATGTGTTCATTTTTATGTGGTACCTGCTGAGACTGAAACATTTGTATTCTGGCAGCTGTCACCTGATAGAATTCATGTGATAGGTTTATTTCATGATGACTTTACCACATCCAAAGTAATGTGTAAAAGGTGCAAATATTTTCAGAAATGGCCCTTTGAGAATTCATGTTAGATATGCCTGCATTTCATTATCACAATAAACCTACTCATTACACAATTCTTCCCAAAGTTGCTTTTTGGTACTGTGAGGAGTTTTAACTTGGCTTTTGTCTAGTAATCATCTGAGATTTAAGTCTATCAGTAGTGTCCACATCTGGATTCAATTGAGCACTGCAGAACTTACATATTTCGCATCAGTGGGGTGTGAGTGGAGGATGGTGATAGCAGTTGCTACTACAGCTGAATAAGTTGTTTGTGTGTGTGATGTATCTGCTTGGATACAAACTCAGCAATAACTTTTTGAAAGAGAGTACTGTGTTCAGTAGATGGATGTGTCTTTTTAACCATCTTTGTTTATTCATTTAACTGCTTCTTGTAAAAACAACATATTGTCGCCAATGCTCCCTCTAAGCTGTGGAGTCTTGCGAGCAAAAATTCTGCTTTGAGAGTTACTGGCATTAAAGTTGTGAGTGAGCGATTTGGCTACTGCATAAATTAGTTTGCTCTGGAACCATCCTTCCTGAGCTAAGACAAAAATGTGTGAACCGGAGGCTAAAAAACTGTGAGCTAGCTCACACTAACTCAGCTTAGAGGGAACACTGTCGCAGTGATACATGTTCTCATTGTGGTAACATGGGGAATGAGGGGTTGTTCTACCACACTCATAACATCTACGATTGATTTCTGTCTACCTTTAAAAACTGTTCCAAAACTTCTATTAGTGCAGAAACCTGCAGCAGGGTTGATGTACCTCAACAGTTCTGAAAAAGCTGCCATAACTGTGACTTAGTTGTCAAACTGAATTCAGAGTGCTGATGCTAACCTTTAAAGCCTGGGATTTCAGTGCAGGATCACCTCCTCCTGTATGAACCTGTTGAAGTACTAAGCCGTATCAGAGACCCATTGACTGGAGATGGCCACAAGGCTTTCACCCTGTTGTCATGTCTCTGCCTCTCTGGGATCTAAAACTTTGATAAGAGCTGGGAGAACTTGTATTTTCCCTGGCATTTCGTGATTAGTCATCCATCCCCCCCCCTCTTTGTTTATGGCTTTGCTTTTTGTTTTTGATTAACTGCTTGTGCTTGTAACCTGCTGCTAAATTATATGTTGATTTATAGTGTAGTGTTCCTATATGTTTCTAATCCAAAATGTTTTTAAAATGTTGACTGTCTCTGCTTTTATTACTTGTTGCTGGTAGTTTTACTGAATATGATGGTTTTATTGGATTATATAATAATATTATTCTTGTATAATAGCTCAATAACCTGTAGCTATGAGGCAGAATAAAATCATTTTAATAAATTTCTGAAAAATTGCTTATTAAACTTGGTAAAAATGGCATGGGTTGTATTTTATACAGGTTTTTTCATATGTGAAGTTGCAGTGCTATTAATTTAGTAATACCTTGCCTTGGCGACTAGGCTTATTCTGACTGACCAGCAGTGGAACTTAGCAAATGGAATTTTAATGAAAGGAACATAAAGAAATTGAAAAACAAATTGGTTTTAATCAAAGGAAGAACAGTGGTATGGCCAAGCGCAGACCAAATTGTAGTTACTTATATCTTTATACACATGTTTTAATGTGTGTTTCTGGGTGCGGTCAGACGGCATGCTGAGAGCGGGTTAAACTGCTCCAGTTCTGACCGGATTATATTTGCTGGATAATTGTGATCACACTTACCTCCCTTATCCCACTTTACTGTGCAGTCGCAGCGCCCCCCACTATCTACACTACTGATGCGCAGGAGCGTGTGTCGACGGCTTTTTAATTTTTTTTCTCAGTTTGTGCATGCACATAGGCACTCATCCGTAGAATGGGGGGGGCAAAACTACCATGGCGCATGCGCAGAACCACCAGGGCAAATCAATACAACCCCTCCAACAAAAACTTTCCTTTAAACGTTTGACCTGAAAATGGCCTCCATGAGATCCCGAACTCATCTAAACGCTAAAACAAGTGACCGTTTAAATGCCGGTTTTCTAAATCCAGTGGCAGAGCTCCTCCTATGCACACACCGCCAATGCATTAAAAAAAATGGCGGGCAAAAAGCGGAAGCCTCGGGCAGCTTTCGAGCGGGGAGGGGGTTTAAACCGGAAGTGGTTTGACACCGGAGGAGCGATCACCTAGGGGGAAAATGTAGTTTTAAATGGGAGAGCTGAGAAAACACCACTTTGGGACCTGGTAACAAAATACTCCGGTTAAAGTGGTTTTGAGCCGGAAACTAATGGCTGGGGATGGGAGGCAGATGTTGACTGTGTGATCGTGCAGATAAAATCCGTTTCTGTTGTTGAACCGTCACGACACCAGATCAAACGGAGCACCTGTGTCTTACTTGTCTAAAACAATGGGAGAGAACTGTTGGAAGGGTATGATAAAACTTGTAGGGTTGTGATTTTGAAAGCATTGCATTTGCTGGTATTTGTGGTAAATGTGTCTGATAAATGAGGTGCTTTTAACTCTGAGGCCCTCATTTGTTGTGCTGAGCAGAAGATTCTAGCTTTAAACAAATCCTGTAATTACTGAGATGCTGAAATAAAGATACTTGTTGAATTTTGAGGTCAAGGGCCTTTTGGCACAATCAGCCAAAGTGTGCACCAACTGCATAACTGATATTCCACTAATTTCCTCTTCAGTGGCAAGAGTTTGATAGAGGAAGCCTATGCGTAATGACTGGGGAGACTGTATGTAGATCCTTTAAAAATCTGGCCATATAAGCATTGTAGTATGGGAAAGGAAGCTCATCAGGCCTTCCAAGATGGAATCCTCCACAAAAATCCAGCCCTGATAGTTACCACTTCTGAGAACCAAATGCTATTTTATTGTACAGTAATCTAATTATGCGGAAGGTTCATTCCAATAGAAATTCTGTATAATCTAGAAAGAAGTGTGCACCAAAGAAAGATTTATTATTTACCCCAAAACTTTATACATTGTTTTCCAGAGTTGAAGAGAGTGGAAATCTTTTGCTGTTTTTCAAAAGCCTCTCCTGTTTTTCTGAGTGGTGTGAATATCGGAAATGTACTCTATCCCATTTCAAGGTAGTGTGTTCAAATCTTACATTCTCTAAAGCTTCCTATTACAATGTTATTGGCGGAATTATGAAATAAGCAAAAAGAATGAACTTTGATGCATCTGTTTTTGTAATGTTGATTGATTTAGTGCATTCCATTGCATAATTGTGTGCAGAGTTTTGGGTAAAACAGTAACAAATTTACACATGCTAGATTTTGTGCTGTTTGTAGAATGACTTGGTGCTTCAAAACGTTTTACGATCATCTTGGCTGGGAGTTGGATCCTCTCACTATCTACAATTATATGAAGTAAAAATGTGTATAAAATAAAAATATTGCTAATTGGTGGGTATCTTTTGAAAAGATCATCTATAACATAGCAGAGATGAGAAGGAGTAAAACAGCTTACCTACAGATATTGTAGGAGAATGTTATGACGATGTAAGTGATCGACAATTTGGTCAAGAACATAATGAAAAGGAGTATGTTTTTTAAATTAAGCTGGATGCTATCTTCTCCTGGACTATTGGAGAATATTACTACTGGCATTATAGCCCTGCTCACATGACACATTCATGGGTATTTGTTTAGAAAATTGATATGCTGCCACTCCAGGGACCTTGCTTGAGGTGGCTTACAAAACAAAACATGATAAAATCATTAAAAAGCATGAAATAATTAAAATTAACAAGCTATTAGAAACCCAGCCAATACAAAGCATAATGTTTAGAAGCCTATAATTCTTCTCATATAACAATCTGCAGCCTAGAAGTAGCATTGTGTAATGGTAAGAATGTTGTACTAGAATCTGGGTTACCCAGTTTTGTATTCCTACTTTTCCACAGAAACCTGTTCCGTAAATTTGGACCAGACACTCACTCAGCCTAGTGTTCTACACAGAGTGGCTGTTATAAGGATAAAATAGAAAAGTGGACAGTTAATGATGTAAGCCACTTTAGGCCCCTATTGGGGGGAAAAGCTGGTCATAACAGTAAATAAGTAGGCTGTAAAAAAAGTTTATTTAAAAAAAACAAACTCTAAATTAAAAGCCAGGGTAAAAAGAAATGTTTTGGCCTGATGCCTAAAAAAGAGCAGGCACCAGGTGAACTTTAAGAGGAAGGGCATTTCTCAGGTGGGTTGTCTGCCACCACAGAAAAATCCACTTCTCTGGTTGCTTCCCACCTCACCTCTGCAAGCAGGGATGCAGAAAACAGGGTTTGTGAAGAGAATCTTTACTTGAAAGACCACCTCCTCCCATACAGTCCAGTCCTCCAGTTGTCTGCTAGTAATCCAACACTTTCAATTGTGCCTGGAAACAAACAGGCAGCCAGTGCAGATTTTTCAGCACATGGGTGATATGATCCCTGCTCCCTGCCCCGACAGTAGCCTGTCTGCTGCATTTTGGACCAGATGGAGTTTAAAAAGCAGCTCCATGTAACACACATTGCAATAATTTAACTTGAATGCTATCAGAATATAGATGACCATAGTCAGGTCACACTTTTGAGAAATGGTCATAGCTGATGTATTGGAGTGTAGGTCACGTGAAAGACCTTTGCCTGAGATCCTGTCGGTCACAGTAGACAATACTGACCTTGCTATACCAATGGTCTGACAGTATAAGGTAGCTCATGTGCTTGTGTAGTTTGGTTTAAAAGGAAGAGTTCTGTGTCTTTTATTACTGCAAGGACAGGAATATGGGATACAAGGAAGTCTTGGGTGACTGATCTGGAGCAGAAAGCAATCAATAGCAGGATTCTGGAGTGAAGAGCCAGTCAGATCTGGGAACTGTAGAATGTAAGAATGCTTGCAAATAGGGCTTTTTATTTTTATTTTTTGAAAAAGAGGTGCCAGAACTCTCAAGAGGGAAATTAAGTTTTCAATCTGTATACTGAAAACTCATGAACTTTTAAACATTTAAAAAATAATTTTGTCGAAGAGGTTCCAGAACTCTGTTCCAGTGCGTTCCCCCAGAAAAACAGCCCTGCTTGCAAGAATAACAATTAATTCAAAAAGAAAGTGGACAACTTTGAGTAATGTCACAGGCTTGAGTTGTAGACTTATAGCCTGAAAGGTCTAAGCTTCTAGACCCAATTATCCTCTACCACAAGAGATCAACATGGTATTCTGGTATGAGCTGTGGGAAATACTTGGCAAACCATCCCACTTTGGGATCATCCTCAGATTAGTGTCTGAGAGTTTTGTTATGACTTGTTGCTGATTTCCCTGAAGGCACCTCAATGGTTTTAGTGTATCATGGTGGAATTGGTAAAATGGGCAATCATGTGAAGTTAGTTTATATGAAAAGAGGAGGAAGAAGGTGGTGTGAATTCATAAATTTCCAGTAGGTTGAAAGGTGAGCAGCAAAAATAGAAAAAGGTGATGGGTGACAGAACAAAGCGCTACCATTCTTTTGGCAAGGGAAAGCTAATAGAAACAAAACTTCACTATCATAGCCAGCCAAATAAGACAAGACACTTACAAAGGGGACAGAAAAGCCTGACTCTTTTTTCCTATGACAGCTTGTTTTGTCAGGCATTTAGCGTTCTAGATAATGACAAAAACAAAACAAAAAATGCTAGCAAAACTAAAAGTCAGACAGTAATATTTTAAGTTTTCACATCATATAAAATCATCATGTAACTGAGGTCTGATACATAATATTATTAAAGTAGCATAGTTACATCATAATGTCATAGGTTGTAGAATAGTCTCCAATGCCTAATCAAACATATAGAAAGAGAGTGAGCATGATCATAATTTATTGACAAATACGTTGTTTCTGAAGAAGACTTGGGACTGCAGGCAAAAGCACTTTGACTATTGTGGTGAAACTGACTTACGTTTGTACTGAACTTGATTTGTTGAGTAATTCCCTAAGTGACCATATCAACAATCAGTCTGAAGCTGATTCAATTCAGGCTGTTCATCATAACCGAGATCAAAATAGTGTTGTTAAAGGAAAGGTATATCATATCTGCAGTAAAAGTCTCACAAAGGTGACTTTGTAGACAACATGATTACTTGGGAACAATTAACGGGATTTTCAGGTAAGTGCGTACGATCGTAGCCTAGTGTTAAGTACTATTTAAACTTCTAAAGGATGTACTCAGTGTTTCTTAAATGGCTAGCTCTCCTTTTCAGAAGATCTATCCATTCTAAATGGACTTGAAGAACTTTTTGAGATGTCCTTGTTGAAGTGTAGCATAATCCAGTTGTTTTGTGATGAGTTGTGAAGAGGAATGTTTTGGGTTTATCACCTTTCTGATAACCATATAATGAAAAGTCTTTGAAGCTGAGCGTTTTCCATGTCTATGACTTGTTGATCTGTTTTATTTCAGTAGTTAATTTGATTGGTGTTAAACAGAAATATGAATCTTAATAATGCCATTGTATTTGCAAGGATAATAAATATCCCTTGCTGACTTTCAGTAGGATCAGGATCACTGTATTCCCTCTTAAATGTTTAGATGTTCTGCCCCATGCACCCATCACTAGAACATTAATTGGATATAGCTTTCTAGTTCATAATTGTCTGTGTTGCTTCTTCCCTCCCCATCCTTTACCTTTCACATTAGCTCCTATATATGTCATTTCTGTGTTCCCGTAATTCTTATACCTGCCCCCCTTTCCAGTGCTACTCCATGTCTAGCCTGACATAACTGAACCTTCAATAGTGATTGGCTCACAACTGTCTTCCTCCTTCTTTAATGCAATCACAGTGATGTTACCACCAACATTTTGGAAAATTACTAATTACACAGAAGAAGGTTTATGTGTGTGTCTTCTCATCCCCCTGCTGGTATCCCTTACTACCGTTTGTGGACCTGCCCACTATAAAACAGTAGTATACTAAGTACAGATTCTTTGCATTGGCAACAAAATAACAAAGACTTTCTTTAGTTCAGCAATTTCAGCTCCCTGTATTTTCCTATATTTGCACTGTTTGCTTCCTACATCATGCAAGTGTACTGTTAGACTTATAAGAATACAACGGATCTATCGAATGATCAAACTATTCCTCTTGCAGTGCTAACATGATTTTTTTCTTGTTCACATGAAAAGGGTTGGCTCTGATGCATAAAGAATATTTTTACTGGTCTCATGTTGAATCTATGTTATAGAAATAAAAAGGCTCAAGCTTATTAAATCAAAAGGTGTAACTTTGCCCAGTTCCTTAAGGTAGAACTAAATACATTATAACTGCTAAAAGGTCTGAATATGTGTAGGAAGGTACTAACATGGAGATACATTAAAACAGTGGTATAATTGCCATCTTTACCTACTTTTTACCACTTCCAGTTTCATTAGCAATTTAAAACCAAGAACCTATAGGCAGCATTTTCAAGCACATAAACGCGTTGGGGTACTTTCCCAAGATGACTGGGTTCCCTTCCATTCGTATCTCATCCATGCGATTACGAACATAACGTGTATTGTTGTTTTTGCAGAAGGTGTCATCTGAGATGCTCGTTATATTGTTATACTGTAAAACCAAAAGAGTGAATTTGAAAACGGTGACTATCCAAACTTAATTAAGACGTGTTTTTTGAGTAACATAAATTAATATTTTTGTAAAGAGGTATGCAAACACATACTACAGAGTATGGTTTGTTTCCATAACCTTCTAACAAATGCATGGCTTTGCGGTAACTGTTCTCACACACTATCTACTAAATTGTTCCAGTGTGGTATCCTGAATTTTTTTTAATTTACATGTAGATGAGGAAGCATCTTTCTTGTACATTTGCAAACTGTTATAGACTACAGATAGGAGTTCCTAATAAAACATGTATTTCCTTGGGATATCTAGCTGCAGAGTATGACTTCTTTGCTTTCTTTCCACTGCCGCCCCAAATGTTTACTGAATGCTGTTCCTGGGAGATGGGATCTCCTGGGAACAGTATGATGGAGGCGTCAGCACAAATAATACCCTTCCATCTGCAGAAATCCTCTGGTGGATCCAATCCCATATATTACCCATTGAAGGTTATGGATGTACTTACCTTGGATTTCGGACACCTGCCTTTGCCACAACAAAGTAATATGTACTTAATATGTATAAATATTAGTTCAAAAACAGAGCATAGTTCTCTAATACTACACTGGGACAATTTCATGTGTCTTAATCTAAGGCTTGTATCTAGACTAGATGTTTCCATGCGTATATGAGTTTCTGCCCACAGAGTGTGATTTTCCTGCCTTACCCCTCCTGAAATCCCCCTGGAATCCTGTTCTTGGGGAAGAGGAATCCCCCCCCCCCTGAGACGAGACTGGGGAAACATTTGAGGCTGCTGTGGGAGGAGGTAGGTAGGAAAAATCAATCTCCATGGGTTGCAATCCTTGTGCCTTAGTCTGGATTCACCCAAAATCTGTGAATCTTTTGTCTATACTCTGCATTAATATATTTTTTCTGGGTAATGGTGAATTTCCTGTACTGTGACATTTTGTATAGTTAGAAAAACTGGTAAAACATTTTTTTTAAAGTAATTTACAATGGCATTGGTTTGTGTTGCACAACAGCAATTAAAGAAAGGAGTTTTGAGACCTGAAGATGCAGAATACGCAGACTCTCTGGCAAGTTAAGGGGAACAGATTCCAGTGCGTTGTGTGCTAGGTAGAGGTATGATAAATTGGTCAGCCTCTGTAAGAAAAAAAGTGGAGAGATAGAAGGAAGAAAATTATGGAGGCTGTTTCTGGATTATTTTGAAAGATTGCTTTTAACTAAGATATCTACTTTTTTGTGTAGCGAGTCTGCAGTCTATTAACAAGAATCATACGTCTGTTAATTGCCTTATCAGGTTACCTTCTCAACCTTTTGAGCAGTAGTCTATGTTATGTAAAAGTAAATCTATTATTTACATTATTTATACTCCACCTTTCTTATTGACACTCAAGGCAGGTTACACAATGTAAGTCAGTGCAATCAATAGACTAAGACATCTGACAAGCACAGTAATAGGAGTAGGTTTACAGAAATATGAAACAAAGCGTATTAGGAATGTTACGTTAACAGTGCAAAAATGGAATTGTTTAGATAGAAAACAATGTCATGAAAGTAAGATAAAATGTGCAGGAAACAAATTTATGTACTATACCCAGTCGTCTTTCTCCCTTTATATTATAATGCAACCTTCTTGAACTGTTGCATTATAATATAGCTCTGCTACCTTTATAAAAATGCCCTCCTGAACAATTCGGTTTTTCATCGCAGAAAGCAAGAAGTGTGAGGACCTTCCTGACCTCCTCAAGCAGGCCATTCCACAACATAGAGAAGGCACATGTATGTGTAGTTGTTGATCTTGTCCATTTGCAGGATGACACCTGCAGAAGGTCCTGCTCAGATGAGTGAAGTTGTTGTGGCAGGACATAGGAGGAGAAGGGGTCGTGCAGATAGGAAGGTCTAAGGCAGAGAAGGGCTTTGTATGTGATAGCCAGTACCTTGAAGTGAGCCTGATAGCTGATCGTCATCCAAAGGAGTGACTGTAGAATGGTGGCATATAGAGTGCTTTGCATTTGATGCTACCATGGCGTGGATCTAGGGAGCTAGGTTGGCTGAGTTAAAGGTATATTTCCATTCCTTGGTATTTAAACATAATATACAGCAAAGTTCAGTAATAGGACAGAAAGTTTTCACAACAGGCACATGAGTAATTTTTTAGAGACTTTCATTGCCTTATAAAGTGTTAAAAATTCCTACCAGTGAAGATCCTTAAGTGTCCATAGTAGTGCCATAGCAATATTCCTCGAAGCTATTATTCAGCACTTCATGGTGGACCAATGCAAACGTGGTAGATAATGGAAGCATCATGCTCTCTACTTATACCATTTATATGTTAGGGCTGCGATCCTATTTCCATTCAGTTGGGAGTAAGCCTCACTGAACAAGTTTAGACTTTAAATGAACGTGAGAAAGAAATTTTAGAAAAGGTTAGGCTGTGCTGGCTTGGGAAGATTTTGCAAAAAGTAGGTTTTGAAAAGGATGGAAACTGGAAGGATGCTTCAGGTTTAGGAAGGAGTATATGTAGGACTCAGAAGCAGGAAAAGGGAAGTAAAGGAGCCAATAACTTGCACAGGATGGAAAAAATAAAATGGTGAATAAATAAGGCAACTCATACAAATTGGGATCCAGTGATCTAATTTAGACATAGTGAAAGGCTTGGACCTATCTGATGGATTTTTAAAAACTTTTACTTGCATACCACATCGTAAGCTGCAGGCTAAGCTTATCTTTATTTTGATATTCCAATATGTACTTTCCACCCCCACCACAGGAATTTTACCTATTACTATAGATAGTAATGGACTTAACTGGAAGATACCCCTGACCTGTAATATTTCCCTTTGGTGAAGAGTTCAAACTGAGGTGTAGTTACTTAAAGGCAGATTCCATTGAAATAATTAAGACTTACAGTGATATTGACTATTCAGTACTGAGGGATAAACTGCTGTCTTGCATAATTAATTGTAACCATACTTCTGTTACCTTGAAAGCATTTGCTTTAACTCCTCTGCTTTTAATTCTGTTATGGTTTGCATTAAAGGTAGTTAGCTTTGGAGGCAAAACTGGAAGCTTGAGCAGCCTATTTTCAGCAAGTGAAAGTTCTTCTAATAATGTTAGCTTTGCAAAAGTCCCATCTTCAATTTCTTCTATATTGTTTCCAGTCAAGTCAATTCTTCTTAGGGTGGCTTGAAAAGAAACATGCAAAATAATAATACTAAATATTATACAGTTGGCGATTAAAACAGAACATAATTTAATTTTTAAAATTTTTATTTATGTAGAATGGACTGTATTTTAGTCATATTTATAAAGGTGTCTACGTTGTAAAATAAAGTTTTTCTCAGGCTATCTTCTTCTAATACTTACTATAAACCCATAATATAAGTAAGTATATATATATATAAAACAAGTAAGTATTATTATTCTCATATAGCAGGGATTAGGACTGAGACTGGCTTCTGTAATTCTACCCAGCAAGTTCTCAGCAGAGGCAAGATTTCAATCTGATTTATAGCTCAAGGTCTTCATTAGTCTTCTCTGCTAGTTAGATACTGTCTCTGTTCAGATATGACAGAGCCAGTCACCGAACTGTGGTTTGGCAACTGGGTGCACCTTCATGGGGTCATGCTCTTGTATCCCTCTCTTCTCAGGCTCATTTTCTTATTCCTTTCCATGCTGTATGATAACTGTAGTTAGCTGTGATGTTCAAACTGTCGCTTGTTGTTTGGTTCCTTTATTGAACTGATGATTTTAATCTTGAATTTACCCATCAATAATAATGCTAAAAAAACTTATCCTGTAAAAACCATCTCATCCTTTGCCGTCCCCGTCTTCTTTGACCTTCAATCTTTCCCAGCATCAGGGTCTTCTCCAGTGAGTGCTCCCTTCTCATTTGGTGGCCAAAGTATTTGAGCTTCAGTTTCATTATCTGGCCTTCCAGGGAACAGTCAGGGTTGATTTCTTTTAGGATTGACTGATTTGATCTTTTTGCAGTCCAAGGGACTCTCAAGAGTCTTCTCCAGCACCATAGTTCAAAAGAATCTATTCTTCGGCGCTCGGCCCGTTGTAATCTTATGTCAACAGCACAGCCATTGCATTTGACCAAGTACACCATACCACCCATGCACACAGATGCTGTGTCCAGATTATCCAACAGTGAAAAGGTTCTGTCAAGTGTGTGTTGATGGTTAAAATCCCTGTGTCTCCAACCCTAGTACACTCATCCCCTTTAAAACACAACCAGGTATCAATGAAGATCATCATATCTCTCCCTTCCCACTGATCTTTGCACAAACTGCCATGGTGTTACATGGTGGGAAAACTTTATGGTAACTTGGCTTCCTCAGCAAGGGCTGTAAATTTTATTGAACATGTCAGACAATTTACCTATTGATATTTATTTAAAACATTTATTAGCCACCTTCCTTGTGGGACTTAAGGTGGCTTAGAATATAAATAAAATTATAAAAAGACAATAAAAACAATTATAACCAGTGTTCCCTCTAAGCTGAGTTAGTGTGAGCTAGTTCACAGTTTTTAAGCCTCTGGCTAACACATTTTTGTCTTAACTCAGGAAGGATGGTCCCCGGAGCAAACTAATTTATGCAGTCGCCAAATTGCTTCCTCAAAACTTTAATGCCAGTAGCTCACAAAGTAGATTTTTTGCTCACAAGATTCCACAGCTTAGAGGGAGCATTGATTATAACACCCATAAAAATCACAGTGTAAAATCTCCAATTAAGACTGATGATATAAAAGCTAAATCTGTCAAAATGCATTCCTAAAGGCCCTGACATGGATAGCCCAGGCAAGCCTGATCTCGTCA
The DNA here is from genome assembly GCF_001447785.1 of Gekko japonicus. Taxonomy (NCBI): domain Eukaryota; kingdom Metazoa; phylum Chordata; class Lepidosauria; order Squamata; family Gekkonidae; genus Gekko; species Gekko japonicus. The sequence continues at coordinate 247,471 of NW_015161415.1, read as the reverse complement.
GGTCTTGGAAGCTAAGCGGGGCCGACCCTGGCAAGTATTTGGGTGGGAGACCTCAAAAAAAATACCAGGGCTGGGAGGCAGAGACAGGCTTATCAAGCCACTTCTCTGAACGTCCTCCATGCCCCAGTAGGAATTGCTGAAGCCGCCATGACTTCTAGACATGGTAATGCGCACACACACAAAAAATGCAACAATACCAAAATGCAATCCTAAATAAAACTGTCTTCAACTGCTTCCTGAAGATTGGCAATGAGGGGGCGAGGTGCACCTCATTGTGGAAGTTGTTCCATAATTGTGGGGCTGCCACAGAAAAGGCCCTCACTCATGTACCTACCAAACAAGCATCTTTAATTGGTGGGTTAGTCAGAAGGGCATCTCCCCATGGTTTTAATTCCCATGTAGGAACGTATAGGAGAAGATGGTCTTTCAGATACCCTGTCCTAAGCCATGTAGTAATTTACTTGATTTAATCTGCTTGAATTTGCATATGAATCAAACAGTTTTGAAAAAATAGCATTCTTTGTTTTTAGATGGTATTTTGATGTGTTAGCCACACTTGAATTGTTCAAATATTTTTTAATATTTACAATTAAACAAATGAAAAGTTTTAAAAGCGGTTCATTACTACATTTTCCAACCCTGTTTCCTTTAATTTCTTCCTTGGTTCACATTGCACAATGAATTTTTTATAAGAAAAGGTTATCTGTATAATTGACCTGTGTAAAGTTGCCAGCCCTAGGGAATCCTCTACCTCCATCTGGTGTTTCCAGCCACCATTCTGAATGTTGGCAGGAGAAAAATTATTTTTTCTAAAAAATGGCCATCAGCTGCTAGCAATTGTCATGGCCATCAGCTCTAGCAATTGTCTCAAATTGTATGGCTTTACAATAGAGTGTTGGCCAATTCCTAGAGAAGAAGAAGAAGATATTGGATTTATACCCCACCCTTCACTACCCAAAGGAGTCTCAGAGCGGTTTACAATCTCTTCCCTTTCCCCTTCTCCTCCAAACAACAGACACCCTGTGAGGTAGGTGGGGCTGAGGGAGCTCTCTCAGGAACTGCTTATGAGAGAACAGCTCTGAGAGAACTTGTGACTGACCCAAGGTCACACCAGCAGTTGCATGAGGAGGAGTGGGGAATCAAACACAGTTCTCCCAGATTAGAATCCGCGCTCCTAACCACTACACCAGAGTTGTGATATCACTTCCAAGTTTTCCTGGAAGTTATATTGCAGCATTGGTCATATGCCCATGTCCCGTCCCCTTCAGTGTCATGCTGGTTGCCTAGCAACCCTAGAACTGTGACGTTAACATTACGCATTCTGTTATTTTATAATCATCTTGGAAGCTTGCATGGAAATTGTTTAAAGAGTAATTGCAAATAAAACATTTAGAATGATATGCAATTTATTTTATAGAAAATAACCAATATATATTGTTCACCCAAATGTTCAGTATTACTCAGTTAATTCTAAATATGTACTTACGAATGTCAGCAAAGTCGGAGGTTTTGATCTTCTTGATTTTGTTGAATCGTGCATAAAGGTAGCCTGTTTCCTTTGGCAGAGCTGGAACACTTTCAATATCTGTTTCTTCACAGTAAACTGAACCAATTAAACAAACGCACAGCAAACAAGTAGGCAAATCTGAAAGCATATAATCAATTTTCTATGTAAGCATAAAATTTTTAAAAATGACAGTGAGTCTGAGGTGAACTTTTAGGAAGTGAAAACAATATATTCCAAGGATGCATTTTATATATATACTAGGAAGAAGGCCCATTGCGGAGACAAATGTAACGAGCTCTGGCTGGGCCGCCGCCTGCCAGCCCCCCCCCCTTGGGAGAAGAAGGGGCGGCGGCACCCTCGTCCCCCAGGCCCAGCGGTGGGTAGAGCACAGCTGCTCCACCGGCACCTGCATCCCAGCTCCCGCTGCTGGGGTGGGACAGGAGGAGGGTCTTGGCGTGGTGGTGGGGCTGCATCAGGGAGGCCTCTTGGTGTGTTCGGCGGTGGCGCTGGTGATGCCAGCAGGGCACAAAGTGGAGCGGTGTCAGAGCCGCCTCGGCTGCCCAGGACGACGACGACAGGGCTGCTGGCGGCGGGGCAGTCTCTTGCCACAGCAGCAGTTGCTGCCCTGCCCCCGCCTTAACAGTGGCATTTCTGAACATGTGTGGGCTCTTGCGCCTCTTCCCCACCTCTCCCAGTAGGCCTGCTCACCCTCTGGCCACCAAAGTGCCCGTCCCCTTGGGTGGCTCAGAGCACAGTGAGCCAGAGACACTGCTGGCCGGCTCGCCACCTCTGTGCAGGCTTGACACCTCTGTGGGCAGGACGGAGGCAAGGGAGCCAGCCAGTGCAGCCAGGGGATCCTTCAGAGTGGCAGGGGCGAGAGCAAAAGGCTGCAGGAGCGGGTGCAGGAGGGACACCAAAACTCTTTTATATATAAGGAGAGATATGTGTGTGTATTAGAATATGCAGTCATTCTGTTGTTCTCTTTGATACCCTCAAAGATGCCTGTTAGTTCCATTCAATCAAACACATTTATGAAACACTATTATAATACTTTATAGGATTTTGAATTCAGTTCAACATCTTGTGTTCAAGTAGCTTTCAATATGATAATGAGGAAAACTGATAAAACAGAAAACAGCAAGGAAAAAATGGTAGTCATATCTAAGGAAAGATGGTTATAATCTTTTGATGGGAGCTTGCTAATGGCAGGGGTTATCTGCTGTCTAGGGGTGATACCACCCAGTTTTACTTCTGTGGACTCTTACCTTACTTATCACGTCAAATTAGTGGCCAGCTATTTTAACATCATATCAGCCTTACATTATTTTTCTTGCAATCTATGTGTTATCAAAGATCTGTGTGGCGTGATTAGTGATGAGAAAGGGTCTGATTAATCAAATCAAATTTATTATTATGGTTCGTGACCAGCACAAGATCAGTTACAACAATGTACATGAATCTGATAAGTTTTAGGAAATACACAGTATTTAAAATTACTGAGTGGCCTATGCATTCTTAAAATCACAGAACAGATTAAACAAAGCATCTACATTTTATGATTCAGCTACATTCTGTGTTAATTCCCTGCGAATTCTGAATGATGCTGCAAGAAATCTTGCACAGGGGAGTGTGAGCTGAGGATTTGTGTCTGAAAGGAACTTCCTCGTAATTTCAGATTCAGAGCAGGCAGAAAACATCCCAAGCAAGGGTGCAATAATCTTCAAGAGGATTTCCTGGTAGAAACAACAGTGAAGCAAGATATGCTCATTTGTCTCGACCTTCCGTGCTCCACACGGGCAAACCCTCTCTGCTAATGGGATCCTCCTATAATGTCCCTCCACTACCGCAGAGGGGAGTATATTCCATCTAGCCATAGAGTAAGCCCTGCGGTGGGATGGGACCTCTAGCAGGGATAAGTAGGCTGCTGGAATTACAATGTATCTAGTGTTCTTTGATGCCAGAAAATTTGAAACTCTGCTGATGTTTCCCTGCCTTTCAGTATCCAATATCCTTTGCTTGACTAGGGCCTTTGCTTGACCTAAGGGCATTTTAAAGAGAAACTCTGGGGAGATGCCTAGCATATTCAGTTTGTGACAGACTGTCTTTAACCAAGTGGATCAAAAGCCATTCCAGGGCATTAATGATGTAAGGTCTTGGGAGGAATGGTTTAGTTTAAGCCATAGATTAATAGATGTGAGGCTTATCCTAGCCTCTGATTTAATCATACCGGAATCTAGGCACAGGCTTGCATTCAATACACATCTGGGGAATCGAAATACTGCTCTTAAAAATTTCGATTGAGTTCTTTCTAATGGGGCAAAAAATGAAGATGGTGGGCCTAACATCATCCCATACAGAAGTTGAGAGACTGTTTTGGATTGATATAATCTGAGGGCTGCTGCAATATATTGCCCACCATTTTTATAGAAGGATTTTAGAATAGCCTGTACCGATTTTTGACCTATATTGGCCATGTAATCGTGATGGGCCTTCCTCGCCCCAGAAGACTGGATCGTCACACCCAAATATTTAAAACTCATTTTTGTTGTTGTTGTTCAGTCGCACAGTCGAGTCTGACTCTTCGCGTCCCCATGGACCAGATCACGCCAGGCCCTCCTGTCTTCTGCTGTCCTCTGAAGCTTGCTCAATTTCATGTTCGTTGCATTGATGACACTGTCTAACCATCTCATCCTTTGCCGTCCCCTTCTTCTTTGACCTTCAATCTTTCCCAGCATCAGGGTCTTCTCCAGTGAGTGCTCCCTTCTCATTTGGTGGCTAAAGTATTTGAGCTTCAACTTCAGGATCTGGCCTTCCAGGGAACAGTCAGGGTTGATTTCTTTTAGGATTGACTGATTTGATTTCCTCAATTTTATGGCCATTGATGCTCCAAGCCCTAACTTTAGGTCTCTTACCAAAATACATGATTTTAGTCTTTTGGTAATTAATCTCTAGGTTGTTCGTGTTACTATAGTGACTGAATGCCTTCAATGTCCTTCTAAGGCCAACAGGGGTTCTGGATAACAAAACTGTCATCAGCATAAAGTAAGGCAAATCTCTTCCGTTCAGCTAGAGTAGGGGGATGTCTGATTAATCATTGGCTTTTATATTTTCAAAGGCTGAATAGCCATTTTTGTCTTGTCTGAGCCAGAAGCCTATGGTCTGACACAGTATCTTTTGAACTCAGCATCATCTGAGTTCCTGATTTCTATTGCAGAATAATGACCAACTGTCCTTGTTTTTCTGGCAAGTGGTGTCAGACATAGGTAAAAAGACAGTGGAGGGGACATTGACTGAGAAATCACTGCACTTTGCTGCTCTCCTGTAGCAGTTGCTGGTTCCTCAAAATAAATAACTAATTGTCCTGTGAGTTATGTATGTATGCTGTGTGTATACCATGTTGCATTTTTAGACATTGTTTTCTCTATTTAAGTATGGTATTGTCATATGGTGAAAACTTACCTGTATCTTTTGTTGGTGACGCTTCAGGTGCTTCTTCATCTCTCTGGACTTGTAGTTCATTTTCATGGAAAATGATCATACCATTGTTTTCCTTTTACATTGGGGATTAAAAAACACATTACAGGTATTAATGTATTGTTCAATAATAGCAATGATCAAGCCTTTATGGTTCAATAAAAGCTTATATTAGAACTTTTTGATGTGTATTGAGTGATATTTCACACTGAATATAGACAGTAAATGGAAGCTACCATAACATTTATTTCCACAACGGGCCTTTTTCCTAGTTATTAATATATCTAACTAGGAAAAAGGCCCATTGTGGAAATAAATACAATGGCCTCTATAAAGAGGCTCTGGGCGGGTGCCCCGGCCTTGGACACTCAGTGTCAATTCGCTGCGGCGACCTCAACGGGGTATGATGACACTGAGTCCACAGTGTCTCCAGAGGAACTGATCCCTGCTACCTAAAGAACAGTTGTAATTTTGAGTGATCTCCAGCCCTCACCTGGAGATTGGCAACAATGGTTCCCCAGAAGGGAATAGTTGGTTTGGAGGGTGGAGTCTATGGCTTTGTATCTGTCCGAGGTCCCACGCCTCCTGAAACCTCACCCTCTCCAGGCTCCATCCCTCACATCTCCAGGAATTTCCCACCTGGAGTTGGCAACCCTATCTCCTGCCCAGCCAATCATCAACCTACCTTTATTTCCCCCTCACTCTTCAGCTTTCCACCCCACACACACCTGCAGCCTCTCCCGTGCTCTGAAGCCCTGACTGCTACGTCACATTGGCTGTCATACCGGGGCCACCTCAGCAGCATATAAGGATACAGAGCCCACCATTTTCTCCAGCCCTTCTGATCTCTGCCATCTGGAAAGCAGTTGTAATTCTGAGTTATCTCCAGCCCTCACCTGGAGATTGGACACATTTTACCTCAGAACAGAAAACTGTTTAGAATGTTAGAGGCAAAAGCCAATCAAGTCGCATATGCAAACGACCTCTGTGTTCCGAGGCAGAGGCCAATGAGGCTGCATATGCAAATAACCCCTGTGTTCTGACTGGCTATGGGGGGGAGAGGAACTGCAAAATGTTTAGAATGTTGGAGGCAGGACTCAGGCAAAGCAGCCAGTGAATAGGGAGACCCTCTGATAGACAGATCAGAGAGCGAACTGATTTTGGAGCGTGTGGAATGTTCTAGAGAAGTGCCACTACCATTCGGCTTTTATTTATAAGGGAGATTATCAACATGGCCAAATTTGGAGACTGGAGCCATGAACATTCAAGACCAACCAAACAAACCTTTAAGAAACAGATGTCTCCTGCAGTAGCCATTGTGGGGGTTGCTAAAGAACCATAATAGAATTACCAGTTGAAGCCTTGTGTTTTTTTGGCCTTTGAGGGAGAACTCATTGGGGCCAGGCCTGGAAGCAACCACTGGGCAACTTGATACCATGTGAGTTCCATGACTCACTCACGCCCAGCTACCAAGACTGCTGCTCAACAGTAGCTGCTAGATGAAAGCCAGTGTGGTTTTGTGGTCAAAGGGTCAGATTAGGCTCTGTGGGATCCCAGTTTGAATGCTTACTCTGATGTGGAAGCTCACTGCATCACTTTGGGCCAGTCACACAATCGCAGCCTAACCTGCCTCATAGGGTCGTTGTGAGGATAAACTAGAGGGGAAGAGAATGATGTAAGTTGCTTTGGGTCCTCATTGTGGAGAAAGGCAGGGTATAAATGTAGCAAATAAGTATCAATATTGCTAAAAATGGGGAAGGAGTATAAAATGTAGGTTGGTAGATGGGAGGGAAGGAGAGAAAGGAGTAGGGAA
>NW_015161415.1:211756-240649 GCF_001447785.1 Gekko japonicus | reverse complement strand
AGGGAAAGGTGAGAATATGGCAGCTGCCAGGAGGAGGGAAAGAAGAAATAGTGTGAGAGGGAGATAGGGAAGCTGAGGTGCCTCTTGCGAGTCCAAGAATTTCCCCACTGTGCAGCTGGGCCTGGACTGGTAGCTGGCACTGTGCAATTTGGCCAGATTTTTCCCTAGAAGAGGCTACCAGAGGAAAAACTGAAGACTGGGAGGAGGTACAGATAGATACAGGTGAAAGAGATACAGGTAGACACAGCTGTGAAAGAAAGAATGAGGCAGAAAAAGGAGAGAGGCTAAGGGGGCTTTCAGGTAAAGGAAAGAGGAAATAGTGGGGGAGGGGAAAATGAAATGTCCCCCACAAGTCCTTGCCCGTCCCTCACTTGTATATTCTGATTGTCAACCCAACCAGATCTGAGGATTCTTTAAACCAGAGATTGGCCCTGTGAATGAACAATACAGATCTTTCTACAACCTGAAAACACCCCATGTTTGCAGAAAAATCTGAAATATATATTAAAAAAATACATTGGGTGGTTAAAATGATAAATGGAGCACCTGTAAAAATGGATGCCCTCAGTGCCCATTGCTAGGCAATCACAACAGTTTGCCAGCATTCCAGGCTTGGTTTCTTTCCATAAAAGCTAAGGGAGGGGGCAGGGCCCTTTCTAGAACTGTGAAATATAAAAAAAAATACATTGGGTGGTTAAAATGATAAATGGAGCACCTGTAAAAATGGATGCCCTCAGTGCCCATTGCTAGGCAATCACAACAGTTTGCCAGCATTCCAGGCTTGGTTTCTTTCCATAAAAGCTAAGGGAGGGGGCAGGGCCCTTTCTAGAACTGTTTTGGCATTTGAGGGAGGTCTCATCTGGGCCAAGCCAAGAATCAACCACTGGGCTACCACCTGGCTTGCTTGCTTCTGTTCAGCAGCAGCCACCCTATAACAGCCAGTGTGGTATAGCAATTAGAGATTCAGAATAGAGTCTAGAAGACACATGTTCAAATCACCGATCTGCCATGGAAGTTCACTAGGTGACCTTGGGCCATTCCCATAGTTTCAGCCTAACATACCTCACAGGATTGTTATGAGGATAAAAGAGAATGATGTAAGCTGATTTGGTCCCAACTGTGAAGAAAGGTGGAGTATATGTGAAGTAAATAAAGAATAAATATAGCTGAAGATGGAAGGCAGATAAAAAGGCGTCTGAGAAGGAGAATGGCTGAGAAGAAAAGAGGATAGGGGGCTTGCCATGAGGAAGGGAAGAGTAACTATGATTCTATGATTGGGAGCCTTCCTGACCTTCTCAGGCAGGCCATTCCACAAGGCAGGAGCCACAATGGAGAAAGCACATGTATGGGCAGTTGTTGGTTTTGTCCATTTGCAGGTAGGCACCTGCAGAAGTTTCTGCTGACATCAATTAAAGTGATGTGGTGGAGCAAAGGGAGAGAGGTTGTCCCACAAATAAGATGGGACAAGGCCATGAAGGGCGAAGTATGTGAGAAGTGATACTTTCAATAGAACCTGGTAAAAATTGGGGAGCCAATGGAGTGTCTGCAGGATGGGAGTTGTATGCATGCTCCATCTAGCTTCTGCTAATAGCTGAGATGCAGCATTCTGGACCAGTTGGAGTTTCCAAGCTGATTTTGAGAGGAAACCAATATATACTGCCTTACAGTAGTCTAGTCTCAGTGTTACTGTGACATGGATCCAGGTGGCCAGATCAGGTGTATCAAGGTAAGGGGCCATCTTATGGACTAGGCTGAGTTGGTAGAAGTCATTTTTGCAGCTGGATGAACTTGCTCCAGGGGTAATAAAGCTGGATCCAGTATAGCCCCAAGGCTTTGAACTGAGTCAGCAAGGGTCAGTTGAACTCCATCAAAAGTGGGAAGAACAATGTGGGTCAAGACCTCCTCTTTCCCAGCCAGTGTTCCCTCTGTCTTTTCAGGGTTTAGTTTCAATTTGTTCACTCTTAGCCAGTTAACTACCATGGCCAGGCAGCAATTCAGGACCTCTTCTGCACCACCAGGGTTTTGGATAAGGATATATAGAGCTGACTCTTGTCAGCATATTGATGGCAACCAGCCCCAAAACTATGAAGGATTTCTTCTAAGGGCTTAACATAGAGATTGAAAAGCATGGGGATAGAATCGTGTCATGTGGAACTCCACAAAATAGGTCCAACACTGAAGAGAACTGGTTTCCAATAGATACCGTTTGAGTCTGAATCATGAGGGAATGATTTGAACCAGTTCAATGCACATCCCCTGATATCTACTTCTGCCTTCCTGTGCCTCAACAAGATATTATGATCTACTGTATCAAAGGCTGCAGATAAATCCAATAAGAGCAACAGAGAGGGTTGGCCTTTGTCTACACTCAGATGGAGGTCTGTCTCATAGCTTGGCATGAAGCCAGACTGAAAAGCTCCTAGAGCAGATGAGATACCCAAGAAGACTTGGAGTTGGCCTGCTACTGCTCTCTGTCACTTTCCCCAGAAAGGATAGATTAGAGACTGGTTAATAATTCGCCACATCATTTTTCTGTAGGGATGGTTTTTACAGTAGCGGATGGCTAACTGCCTCTTTCAGTGACCAAGGGAAGGTGCCTTGCATTACTGACTGATTTAATAGACTAGAAATAAGGCTCATTGTGGAAATAAATACAATGAGCTCTAGAAAGAGGCTCTGGGCGGGTGCCCCGGCCTCGAGCACTCAGTGTCAATTTGCTGTGGTGACCTCAGCAGGGTATAATGACACCAAGTCCACCATTTTCTCCAGAGGAACTGATCTCTGCTACCTGAAGAAAAGTTTTAATTTTGAGTGATCTCCAGCCCTCACCTGGAGATTGGCAACAATAGTTCACCAGGAGGGAATAGCTGGTTTGGAGGGTGGAGTCTATGGTATTGTACCTGTGTGAGGTCCCACCCCTCCTCAACCCCTACCCTCTCCAGGCTCCACCCCTCAAATCTCCAGGAATTTCCCAACCTGGAGTTGGCAACCCTATCTCCTTCCCAGCCAACCATCAATCTACCTTGATCTGCCCCTCTGACTTCAGCTTTCCATATCCAGCCCCCACCTGGAGATTGGCAACAATGGTTCCCCAGGAGGAACTGTTTGGTTTGGAGGGTGGAATCTATGGCATTGTACATGTCTGAGGTCCCACCCCTCCTGAAACCTCACCCTCTCCAGGCTCCATCCCTCAAATCTCCAGGAATTTCCCACCTGGAGTTGGCAACTCTATCTCCTTCCCAGCCAATCATCAACCTACCTTTATTTCCCCCTCACTCTTCAGCTTTCCACCCCCCCACCTGCAGCCTCTACTGTGCTTTGAAGCCCTGACTGCTACGTCACATTGGCTGTCATACAGGGGCCATCTCAGCTGGTTATAAGGACACAGAGTCCACCATTTTCTCCAGGGGAACTGATCTCTGCCATCTGGAAAGCAGTTGTAATTCTGAGTGATCTTCAGCCCTCACCTAGAAAATAGCAACAATGGTTTCTCCCAACAGGCACTTAGGGGAAATGTATTTTACCTCAGAACAGCAACAGCAAACTATTTAGAATATTAGAGGCAAAGGCCAATGAGGCCGCATATGCAAATGACCTCTGTGTTCTGAGGCAAAGGTCAATCAGGTCACATATGCAAATTATCTGTGTTCTGACTGGCTATGGGGGGGGAGAGGAACAGCAAACTGTTTAGAATGTTGGAGGCAGGACTCAGGCAATGCAACCAGTGGATAGGGAGACCCTCTGAATGACAGATCACGGAGCCAACTGATTTGGAAGCGTGTTGGAATGTTCAGGGGAGTCCATGACCAGAACAGAATTATATATAAGGAGAGATGCTAAGAAGTTGTTGATGCAGTTCTTACATGATTTTTCGCAGCCAGGATGGGCAAGGATCCAGGGTTCAAGGACTGGCTTCGCCAGATGCAGGGACCTTGTCTACATCCGTCATGGGATCTGGGTCAAAATGATCCATAAATAGCCTGAGCAGTGAATTAGGCCTTTCTTCTGGTTACCAGTGTTATAACTGACATCCAGATCAGAGCGTATTTTCAATATTTAATCAGCAAAACACTTGGCAAAAGTATCACAGCTAATTATCCGTTTTTGGGACAATAGAGGCTAAAATTTAGGCATCAACAAATGCTAAGCTACCTTGAACAATTGGGATGAACGTGGGCTAACTGATGCTATAGTAGTAGTGAAGTAACCTTTCTTTGCTGCCATCACCACTGTTTCATAGGTCTTACAGTGAGCTCTATAGCATCATCTGTTAGATTCAGTATGATTTCTCTGCCAGCACCATTCTAGATAGCTGCCAGCCCTTTTTAGATCACCCAGCTCTGTGGTAAATTAGGGGGCTGGGTTTTGTCCCAAGGGCAGGAGAGGTTGATGAGGGGCACCTTTGTCTGTAGTTTCAAGGAACTTCACGTTCCACATTTCCCTCTTCTCTAAATTCTTTTCAGTTGTATTGGATGGGATTTCCTACAGTATCTCCATTACTAAAACATTCATATTTTAATAAAAAACATCTTATAGAAATGCTATTACTGGCAATTTTACAAGTCATTCTTAATGCTGCACTATTGACTAGCTTTTATGATAAACTTTCCTTTGCTAAGTAAGGATATGTGTAATTATATGGATATGCAGAACCATTAAAATGTCACAGGTATTTCATTATCTTGAGCATACAAACACTGTGCAGTCCTAAACTGAGTTTGGCATTCGGGAAGCTAGTTTTAAGTACTGGAAATTAGGAGATGCCACTGTGTGATGCAGTAATCTGTGAGTGTACTATTTATTTTGAAAGTAAATGTAATGGACATTTAGTAATACTTGATAATGGGTACAGTATTCTGTTTTAGGTAAAAATATGAAGATTATATGTCAGAACTACTGAGGATCATAATTTATATTGTACATTTAATGTGCAACATGCTTTAAAATTTGTACCATATTTGCCCATGATATAGACCACTAGTATTCTTATTTTATAAATCAGGTCTGAGACTGGGAGACAATCACTTAGCCAAGGCCATAAAATGACTTCAAGGCAGTAGGCTTCCAAACATGTCCAAAATATACTTAGCCAGTGGATTACACTGTTTTTGCTATGTATTAATTTAGAAAAGCCACTCTATGTGATGGTGGTAATCATGGGGAAATTGTACTGTAGGAATAAAAACAAAGAATCCCCAGTCTTGCAATAAAACTTTGGCTGACTTTGACTCATACTGTTTGTGGTCCACCTGGATTTCATGTTACATATTCATATGTTTTCTTAGAGCCTGTTGTCTTCTGCTGCTTTAAAAGAAACGTAGCTTAAATTTAACTTTATAATCTCTTGTTTTGGATCAACTTGCATAGTTTTACTATTCTGCTTGCTTTTATATTTACCCATGGAATATGTACGCATGCCTAGATGATTTGTTTGCATAATGGGAAAAGTAAAATATAACTTGGAAAATACCTTATTTTTTACTGCATCCTGTGCTGGTTGGTCTTCATCTTCCTTAAATATAGTGTCTTCATACTCTTGTTTAAATACAGTGTCTTCAAGAGTGGCCAATCCATAGTCATAAAATGTAACAGACTGTTGGTTAGGTGGTGCTAACTTCACCACAGGCATAAAAAAATGGAGAAAGAGAGCAAACTGCTTCAAAGTCTTCATTGCAAAAGATCAGGCTTGTATTGAGCTGGAAGGGCTATGGAGAATGAATTCTTTGTGACTGGGGGGAAAAAGCAATCTGTCAAAACAATATTTAAAGCCTAGTAGACTAGTTGGCAGTAGTTTCTAATGCAAAAGGAACATGGAAAGAGTATTAACTCTTAGTGTCCTAGATTTAAATAGTTTTAATCTTAAAATAAGCGTAATTAACCATTTTTTGTGTAAAGTTTTCATCTAAAAGCTGATACAATTGCAAAATATGTTTTGTGAATTTGAGTGCTAAGAGGAGTGTTTATAAAATGTAATTTGAATCTGGTTTGTGCAGTAAATAAATAGTTAAAAGAAGAAGCAGGGCTCAGCTGAGCCTAGCCTGGGAATGAAAAGAATATTTTAATGGTTTATTAAGAGCTATTTTTCTATAGTAAAATTGATATATTCCAAAACATATCTATTGTCCATGTTGGCTCTGAAATAGAAAACTAAGAGAGAAATGTAAGTTCATTTAAGAGCAAAAATTCTATCAAGGGAAAGTATTATACCAGGGTAGTATGTAAGGTAGATACCATATACACAAAACCAGACCCCAAACAAAATACATACAACTGTAGTCCTATAGCTGTAAGACAAAACCATTTACTATGAAGATAAGTCCTTGAAGAACACCTACCTTTTTAGTTGATTGAGATCACCTTTACGATTTTCTAAATGCAATCACTTCTTTTTATCCATTAATTCCAAATGACTAGATAAATCATGGATTATTTTCAACAGGCTGAAATACTACTGTAAAGATTGACAGGCTTTAAAATACTTTATGTGGGGTAGAGAGGAACTGTGCCAGCATTCTTTCCTGGAGCAAGAGGTAATATATATCCTGGAATGCGGTCTTCTGCAAAAAAAGAGTAGTGTTTCAAGGTAAGTCAATCTTGCAGAAGTAACATATTGAATCAGATCCCAATATGTTAACCTAGCTGCTCTTATTGTTAAAAAAAATGTAATGAATCAGCTTCAGCTTCAGGCAGTAAAGACAAGCAAAAGCATATGGTTTTCATTAAGTTTAGTGTTTTAATGGGAGACAAAGAAGCTGACTTCCGTTTCAGATGTCTGTAGAGCTGAAACATTCACATTCCATTTTAGTCACTTGGTGCAATAAACTGCTGCAGTGCAATTCGAATGCATACAAAAAAAGCTCGAACTTTTGTAGTATAAACTTCAAAGTATTCATCAGCAAACACTTCTTTCCACTGATGAGTTCCGGTTCTTTCCTTAGCAACATTAGAAGTAGTAATGCTTCCAGTTTTTTAGAAGTCTGTCTAGCATTCCAGACTGATACCTCATCATACAAAATACTGGAGTACTTTTATTTAGAATACACTTGAGGTAGAAACACAATGCATACTAAGGCATTTCATTAGGAGTGCCATTAAGTCCTAAGTCCTGTTATGAGAACTGTTCTCACAACTGCATGCCTCTTTAAGGAAAAAACAGACCCCAAACAAAAAACTTTGTTGGTTTAATCAGACAGTGAAGATAAACAAGACCCAGATGTACAAACAACATTTTTATATTGAAATGCAACACTGTTGGAACTGTTTGTGGTTTGCCAGTATTATGTTACTTTTAGTTAGGTCACTAAAAGAAGATGTATCAGCTGAGTAGTTTAAGTTGGAGGGTTGAAAAAAGCCCAAAGCTGTGCTGTTGAAAAATGTTTATTTCCCCACAAAAGCCAGAGATCTGAAAACAGCTGTTGGTTTTGGAACGCCTCAGATGGAGGTGGATGCTTCAGTTTAGTACATTTACAATCTATGTTTATAATGCTTTGTTTGAAATTTGATCTCTTTGCCCATAACTATTTCCCAGTATATCCCTGCACAGATTGGGAGTAATTTTAGTAAATGAAGCAAGGCATCTTTAAAGTGGCCTGTTTTTGCACCTTGGCATATTTAAAGAAGGAAGCATGTTTAAAAAGGAATGTTGAACAAGGCATGTCTAACAAGGAATGCCTGTACTATTGAAATCAGCCCGTTATGTGACTTGGAAATTTTATTATATGTAGGTGTGCTGATGACCCTGTGTGTCAGTTTTGGCTGATCTATGATCATAACAAAGATATGTAAATAAAGCCTGGAATGGTACATAAATAATAATAAAAATCTCATATCAATGGTCTGTTATTCCATCATTTGTTCCTCACATCAATGGTCTATTATTCCATCATTTGTTCTTGGATTTTAATGAATGAAGGTTTCCTAAGGACAATTGTTACTGACATTATATATTTTATAATAAATGTGATAATTCTTGAACAAAGTCTGAGTCTAGTGGCACCTTTAAGACAAACAAAGTTTAATTTTAGGTATACGCTTTCATATGCATGTGCATGTGGTGATTCTTGAAAGCCCTATCCTCTTTTGCTGTTTCTCCAATTCATCCTAATGTATAGCAAATTGAAAATGTGTGGTTTGAAATCTACTTGTGAACTTTGATTATAATGTGATAGATCAAGATGGTCACTGCTCACTTCTTCAGATTTGATTCTTCTTTGATTCTAACTTCCTGACAGAGCAGTTCCTCAGTTGGAACAGGTTTCCTCAGGTGATGGTAGTCTCTTCTCCTTTGGAGGTGTTTAAGCAGAGGCTAGATGGCCATCTGACAGCAATGCTGATTCTGTGAACTTAGGCAGATCATGAGAGGGAGGGTTCCATCAGTGCTTAGTTCTCGTGGCCCTTTCTTACAAGCCCAGGGAAATGCCAATCACCACTTTGAGGTCCGAAAGCAATTTTATCTAGGCCAGTTTGGGCATGGATCCTGGAGGGCTTTTTTTTTTTTGCCATGTTCTGGCCGTGGAACAGTGGTCACTGGGGGTGTGTAGGTAGTTATTTGTGAATTTTCTGCATTGTGCAGGGAGTTGGACTAGATGACCCTGGAGGTCCCTTCCAGCTCTATGATTCTAATGTGTACAGCTGGTTCAGAAACCACTTTTAGTAGTGTGTATTACAATGATTTTCTGAGATTTGATGTCTTTATTTATTGATTTGATTTATACTCTGCCCTCCTCACCGATGCAAGCTAGTAGGTTCTATTGCAGGGGTGTCAAACATAAGGCCCGGGGACCAGAACTGTCCAGGGTTCTTATGTGACCTGCGAGCAACTAGTACAAGGAAGGGAACAGGAGACTGTGTGGGGGGGGGGGAGTGGCAGAGCCACTCAGATTGTGGCTTCAGCGTGGTGGAACAACCTCATCTTCAGCTGTCAAGCAGTGTGGGAGCATCTGCCCAGTGCTGCACTGCTGGCTCTCCAGTCCACCCATACGGGTTTTCCTTTGGACCCCCCACCCAGCCCATGAGACCTTGCAGTGAGGATACACCAACTCAAAGCTTACCAGCTGCTGTCCTTTATACAGTTTACCTCTCCGGTACCTAGCATTACGTGTTATGGCACACATGGCCCAGCCTGACAAAGTGACATTTATGTCAGATCCATCCCTTGTAACAAATGAGTTTGACACCTCTGTTCTATTGCATCTGCATCTGGTCTGGGCTCGTCAGCTTCTGAACTCCTGCCAAAACAATTGGGAATTTAAGAGTGGTCCAATTTTAATTTAGCTACCAAAATTTGGGATATTCACTATACTAGCTGTTGTAGATTTTCCGGGTTGTCTGACCGTGGTCTTGGCATTGTAGGACCTGACGTTTCTCCAGTAGCTGTGACTGGCATCCTCAGAGGTATAACACAGAAAGACGGAGTACTCTCTGTGTCAAGGTTCACTATACTACTTGGTGTAGTGAGCAACATCAGTCTTTCACTATCCTTTTTGGGGAGATTATGTTTTATTTGTCTCACCATATCTCTCAAGCTAGAAGAAAGAAGACAACCTTATGGCAGGAATGTGCTGTAGTGAAGGGCTGTTGTTTTAATGGCCTATATGGGTGCTTCCTATTTGGCTGCCCATTGCTGCATAAAGAAACACATGACTAAATGGACTCCTGGTATGACCCAGAAGGAGTGTTTGAAGGTCTCAAGGCAGTTTTGGTAAATCACAGTGGGGGGGAAACCTTAAGAGGTAGCAGATAATTCTGTCTATTACCCCTGCTTACCTGAATAGAAGACTAGTTTTCTTCCTATATGTACCATCAAGAAAAAGAGGGGTCCATCTTAAATTCACATACAAGTTACAGATCTTTGTCGTGGTCTCTGTGCAGTCCCACACATGGGTTGGGCGCCTGCGCACGACCTCGACTGGAGAACATTCCAGAGCTTGCTTCATGAGTCTTTTTGGCGGCTCTCTTCCCACCCTGGGGAGCAGACACGCACTGCTCATGCCTGGAGCGGGGGAGAGAGCCACCTCCCACTCAGTTCTTCTTCGACCGCCTTTGCGTTCATACCTCGCTAGTGTCACTCTTCAAATTGCCTCAGCTGAGTACTTCTCTCCTAGTTTCGTCTTCTTGTTCTTCTCATTTCTCCTTATTCCTTCTTATTCTTCTGAAAAACAAAAACAAAAAAATCTTTACTATTTTTCTTCACTTTTGTTTCTGTCTGCCCCCCCCCCCCCGGCCGGAGGTGTTTGTATGGGAGGAACAAAATTCTTTAAGATGTGTCGCCATTGCCCAGCCAAACTTCCATCCAATGACGGCCACGATCTTTGTTTGTTTTATCTGGGCGAGTCTCACCGGGTTGATTCCTGTCCTCATTGTGCGAACTTCACCCGTCAGGCCCACAGAAATAGGGCCGCCCGACTTCGAATGTCTCTCCTTGAGGCAGCTTTGCGCCCTGCGATGTCTTCAGTCGCATCCCAGTCTTCTGCTCTACAAAAACACTCTGATAATGTGAAACCCCTAAAGCATAAGTCTAAAAAGCATGAAGACAAACAGTTGGCTAAGCCGAAATCAAAGCCCTCAATGTCGACTTTGGCTCTGAAGCTCGATCCCGCAGTGATCCGCCTACCGCCTACCTTCTCCTCACCGTTGAGGCGTATTCTACCGGGTCAGTGTTCAAAGTCGCCTGTCCAGCACTCTTTGTCTCATTGTGCAGATCCCCCCCCCTTTTTAGGATGATTGTTTTATATTCAGGGCTTTCTTCCTTTCAGGTAAATACAGTATGTAGTCCTTTAATATGCTTTAGTTTCCCTATTACATGGAATATCATTATCAGGTCAAGGACAGAATACAGCATGTACAATCCTATATATATTCTCTGTTCACTTTTTACAATGTTCACTGCAGTAAACTTTAGTATACATGCCTCAAACACTATAACCATATGAAGTGTGGATTGGTTCAATGTACATCACTGCATAGTGATTCATTGTAGCATTATCCCTCCCCCCACTACATGCACAGATTGGAACATTTTCTTGGAAGTGCTGAAAGAGTCAGAAATTCTTTAGAAGCTATATTATTGCAGAATGGGGGCAGGGTCTCGGAGTATCAGAGTTCCACACAAAATAACTTTCAGTGGAAAGCTGGCATGTCATTGAGAAGGGTTCTCGCTTACCCTTTCTTTTAATATGATACCTTTTGGTATGCAGACGCTTTCCCTCTATTTGGACAAAATTAAAATATGTAATCTTCAATTCCTAAATGATGCAGATCCAGAATAATAATTGCATTTTTTTCTGAATGTTTGGATTGTGGCTTAGTCACAGCTTTTTTCAGGTATGTAGCTGTTCTGTGAAAGCCTTTTCTTTTATGAAGTGTAGTCTAAAGTAGAAGACCAGTATAAACTGAAGTGTTTTTAAAAGTGTGTCTCTGCAACATTTTTTTCATTAAAAATTACACCCCCTCAGCTCCTCTACACCCAGATAGGCTAAAAGTTCAATTGGAGAGGAAGAGTTCTTCTGGATAACAGCCAAAAAGACTACTGAGGGGAGGAGACAGATTTTTTTCCTCTGGCTTTAAGGAGAAGCATGGTTAAACTGACAAGGCTGGCCATAACTGCTGAGATGGAGAAAGTCTTTCTAAACTTCCCTAGTGATTAATTTTTTAAAAAGCATGGAGGAGGTGATACAGCATTACCTTCCATACCATAGGCTGCTCCTCCTCACATGATAAGACAAGAGTGCTACCGTGAGCTCACAACTGAATTGTGTTAGGTTTTCAGTACAAATTTTTAAAAACTATACTTGAAGAAACGTGGTGACACACTGGGGAAAACACAACTAGCTGTCATCTCGGTTCTCTGTAAAAACTAAGGAAACGTATGATGATAATAGAGAAAAGTGTTAGCCTTGATGGAGTTGTAGACAGTTTCTCTTTCTTGATGCCTGCAGCACCAAATTAACGTTTTGGACTCTTAATATGTTGGCCCCTGCTTTGAATTTTGGTTTTTTGGCTGGCAGGCACCCTCCCTCCTTCCCAGAAACCGAATTCCAGAGTAACTTCTGTGGTAACAGATTGAAATACACCAATCCTGTGAAGTTTTATAAAGTGGTCTAATAGCTAACTAGAGAACTTTTAACTACTAAACCTAACACGTGAGGGGGCTGGTTTGCAGGAAGATTCACCAACCTAGAATGGATGTTAATCCTGCGGTCATAGAAATTTCCCATCACTGTACTAGATGACTTACTGGGTTATTTCCTAGTCCATCATTTTGTCTTCTCCATCTTCTCTAATATTTATTTTATCTATTTAGAACATTTTTATTTTTCCTTTGCCACCCAGCTTAAGGTTATCAAGACAATGAGCCATCAGAATAGCTTTTAAAAAAATTTATATTATAAACCAAGTAAAAACAATAATTTAAGAAAACACAATCAGGAAGGAGGGTCAGTGAGAGAATGGGAAATGAAACGGGTAAGTCTTCACCTGCAGGTAGAAGACAATGATTGAAGGGGACAGACAAATCTCCCTGGGGAAGGGTATTTTACAATGTTGTTGCCATGACTGAGAAGGCCTTTTCTTAGGTTGCCACCCATCTAGGGTCAGATGGCGAGGGCAGCCAAGAGAAGGACATCTGAAGATTACTGATTGGGTAGGTTCATATGATATGGGCATAGGCGGTCCTTAAGGCATATTGGTCTCAAGCTATATAAGGCTTTAAAAGTCAATATCACACCTTGAATTGGGCCCCAAAGCTGATTTATTTACTTATTTAAAACCTAGAGTCCCCAAAGTGGCAAACAACAAGGCACTAAAACCCTTAAAACATTAAAGGCACTTAAATTTATATGTAGAATATATAACAATTACACATACACATACAAACACAACACAACAAGGTAGGAGGGACAAGAAAAGTTTACTGGGGTTAGGCCAAAAGAGACAGAAAAGTGTTCCCCTGCTGGCAAAAGATAATGAATGAGGGAGCCAGACAAATCTCTCTGAGGAAGGGAGTTCCAAAGTTTTGGTGCTGCAACCAAGAAGGCTCTTTCTCAGGTTGCCACACACCTAGCCTCAGATTGCAGGGGTACCTGAAGCAAGGCCTCCAAAGATGACCAGAGTAGACAGAAAAGTTCATATGGAAGAAGGTGGTCCTTAAAGGTATGCTGGCCCCAAGCTGTGTAGGTAGGGTTTTATAAGTCAATACCAGCATCTTAAATTCAGTCCAGAAGCAAACTGGAAGACAGTGTAGGTGAAACAAGACTGAAATGATATGGTCCGTATGACCATATGAACATTTTGGCTGCAGCATTCTATACCAACTGTACAAAACACTCTTCAAGGGCAGCCCCACATAGAGTGCATTGCAGTAATCTAATCTAGATATTACCAGAACATGTACCACTGTAGCAAGATGTTTTTTGACCAGGAAAGGTCAAAGCTGGCTCACCAGCTTCACCTCTGGCCACCATTGGTGCCTGTTTATCCAACAGCAGGTCTTGGTCCACAAGCATCCCAAGCTACAAATCTGCTCCTTTAGAAGGAGTGCAACCCCATCCCAAGCAGGAGAAACATCAATTCCTGGGTCAGTCCTTCTGTTCACCAGTAGCTTCTCCATTTTTTTAGGATCAAATTTTAGCTTGTTGGCCTTCATTCATCCCCAAACTGCTCCTAGGTTTACAGTTTCCACAGCCTTTCTGGGATCTACTGGAAGCATGTCATCTGTATGTTGTGATGAACCAGCCCAAATATCTGAATGACTTCTCCCTGTGGTTTCATATAGATGTTAAAAAGAATGTGGGTCAGGATGGAACTTTGTGGGATTCCCAAGGGCCAACATGATGAGCAGCAGATTCCCAGCACTGCCTTCTGAAACTTACCTTCTAGGTTGGACTGAAACCACTTCAGAGCAGTGCCTCTCAGTCCTAACCCAGTATTCAGTAGACAGAAAAGAAGGTAAGTTGTTCATATTTCAGGTGTCTCCCCCTCATTGCTAGGAAGACTAACTTGGGACATTTATGTTGTGCCTATATGTAAGAGGTTTTAAAAGGGTACACAGTGTTTGAGGTGAGTGCCCTCACAGTGCAACAAATCCTAGCACTTGATTGTGAATTACAGGGAAACCGTGTCCTCAAAGATGCAGAACAGCTAGCTGTGCTATAGTACTGGGCCATGTTACCCAAGACACCCAGGGGAATACAAACATTCGGCCTTTACACATATACCACCTGACCCTGATTTGTTGTTGTTCAGTCGCACAGTCGAGTCCGACTCTTCGCGACCCCATGGACCAGCTCCTGCCAGGCCTTCCTGTCTTCCACCGTCCTCTGAAGTTTGCTCAATTTTATGTTCGTTGCATCGATGACACTGTCCAACCATCTCATCCTTTGCCGTCCCCGTCTTCTTTGACCTTCAATCTTTCCCAGCATCAGGGTCCCTGATATGAGATGCTAAATGTTGGATCCCATGGAAGAGTTTAGCATATAAAACAGCCCTTGCGGAAGCACTAAAATTATTCCTTGCTGTATACTTGCACAAAGAGAATGCAATTGTATCCCTACTATCTCTTTCACATGTGGAAACATACTACAAGGTTTTTTTTCTGACAGTTTTAAAATCAGATGAAATCATGTGCATTTGGTGCTGTTTTTAGTAACTAACTACAACCCAACTGTTCGTATTTGCTGCGATGTGGTAGGAATTTGTCACCTGAAGGAAGACTATCTGAACTATTAAAATGTCACATTCTCATTATGTAGTACACTTCTTGGGCTCATTCATTACTCTAATGATAAATTTTAATATATACAATTCAATGTCAATAATGTCAAAATTAAAGGAGAAATGGAAGAAGAATTATGTGACAATGGAGGGCCTTTTATGACTGATTAAGACATAAGTACTGAGAAACTAAGATTAAATGAAGAGCAATAAGAATGATGGTTATATACTTTTATGAGAAGATTTGCATGCAGAATGTTAAATTAGACTTTTTTTTACAGATTTCTGTATCTTTTCTTTCCCCTTCTTTCCCCCTTTCTGTGTATAAACTAATAAAATTCTTTATAAAAAATAATGTCAAAATTACAAAGTAATGCACTTGAACAAAGTTTGAGTCCATTGGCAAAGTTTTATTCATGGTTGGTCTTAAAGGTGCCACTGGACTCAAACTTTGTTCTGCTGCTTCAGACCAACACGGCTACCCCACCTGAAAGTAAGGTACGTGAAAGCTATAGTGTAGACTTGCATGCTGTCTTCATATTGCCCGTTTCTGTATATCTTATTTAGTTTTTATTTGACTGGAGATGCTATTTTTTCATGATAACAAAAAAGTGAACAATGATTAAGGACTGTATACACTTTTGCCAAGATAACTGGTACACTTTTTGGAGAAGTTGCAATAATTTTACAGAACAAAACTGGACAAGGCATGAAGAAAATATATTGGTGGATTTCAATTTATTTGTCTATCCATGATATCTCATTAGCTTTTATAGAATTACATTTTACTTTTGGGAAATGATCTCCTGGGTTTCCAATGTGGAGAGTTTATTTAATAAAATTAGGAGTAAAGATCAGTGGAAGTACAAAGAAAGAGAGAGGTCCATGAACAATCAAAATAGACAATAGGATATTGTATTTCAAGGTTGTCTATGAATGAAAATTAGTTCCTGGATACATGGAACCAAGATGCTAACTAATAACCACTGTCTGGTTAAACAAAGCTTTTAGTAAACACTGATTCAGTTCTGTAAACTACTCCAGAGTTGTTCTGGAACATTCTATATCTAACATTTATATTGTTTTTCTCCATAAATGGAGTGGACTTGCAGAATGTAGCTCTCTGAAGCCCCCTGCCCTCCAACACACAAATGTGTATACTACACCTGAAAAGGCATTCTGAAGGTTGGGATCCTTCAAAGCAATATGAGAAGCAGTGGCAATCAGCTGAAATAGCCTCCCCAGGATCTTGCAATCTTCTGTGTCCTTGTCTAACCTCCCCCCCCCCATCTCCTCCTGTTCCCAAGGGTTTCGGGAGCAGCAGGACTTTGTTCTGCTGCTTCATGTGGACATTATATCTTCAGCTATGTACATTAGTCATACCTATGCAAAGTTTTTAAAATGATACTGGATTGAATCCAAACAACCACAAAGAGTGCAGTTAGTAAAAGGGAACACAGAAAGAAAGGAGAGAACATAGAAAGAAAGGAAACTTTCTTTGTGCATGCCCTTTCACAAGCTGCACTCTGGTTGAGGATGTCTGGATCCAATCCAGTATCATTTTAAAACTTTGTGAAGGTATGACCAACATGCATAGTTGAAGATATATGCCTGGAAGGTTCAGTAATGATACAGCACTCTGTTCATGAACAAATATTAATATTTCTGGTATGTTCTTTATTTGCTCTAAAGTACATCATTTAAAATTACCCATATCATTTTGTTTCAGAAAACAGTAAAAAGAAATTATTTCAATTTTTTTTAGAATGTTAATAAATTAAAAATGCATAGTAAGGATAGATGATATGTTCAATATAACTTTTTCCTGAACCTGTAGTACTCAAAAGCTGTGTTTCAAAACACTCACAAAGACAGCATCTGATCTTTTTAATGGTTAAAGGGAATAAAAATTAAACTTAGAATGACCAAGTGTTTTTAAAAAATATTATTAGTATTATTATGGGCTTGTATTGTCACTGAATTGAAGAGAAATAATTTCTGTTGACTTCTTTACCGGCATTGTGATTAAAATATAAAACTTATTGAAATGTTTATGACTGGTAATAGGCTGGAAAACAGTGTTATGTAGATTACATCCTATATATTTGAATACGTTATAGATTAAGTGTGCTTGACACATTATAGAAAACTTACTCTGGCAGCAGACTTTCAAATTAAACCTTAAAGCATTTGTTTAGTGTTACTTTATGGAGAAACTAGTTTTTCTCCTAGCCAACTTTGTCTAGTATCTAATATTACAGTTTATATATTCTAAGCTCTTGAGCAGATATTTCAATATTATGCTATGTATGGCATGGCAAAATGTGAAGTCTGGCAGAAGTTATTGCTATAGTGCTTTTAAAATTATTTTTAATATTTGTTTTTTATATCTATATCTATATCTATGGGTCGAACTCAAGCTGATGATGAAATTGCAACATATATCTAAAAGTTCAGTCCAGATCCTTTAAGGTCGCAATTATTTTGCCACTTGATTTATTAGGCTTTGATTGTGTATTTAGCATGCAATATAAATGTGTATAGTTATACATCCTTAACAGTGAGCTGTTATTACATATTGTAGATAGAATTTTTTTTCCATTGAATCAATGAATTTGATCCAAGGGTACCATTACGTAAGGGAATTCTGAGATTTCAGTTGGTTTCCCACTCAGACTACAGCCTCCTGTGCTGTATCCCATGCTATAAAATTTCCTTTGTTTTATATTTAGATAAGGCAAGATGAATGCAAGCAAAGCTGTCCTTATATTTTATATAATTGAAAAATTGTGATTGTATTGGTATAATAGGTTGGTCTAAGCACCACAAGTGAAGCACCATTCACAGAACTGCTCTTTCCCGCCTTTCCCTTCTTACTGTGGCCCTTTCCAAAACATGACTAATGAGGATTGGTGGACCCTTAGAAATAATATGAAGTGCTATTTGGAACTTTTCAGTGGGAAAGGGAACATCTGGAAAAACTACTCCTTCTCTGTGCCCCCACTTCTCTTGCAGAAGATAACTTATGATCTAACCTAATATTTAAGGAACTTCCATACTCAAGTTACATGGTTTGAAGATCTGAGGAGGTCTTTTTGTGTGTGTGCGTATAGCTTTGCCATAGAAACACTTGCTGGTTTTGTTGGGCAGAATATATTGACCTACTTCAGCTGGCTCATGAATAAATTATATTTCCGAAATGTTTCAGCTTGCTCTTAAAATGGGCATTATTTATGATATGCTATTTCTGCATATTACAATCACTTAATATAAGTAGGGATCAAAATAGTCTTCATCCCTTCCTCTGTGATCTTGATCTTGTTCATCATAGTGTTCTTCTGCTTCATGGTTTTCTTCTGCTTCATCATATTCTTCTGGAGTCAGATATCTTCGGAACACTGGAGTCCTCAGTTGTGTTCGTTGGTTGGAACTAATCTTTTGTTCACCATAATAAATACTGCGTATGAGAGGAAAGCAGAAGAAGGCATATGTACTTATTGGGGCTGTGAGCTTATTTTGGTCCACACGGATATAGGTCAACTGGTTGAGGTTCAGTGGATCAATAGATGGACACATTAAAGTAATATTCATAACTGTACAAACAAAACAAAAAAACAAAAAGTTAAAATTTGAACGAGGTAATTCAAGTCTATATTTTAATGAAATAATATTTGCCATTATGAAAAATAAACATAGGATTGTATCCTAACTCACGAGAATGGAATTTATGAAGTTCAATATTACCTGCCTTCCTATTCCATTAGCAGTCTATAACCTAGAAAAGAAGGATCCAAGCTTGCTCTGTGAAGATACATACAACTTAACAATGAAATAACAGTGCTTAGCTAAAATTTGTGGTAGTGAGTGGAATTAAACCTAAACATATAAAACATTCCCTGTATGTTCCATTTATTTTTTAAAAGTATGATACTACCTTTCTCCATAGGCAACTTACAAATTGCTAACAAAGCATTAAATAATATATTGACATTATTAACAACTTAAGACACCAAATAAAATTGAAGAAAGGGCTAAAATCAGAGCAGGAGGAACAGCACAATAGCCAGATTATCATGAGCAAGGCAACAACAGGAAAAGATGGGGGGAAATCCCTCTATTACAAAAACTCAGGCAGCTATTACAAAAACGCAGCTGACTTTGCCTGGTACATAAAACAAAACAGAGAAAGCACCAGGCAACTTTCTTGGGCACAACTACAGAAAAGGTTCACTCCCTGATCATTACTTTACTTATTTATTAAATTCTATTTCTGTACTGCCCTCCCCCATGAGACAGGGCTCAGGGCAGTGTACAACAGTAGCAGAAGTCCCAAACTCCTAACCCCCGACACCGGCACGAGCGGCGCCCCATCGAAGGCCGGGAGAGGGAGTCCCAACCTAAACTTGTGGTGCTAAACTTCAGTTGTGACACTGCCTCATGGGGGAGGCAGAAGGTAAGAGTACCAGCCAGGCAAGGGACAAGCAAGGACAGGAGTGCCAGCCAGATGGAAACCATTGCTGTCCTCAACCAAATGCCTGGAACATCTCAGCCTTACAGGCCACATGGAACTGCATTAAGTCCTGCAGGGCATTGATGTTGTTCAGCAGAGAGTTCCACCAGGAAAAAGCCCTGGATCACTTCACATTGTTGGCCTTCACTCATTTTACCATATTCCCCAAGTACCAGTTCATGACAGAAACCACAGCTCCTAGGTGCTTAGTTAAATAAATGCAGAGCTGAGTGCCCCTTTCCTTCCAAGGAGCTGGCTTATATGGTTTTCCAATACCAGTTTTCTCTTTAAAACAATCTTGCAGCGTAGGTTAATTTGAGAGAGAGAGAGAGAGAGTGTGAGTGTGTGTGTGTCCGGCCCAAGGTCACCCAGTGAACTTCATGATCAATTAGAGATTTGAACCTGTGCCTCCTAGGTCTGCGTATTCCACTCTAACTGAGGTTGCTTAGGATCAGATATATTGCTCTCTTTTTTCCATTTTATGATAGTGCCCACTACCATTTCTCAAAATTCCAAAAATGTCAATGAGCTCAGCAGAATTGGGAACACCTGCTCTAACTGCTGTGCTACACTAGTTCTTTTTAAGCCCTTATAAAATTCACAGGAGCAGAACAGTCTCTCCTACTGAGTTAAGTATTTTGGTTCTTACTGGAATTTTAAACCAAAGTGTTTTCCAATCTGTATTTTTTCTACCAGACTGAATTTCCAACTTCAAACATCTTAGCTGAAAGATCCTGGAATAATTTACATTAGTCCTCATTAAATAAAAAACATTCCTTCTTGTTTTCTCTATTAGGTTTAAGGTTCTCTGTCATTGTTCTGACAAATACTGTATGTTGATTCATATATCACCTTGTTTTTCCAGGTTCTTATTAATAATGCTTTATCTTACTGTATATGATAATTTGTTATATTTATATTCTAGAAACTGCATCCAGTTTCTAGTGGCAGGGTATACTTTTTAACTGTAAGTACCTGGATGGGGAAGTTCATGCATGGAAGAACATGCATTTATTTTAAAATGTCTTCCCTGTTTACCAAATCAGATTGTTCATGAGATGACTTGCAAGCTATTTAAGAAGCAATATAAATTATAAAATAGCTAATACAAAAATCAAAACAATTACTGAGTGAATTAAGAGAATTATGAAGATAATTTACCTCCTATTCCCCTTTGCTGCCTATAATTCATAATCTTAGGGTATTTAGGAAGGATCAAAACTAGTATAAACATTCCAATAACTTTTTTTAAAGTAAGAGGACAGTGAAAAGTCATTAACTAACCTTCTATGTCATTATCTTCTAAGTATAAATGCTGCAGGCTTCTTGAAATGTGGAATACTTGCTGCAGTTTATTGTGCCCAAGGTTGAGTTCCACAAGATTAGGCAGGTTAAAAACATTATATGGAACTTCATGCAGATTGTTGTGTGACAGTCTTAGAGCAATAATTTTTGGAAACTTCTGGAAATAATTATCTGGAATGAAGGAAACTGAGTTATTTTCAAGAGACAGATATAGAAGTGAAAATGGTAACTCAGGAGGCAGGGATTCTAGCCTGTTGCTGCAGAGGTTGAGCTGCATTAGGCTTTGCATACTTGAAAAGTGTTTTCCTTTTATTTCAGAATCAACGAGATTGTTGTTACAGAGGTCAAGCATAGTCACATTTTCCAAACCTTCCAGGGCTTGTGTAGATATCTTGGACATTTTATTGAAACCAAGGATCAGACGTTCTAGGCCTCTGGGCAGAGGAAATGGAATTTCTTCTAACAGATTGTGTTCTAGGTGGAGTTGTACTAAGTTTGAAAGTTTGGCAAAGACACCAGTATCAATCATATCAGACTTAATCTTGTTGTGGCTAAGGTTAATTTCTCTCAAGGCAGTGGCATTCACAAAGGATTCCAGAAGGACAGCTTCAATGTCATTATACTGCAGATAGAGCTGTTGGATGTGAGAAGGGATGTTTGGTATTGTCCGGAGTTTACGATGATCACAGTACATTGACTTTGGGAAAGCAGGAGGGCAGAAGCATTCTTTGGCACATTCAGCAGGTAAAGCTGGGTAAGGAATAGCGTATTCCACACTAGGAATATGAAAAACAGATGGATATTCATTATCCAGTTCATCTTCAAATTCATCCTCAAATTCATCAAAATCATATTGACAGAACACTGTGGCTCCAAAGACAAGAGAGAGAATTAAGAGTGGATTTAGGATTCCCATGTTCAAGCACTGATGTGGTATCCTGTGGGAAGAAGAAAATCAGATTAAATGTGTGCATAATAAAATTGTGGTACAAGATGTACTAGGATTTATGTAATTGGCAAGAAGTAATCTGTTTTCTTTTAATGTTTGGACTATGGATTAACATAATCATACTGTTTGGAGACTTTTAAAAAAAGTTACTTTAAAAGGTTTCGGAGCCAAAACCTTGTTTGTATATAGCTTGAGTGTCAACTTCTTAGTAGATTATTTGGTATTCATTAAAGGCAGAATAGCCTTTTCTCTCAGCAGTGTAGAACATTCTGGATTGCGTTGTTCTCTCCATCTGCTCTGGAGGAAAGAATGAAAGATTTTTAAGGCCTGGAGGGAGAGCATTCCATAGGCCCAGTCCTGCCTTTGCAGAGAGAGCAAGGCACACCAGCAGCTTTATTTAGTTCCAAACTGTATTAGTTTAACATTTTAGGTAGGTATTTTGCATATCACATCACTGCATTGTCTGTTCCACCTATTTCATTCGGCTATCAATTCTCATGAAACGTGAGCAGACAATGTGTTAGCATAAATGGTTGCTACTTTTCAACTGAAAACCATTTCGTAAGTACAACAGTTATCAGACTGTTGGTACCTTGTACTCATTTTCAAAGAGATTGTATATATTTTATATTTTTAAGTATAATTGAATAATTTATGTGATGTTCATTTAAACAGTTTAAAATGTGAGTAGATGATTTAATCTGAATAGCAGGCTAAAGTAGGAATAGGAAAAAAGTATTACCATTTTGTGGTGATAAGGGGGAAAGGAAGGAAAGTAGCGATATCTTTGCCAGATAGAAAGTAAAGAAATCTTTGCCAGAAAGGAAGCTTTGTGCCATGTTGGCAGCCATAATTAAGTTGATGTGACCCGTCATAATGATGGGTCTTCTGAAAAGATGCCATGTAAAAACAACTGCAACTCTGTTAAAGATTGAATGTGGCTTAGTCTCAGAGAATAAATACTTAAGAGCAATGTGCCACTACGAATAAACCATACGTTACTACACGTAGTCCGACATATATGTACTTTACATATCAGTACTGTGTTACAGTAAAGGTGGAAACCACCTTTACAATACTAGCTTCTTTAAACCAATGTGGAGAAACTAATTGTTTTGCAGCATTGTAGTTCTTAAATTGTAGAGCTACTGGCTTGGGTCGGAGCAGCACTCTTATGTGGTTTCTTCCAATCCAATTAGGCCAGATACCAATTCAAAGCAGTGATCCACATGTTAGCAATAAAAATATCTTGATTGGGTGATGAAGTTGTGAGGCTTTATGCCTTAAAAGCATCAAGATGCAAGAACTAGGATACCAAAACTTCCAGGATATCCCAGATTATCCCACTCAAGAGCAGGAAGGAAGCAAGGAGAAAAGACTGGCAAGAGAGACTGAGGGAGCTTCCACTCCTGAGATCCAATAGAGAATCCAGTTCTGATTAAGAACATTCATTCAGATGGGCAGCTATTATTAAATCAGGAGAGGAGTATATGACCACATATGATACACAAAACGTAAGAGGCTTGAGTAACTCTATGGATATGAGTGGGCTCTGAAAGGGAAGGCCAAGCATGTACCTTTTGTGGAAGAATTCTGTTCTTAATTATAGGACTGATAAATACAAAGAGACCTCCCAGTTGCAAAGGATCAAAATTACAGAATCAACCTGGGAAACGTAATTATGCAAAATATAAATTTATACAATGTGAAAACAATTAATAAAGTGCTACATACATAAGTTTACCAAAAGGTTACATATAAGAAGTAAGAGAATCACAATATATTCTATTTTAACGAAGCTTCCGGTTTGTGTCTTCATTTCGATTCTATGCTTCCTCAGAAATAAATTCTCCCATTCAACAACTTGCTATGAAACAAATATTGCAATTTTACATGTATCAGAAAGAGAATCACAAGAAATACAGATTGGAAATTTTTATAATAAAATATCTTATGTACCATTAACTGAGTGTTGTCTCATATTCTTCAGTCCTTTTCCTTGCTTGTCAAAGCTTACATTCCTAAGGTAAAATCATTTTACATTTTATAAGCCATTATAGGATAACCTATATAATCATTATTGAATTTATTCTACAAGAGGATTTATAAAGAGACAGGCACTCACCAAATAGGAAACAACCATCTTCATATCAGGCTCCAATCCAATCTGCTCTGCGCTATCAAGAGTTAGAATGCCTTAATCTTCTGATATGTTGTAAGCCTATATATATTTCTCAGACATTTTATTTAAAAGGAACACGATCCTATTTTGCTGCATCATAAAGTTATAATACTTATACTTATTCGGACTTAAACACTATATGACAAGGAAAACCTATCCTAAAAAGCATGAAAGGTCCATGTCTACATAGATCAGGCCATGCAAGAATCGGAAAAACTGGATGAGGAAATTAAAAACATGGAAGACAAAATTCAAACTTCTATGCCTGCTGATGATTTTAGTGCTCGTATTAAAACAATGGAAGAAGAATTAAGGTCCTTTGAGAAAAATATTAGGGAAAATAAGATCAAAAAAATTGAACGGGACAATAGGGACCAATGTTTCCTCTAAGCTGGTCCTGTGAGTAAAAATCCTACTTTGTGAGCTGCTGGCATTAAAGTTGTGAATGAGCAATTTGGCTACTGCATAAACTAGTTTGCTCTGGAGTCCTCCTTCCTGAGCTGATACAAAAATGTGTGAGCCTGAGGCTAAAAGACTGTGAGCTAGCTCACATTAGGGAACACTGATAGGGACTATAGCCAGAATATAAATCCTCTTGTAGAATAGGTTTTTTGTCATCTTCTGGGTGTGGAACAGTGGTCCCTGGAGGTGTGGAGAGGGAGATATTTGTGAATTTCCTGCATTGTGCAGCAGGTTGGACTAGATGACCCTGGAGGTCCCTTCCAACTCTATGATTCTATGACCCAAGGTCACCCAACTGGCTTCATGTGTAGTGGGGAATCAAACTCGGTTCTCCAGATTTGAGTCCACCAGTCTTAACCACTACACCAAACTGGCTCTCTTTCTTTCTTGGCTTTCTTTGAATCAAAACTGGAGGAAGGAGGAAAAAACTTCCTCCAGGTTGTATTAAATCTGGAGCAAAGTGGGACTAGAAAATTCATGAGGAATGGACTAAAATAATCAGTTCCCTGGGAAATAGCTGCATACACTGTGTTTCAAGAGGAAGAATTTGGTTGGTCACATATGAAGACAAAAATGACTCGCTGGTAGTGACAATTAAGAGACTTTTGTGGCAAATCACACTGATATAATTACTGGACGTTCCTAACTGTAGTGTAATTACTTCTGAAGTTTTTTCTTTAGGCTGTCTCTGAAAATGACATGTTTCCTTCCTGATAGGCCATTTGGCTAGGGGAACCATTTGTGTGTGGGGGAAGCAAGGATGTCTGGGGGGGATGGGCCTAGATTTCTTGTAAGCCAGGCAGATATCAAGCAGCTTCCTGTAGCCTGTCTCCGAGGGGCTGCCTGGCAAGGGGGGGAGAGGGACCTGGAACTCTAGGTTTCCCTCTGGTTGCAGTTTAGGGTAAAAAGGAGCTGGCTGAGGGCTTGGGAGTATAGTGCAGGTTGTGCAGGCCAGGGCTCCTGCATGATCAAAGGATTTTTTTGGGGGGGGGGCTCAGCACAGCCACCTTGGGCTGGCCACCACTTCCAGCTCTAACACCAGCCCTCTGCCCTCGGAGATGCCAACAGGTGGGTTGAAGAAAGTGCTGACAGTAATTGGGCTGTGAACTGTACCCACTGTGCCCAACCAATCCTGTGGCAAAATTTGAGGAACCTATAACCAATAAAATTGTGGCCTGATTCTCCTGGCATGATGTCTTTCTGTCATCCTTCTTCCACCATTATGGGTTGGTTCCAACTTCAGACACAATAGGAGTGGTTCCTCTTCCATCTGTGATTTTTGTCTTCTAGATAAATAGAGTTGAACCAGGTTCAGTGGCCATGTAGAGTGAGAAAGATGTCTCAACTCTAGAACTGGGGTTCAGGGGTCACTCAAGTGTCATTTGTTTCTATGTACATTCTAGTTGCTCAAAGAAAAAAACTACCAGCAAACAGCATATGTATAGCTCAGCTTCTGTAATGAAAGGGAAAGTAGTGAATTTTACTGGGAATAAAACCTCATGGTTCCAGGGACAGGAAGAGCTATGTGGAGTGTTGGAAAGGTATCCTAGGAGAGGGGTGTTAGATCCTAAGAATTCAAATTCAGAGTGCTGACATAGGCAAGTCTTTCCTGCTTCCCCTTGAGATCTTGAAAGGATAAAGCTGGAAATTAGGGGATGTGGATAAAATGCCATGTGGCATGGAGGGACTGCAGTGAAGAAGGGGAATTGAAATTCCTAGTGTCCAGCAGCATAATGGCCAGAAGAACTGAGTGATACTCTGGGTTCTACATATGTAAACATCTTCATCTCTATAAAAGTTGACATCAGGAGGAAAATATTTATTTGATTTATGTTATTTTTTACCAAATATATCCTGTAAATGGCTCACAGTAATTTTAAAATGCAACACTATACCTTCATTTCCGATATATTTAACTCCTCTCCCCACCATTAGTAGGCTTGAAATTACTAGATATTACTTTAATGTCTTGAGAGCCAATCAGGGAGGAGCCATAAAACATAACTGAAATCTCCACTTAATAATGTAACTTTGATAGAAGTCTTTCAGTTAAAAAAAGAAACGAAGGTGAGTTGTTAGCAACATAAAGTGATCATATAGTACAGTCCTTTTGGGTCCATCCAAAACATCACCCATTGTGATCAGAGAACTTTTAATGAGAATTTCAGTCATATTTCCAGTCTGATATTTGCAAGCCCTTCCAGTAATATTTTGCTCACTAATTCAGCCCTTCTATAGAAAATTCATAAGGGAAGGCGGCATGCTTTAGCCTGATCTTGTCAGATCTTGGAAACTAAGCTGTGTTGGTACTTGAATGGGAGACCACTGAGGAAGAATCTGCAGAAGAAAGCAATGGCAAACCACCCCTGCTTCTCACTTGCCTTGAAAACCCCTTGCTGAGGTCACCATAAGTCAGAATCAACTTGACAGTACATAATGTATACTTTGTTGACTGGTGAGCTTCTTATAACTAAACACAAATAAGCTTCGGTTCTTATTATTTTTTTACTTTATGTATAGTCTACCTTCCTCACAGGGACTCAAGGCAGATTACACCTAGTTAGCCAGTACAATCAACAAAATGGAATATTCAGTAACCAATGCATTAGGATATTAGAAGTCTGGAACAACCAGAAAGAACTGAAGCATAGCATAGTATTCACCAAGACACATAAAGCAGTACAGAAATTACATACTAGCATCCAACTTACTAGTATAGACCACTGTTCCTAATCATTTATCCAAGCAACGTTTGTACAACCATTTTGTGTAGTGCTACCCTATTAGGTTTCCCTTGCTCGAAAGCCAGTCGAATCCGACTCTCAGGTTGCGGTGCTCATCTCCCTTTCCAAGCCGAAGAGCCAGTGCTGTCCGAAGACGTTTCCGTGGTCATGTGGCCGGCATGACTAACGCCGAGGTGCACAGAACACTGTTACCTTCCCACTGAAGTGGTACCTATTTATCTACTTGCACAGTTTCTTGCTTTCGAACTGCTAGGTTGGCAGGACCTGGAACCAGAGACGGGAGCTCACTCCGTCATGTAGCACTCAGGTCTCGAACTGCTGAACTACTGACCCTCCAGCCTGCAGTTCAGGATCTGAACCACTGAGCCACCGCAGCTCCTGCAACCCTATTACCTGTGCACAAAAAACTTCAGTTTTGCATAGTTTGCAGAAAGCCAGGAGAGTGGGAGCTTCTTTGTGGTCTCTTCGCAGGCATACTGTTGGGATTCTGATTTGGGACTTTGTAGCCCTAGTCTTCCCACTCACTTCTTCAAGTGCCACAGAAGCAGCAATGGGAGGAGCTTTCGCTGTCCTTCTTCACAATATTAAGCAGTGTCCCATTGTTTCTACACTAAGACTCACTTTACGTCACAACAGTCCAGCTCAGCTGTAGCTTCAAAGTGTGTTTTCATAAAGTGCTTTCAAGTTGCAGGTGACTTATGTCAACTCTGTCGGATTTTCAGGGCAAGAGACTAATGGGGGTAGTTTGCCATTATCTTATTCTGCATATTTCCGCCCTACCGGGGGAGTTGGCAGCCCTACATCCAAGTACTAGCCAGGGCTGCTCCTGTTTAGCTTCTGAGATCTGACAGGATCAAGCTAGCCTGGGCCATCGATCTCAGCTCTCACTTATGTCAGTACCTGCCAGCTGAGGTTATGAAAATGAAAACAATGGTATTCTCACCATCATCTGCTCAGACTATGTCATCAGATTTGTTTTTCTTCTCCTCTTCAGCCCCTTAAAAACTACTTTCTGGAACACTGCCTACCTTCCACGTCTTTGCTGTCTTACAGAAGGATACCATAATGTGTGATCTTCCTACTAAAAGTTCAAGGACTCCTGCTCCTTGTACTCTAGGGCCCTAAAGAAGGAGGGAGTCTTTGTCCCATCTTGTTTCTGATATAGGTCCGCCTTCATCCAAACAAGAAAATTGCAAATGATTGTACTTCTTAGAACCTCTTTGGTTTGCGTTGTCGATCTCAATGATGCATACTTCCATGTCTCAAGTCAACTTCTGCACTGCAGTTTCCTCTATTTTGCCCTGTATTTTACCCAGACATTGACTCTCTGAAACTGACAAGCTTGGCAGATAATTTTCCCTGCCTTGGAATGCCCCTCAACTTAAATACAACGTTATGAAAGCCAGAAAAATTTCTAATCACTGCTCTATGTAGCCCATTTTTATCCCATTCTTTATCCAAGGAATTCAGGGCCCATATGTGCTTTTCCCTTTCCCAACCCTATGAGAAAGTGTGAAACTAGTTAGGCTGAAAAAGTGTGACTGGATCAATAATGTGGAGATCTGAACCCAGGATTCTCAGGTCTTAGGCTAATATTCTACCCACTGGACTACCCTTGCTCTGCATCTCTAACCTTGAAACTCTTTTGTACCTTTCAGAGATCTCAGAGGATCCTTTCCCTTAGACCACTTCCTCAGTGCTGCCATATTCCCTTCACTTTCACTGTTCGCATTTATCTCTACTAACAGTTTTCTTTGTTGTTTTTCTCCAGTTTTGATTTTAGGTTATGAAATTTTGAGGGTGATAACTTGTCCATTTTTTGTTGAGGAAACTCTGAAAATTCACATGCATTCTGACAGCACTGTATAAATAATAATAAACAAGGGGCGGACCCACGATACTCGCGGGGGGAGGGACCTCCACACATGAGACAGAGGAGGAAGCAGGAGGAGGAGGTAAGTTCCCCCCATCCCGCTGGTTCCTCCCCCGTCTCCTCCACCCCCCTCGATTTCCCCCCTTGCCTTCCCCCCAT
>NW_015161415.1:208265-211729 GCF_001447785.1 Gekko japonicus | reverse complement strand
AAGGGGCGGGACCCGCGATACTCGCGGGGGGGAGGGACCTCCACACCTGAGGCAGAGGAGGAAGCAGGAGGAGGAGGTAAGTTCCCCCCCATCCCACCAGTTCCTCCCCCATCTCCTCCACCCCCCACTCAATCTCCCCCCTTTCCTCCCCCCCGGCTCCGAAGCTCTTCCGCCCTGGATCCGAAGCGAGGCCCCCCCGATCCGAAGCGAGGCCCCCCGGTCTCCGAAGCGAGGTTTGAGCGGTTTGCCGCTCGGCCTCGCTGCTCTCTTCCCCCCCAAGCGTCGTCGTCATCGTTGAGGGAGGTCGCAGAGCGTTCCCTGCGCATGCGAAAGGGACGCTCTGTGACTTTTGGGGAGATTGAAGTATCCCTCCGATAGTTTTTTAAAGTTTTAAGATTTTTGTGCACACCTGGGGACCGCCCCACATGTGCACAAAACTCTCCCTCCCCCCCAGGTGCCCCCGGTGCGCGGATTTAGGTATCGGCACACCAGGGGGCGACTTCAGAATTAGATATATAGATAATAGACTGAGGGGGGAAATTACCTGACTTGGTGAAACTTTTTCACAAGCTTTGTGCATAGTTAGCTAAATAGTGTCTGAATGTGGTTGAAGCCCCTCCAAGCTTTTCGAAACAGCTGTTTAGACAAGTCACAAGCCGAAGCCTATATGCTTAATTCCATACATATAAGGGAAAAATTGGCTTTTGTTTATCAGACTTTCAAGCCATGTGACAAATTGCATTTGGAATTCAGCCAACTTTAAAAGTAGTCTGTACTAGCATGTTCAAAGAAAAAAAATCTTGCTGCATATTGCCTTTGAGCATGCCTGACGTTGCTTGTCCCAGCTAAGAAAATTATATTTTACCTTGTCAATTTGAATGCTATCTGAAGCTTTAAACTTTGGCATTAAATTTGAGATTTGGATCCAAAAGTGTTGATCCACTTACAGAAAGTGTTTATATCTGACATCAGATTATGTGCCAATCTACTGTCTTTTCCCATTAACTCCCTATAATTTTGGATAGTACAATTCAAGAGAAGCTGTGCATTTTGCATATTCAAGGTGTTTACTCCTTTTCTTATTTTTGTTAGATATCTATAGAGCTCTAGAATAGGTTTAACATGTTCTAATAGTTTTTCTACTTTTCCCTTTCTATGGTTAATGTGCTGCAAAGATTAAAATGTTGCATAAAGCAATTTGAGAAGGTGCTTGCAAAATTCATTCTCACAATTCTAAAAAATTCATTATTTGTTACTTTACCTCCTAAATTCTGATTTCAAAAGTAATGAGTATTCAGTAACCAGTTAATTCATGGTTAGACATTGCAAAACAATAAAATAGACTAAAATATAATTATGATGTGGAACAGCTTCACAGCCAGTATTAAGAGAGAAAGTTGGGTGCTTTATTTCAGAATATAATTAGAAAGTCAAGCTTACAGTGTTGCTTTTGAGCTGAAAATATAAACACAATGTTGTGTAGTTAACTGTTTTGATTGCCAAGTATCACAAAACATGTGTTTTTCTATAAAAGCCAAAGTCCCCTCCCAGTGTTAAAGAGTATGATAATAAATCAAAATCAGAAAGCTGATGGGAGTCTTATTATGGCTGGAGTCTTATTATGGCTATAAATTCTAGCTGTCTATTGTACTTTACCCAGTTTTCAAAGCACATATTCACCGTATGTTCTCAAATAACAAAGCAGTAAACAAAAGCTATGCAAAGGCTTACACAATGTTTAAAATGGTTTTTATAACCTAGTTGTAGAAAAAGTGATATAATAATCCAAGTTAATCACAGGAAATGTTTTAAAAGCTGACTAGATTTTCACTTCTAAACCATTTCTATAAAATCTGTCCCTATAATCTTTTTTGATACTAATAATTTTAGATATGTTTATAATTTCAATAATGTAGTTGCATTACCCCCTATACTTTCTTTTGTCTCCTACAAGTTCCCTGTTTGACTGCTACTGAAGAATACTAAGCAACTTTCTTCTTCGTGACATATATTTTTCTCCCCAACTACCCTCTACTTTACAATGGCTGTTCTACTTCACGTTGATCCCCCAAACTCCCAAAAATTGCTAACAAAATGATTTTAAATGCTTACTTTCCTGTATGGCTTTATTTAGAGCAGGAGGCTAAGGAGTCTTCTTTCTTCCAAAGTGTTCCCACTGGAGACAACATTCAGCTACATCCTCCAGCTAGATTACTTCATCATGTTTTCCTTATCTAAGTCTGGCCATAAATTGCTAGCTTTGTATCAATTATAATCTTTTCCTATATATTTTAAACTTTCAGTTCTTCCAGGTATGCTGCTCATTTTTAAATGAACTCATTTTCCAACTCATTTTTAAATGAAATACTTTATATGAAATGTTTTAGAAATAATTGATTTTGATAGTGGCAAAGATATTACTGAACAAGTACATTAAATGGCTGGCTCATACATAGATGAATAGCTTGGAGAAGGGAAAAGGAGCTTTTCTCAGAAAAGGGGTCAAGAGGATGAGAGACCTATATTCTGCTATTGTTGTGCCATGGAAAATAGATTCAAGCTCTAAATGCTTGACTAGGGACTGTAAAATGTTACATAATTTGCTGTTGTTTGACCTCTGTTTCTATGAACAATGGTATACCTATGTAAAATTAGTATATCCTAATAAATATATCAAGAGCATCTTAAGAAATAACTACATTTAGTGTTCATCTAACATTAACCAATCATTTTGTTTAATGTAGAGAATATACCAAGATTCCTTTTCTTTAAAGTTAAAAGCTGTGCAGATAAAAGTGTCTGATAGTGCAATGAATGCTGGATGGGTTTGACTATGTATCATAAATGTATAGGATCAGAGTTAAAGCTTGTGTAATCATCTGAAGCCCATTACCACTGAGAAAATAAAATAATTTGAAATAAATAATTTCCTACCTGACAGTACGTGTGCCAGAAACTCTAGAAAGAGTCAGATGCAGATGCTCTTAAAATCCATAAAAAGTATATGCCCTAGGAAATGGGTTTGAAGCACTTGATGAAGTGTAATTTGCTGAAAAAGGCTGTGGAGAAATTTAAGTTCTGTTCCTTGTTGCATGGATGATTTATTCAAATAAGGGTATACTTTGGTGAAATTATGTGGTTTAGCTCTCTTTCTCTAATTTTTGGTTTGATGTGTGGTAGGAATTTCCTTTATATGAAGGGTGGCTGAAGATTATTTTTAACATCATACACCAAACCCTGTTTGTTTTACTGTCTTGCCAAATCTTATGTCCATTCAATTTGTTTACAGTCTGAAAGTCAAGTGAAAATGGATTATCATCAAGTCCTTTAGAAGGGCACTAACAAAGTTTTATAACTGAGACTAGAAGCTACAAGAACAAGTGGAGCCCCACAAGAAACTTGCGGGATGGTTGTCCCATTCCTCACACCTTTGCTTCCTCCCCTCTCCCCCTACCTCTCTTACA
>NW_015161415.1:147712-207049 GCF_001447785.1 Gekko japonicus | reverse complement strand
GAACATTCTAATCTCTCACCGTTGATGTCTGGAGTTAGATCCCTGCAGAGGCCATTTCAAGAGGTATTGGGGGGAATTCAACCCTCTCTGAAGGGATTGTTTTACTTTTTGGATTTTTATGCAAACTTAGGAAGGCCCATGACTATGTAGGAAAAGCTGTTGGGGGAGAGTGAGCCCTCTTTTGGCAGAAATAAGTATCCGCATGGGAGGGGGGCAACTTGGCTATTAGATATATAGATATGTTTTTAAATGTTCTATACCTGGACTGTAAATTGAATGATAGAGCTGGTACACACAAGCATGTAGATCACTTGCCTTCTTGTCACTTATGATTAACTGTTGATGTAGGATCAGGTTCCTTTGAAAAGTACTGACTGCAAACAATCCTACACCACATGGAACTGAAAACAAGATGATATCAACGTTTAGCCTTGTGTGTGTGTGTGTGTGTGTATTGTGGCCACTGGACTGGAACCATGAATGGGAGGATTTTGTGGAACAGATCTCTATTTCCTTCTTTTGTAGCATTCTGCATCTTGTTCCTCTATAATGCTGTTTCTTGTGGTTCTGGATTTTCAGGAATGCAATGAGCTATGATATGGAGGAGGATGCAAAATGGGAGACACTATAGGGCAGGATGACAGCTGAGGGGAAGAGAATCTGCTCTGTATGCAGACAGTCCCAGGTTCAATCCCTGTCATCTCCAGTTATAAAAGGATCAGATCACACATGATGTGAAATACCCTGAAAAGTAGACAGTACTGGTTTTGATAGACTCGGTATAATAGAGCTTCATGTGCTGAACTGCAGCTTGAGGAGAAATTGGTAGAAATCACTCTTTCCTGTCTTGTGGAATTTCTTCTGTGACTGGAGCAAGTGCTCATCTTCTTGATGCAGCCTACTCAGTAGTATCCTGTACTTTGGCAAGAGAGGTCATGCAGGAGACTGTAGGGAGGGGACAGAACATGATATGAAAGTTCAGAAAATAAAGATGCAAAGTTACTAAAGCCTGTTAGGAACAAATTACACCTATCTAAATTTGCAATATTTATCCCTCTCCCAGGTGCTCTTCTATATCAAATAGTTATGCAATAGCACAAAAGGTCATTAGTGTTGCATTTCTCCTGTAAGTTTCCAGATAAAGAAAAATGTATTAGCAATAAAAAACAAAACTGGTCCTAGTACCCTGAACAAGCTGGAAGCTAAATTCGTAATAAAGAGACAAAGTTAGCATTATGCAGAAGACTTTGAAGTATCTAGAAAACTTTGAAGCTATAATTGTAACAATGTTTGTTAAAATTCAATAAAATGTTAATTCAAAAAAAGAAGAAAAAAACTTTGAAGCATCCAGGTCTTAGTCGTTTTCTTCAAAACGGGAGCTGATGGGATGGTTATACAGTCAGCAGTCAGTAAAGATTGTCAGGACTAATTTATTTGGGTCATTTACCCAATACATTCACACACATTCAAAGCACAATTCTGACTTTTTCCTCAGTAGTGGGTCAGCATTTCCCAGCTGGTCTTCATGAAACATGATGTACATGGGGATTGCTCAGAGCTCACCAAGTAATCTGCCAGCAGTGAAGAAAAACAGACAGAAACAGATCCGAACAATCACAACAAGAGGCAGCTAATGACCCTTCTGGCTCACACTCTGTATTCCATACTGTTCACGCTGGAAAGGATGCAGACAATTTTATCTGAACATATCACAGCAGGCTCTTGTCAGTTTTGTCTCTGGATACACAACCCAGCATTTCCAGAATTAAATAGCTCCTAACCACCTGGAAAAGACTCTTCCACATTGTACTGGGCTGAACAAATGATGGCGGTGAGAAGAAGCTGCCTGCAATTCTGTTGCAAATTATGGTTATGTCTTCAGATGGGTTCTGTGTCCTTTTTGGACAGATTAAATTTCTTTAAAAATTGTCTGTAATATGACAATTCTGAGCCTAGCGGCTCCTGCAGTACTGGCAGAGCTACTGGGGCTTATTTCTGGTAGCTCCCAGCAGCCGCCCAGGGCAGTGACCCCCTAGGAGCTTTCCATGAAAGCCAAATGGCCTATCTGCCTCAGGAGAGTATTGGCAACAGTGGCGGGAAGGGATATGCCTAGGAGCCATTATGTGGATACCTGAGGTCATCCAGGCCATCCACAAAGTAATAATTAACATAAATGGGAATATGTTCCCAAGAGTTCCAAACATCAATTGGATTGATCAGTCTGTGACTATGAACCTGACTTACAAAGAAAATATTTTCTATTTATCGTTGCCAATAAACACTACAACAATGAACGGAGTGTTGTTGACTATCTTGATTTGTGGGTCAGACTCTCACAACTGTTTTTTCAGTATTTGTTTCTAGACAAGGTTGTGATTGTCCACATTTGTCTTGTGAGTATGAACCAACGTAAGTGGGCCTACCACCAATGTTCCCTCTAAGCTGTGGAGTCTTGTGAGCAAGAATTCTACTTTGTGAGCTGCTGGCATTAAGTTGTGAGCGAGTGATTCGGCTGCTGTATAAATCAGTTTGCTCCGGAGCCCTCCTTCCTGAGCTAAGGCAAAAATGTGTGAGCTGGAGGCTAAAAAACTGTGAGCTAGCTCGCACTAACTCAGCTTAGAGGGAACACTGCCTACCACTGTGGTGGGCATGAAGGGCAATGATCGAAGGTTCACTGATTTGTACATTGTAGAAGTTAGGCTTTAACCTCCTCCAATAGCTTCCAAATGATAGTAATATGCTTCCTCATAGAAGCCCACTTGATGTGCTCTTTAGTGAGCTTCTCAAAGAAAAAAAATCATTTTTGAAGTCCACTAGGAAGCTTCATTTGGTACAAAATGCAGTGACAAGTTTATTTACTGAAATAAATTACAAAGGATACCTCATCAGTATTAAGATTGACTTTTAGGTACAGTTCATACTACGTCATATTATGTAAACTGACTATTTTATTGACAATTGATTTGTACCTTAAAGTTGACACTTCTTAACTATGAATCAAGAGAGCTCAAATTGTAGACCACTGGTAGACCTCCTGATGGTACCTGGGTTTTGACCATTGTGTGACACAGAGTGTTCGACTAGATGGGCCATTGGCCTGATCCAACATGGCTTCTCTTATGTTCTTAACCAGTGTCAGCACTAGGGATTTACAGGGGGGGGAATTCGATATTTTTCCGATTCAGGTATAATTAAACCTTTTTTTTTTCAGTATTCCTGAATATACCCAAAACCCACTACTGGTAATATATTGATATTCAGAAACATTCAAGAATACCAA
Organism: Gekko japonicus; assembly: GCF_001447785.1. NCBI lineage: Eukaryota > Metazoa > Chordata > Lepidosauria > Squamata > Gekkonidae > Gekko > Gekko japonicus. Next base: position 203,769 of record NW_015161415.1, on the reverse strand, counting down.
AAAAATTCAAGTGCATTATATCCTATGGGGCAATTGTAGTCAATGGGAAAATCATCTCATGAGTATTCAGTGGGCTCGGGGGGAGGGGGTTTGAGGTAGAGGCACCAAATTTGTATGGTAGCTGCTGGTGCCTCTCCCCAAAAGAACCCCCAAGTTTGGAAAAGTTTGGACTAGAGGGTCCTATTCTAGAGGCATCCAAAGTGGGTGACCCCATCCTCCATTGTTCCCAAAGGAAGGCAGATAAAACAGCAGCCCAGCAGTTTCTCCAAGAGAATCTCTGCAGTAGAAACTAAGTGAGGTGTGGTGTGAGGGGGCATGTTTGCAAGACCAGTAGCAGAACCTGTGCAATGTTCTAGTGCTAGTGCCCAGCAACCGGGCCTAGTGTTAGCCTATCTATCAACGGGACCCAGTGCCAACCTACTAGCTGAACCCAGTGCCATTGTGGCAAATGTCAGCTCAACAGGAGGACTGATGTCAATTTAAGCACAGAATCATCACAACAATACACAGGACCAAATTTCTGTGATTGGCCAAAGAGCAGTGTGCCTACCTATTGGCCAATGCTCCTCCCCCCTCCTGTCCCTGGGAAAGCAAGCTAATAGTTGGGCTTCAAGTTTGAAGCCAGCAGTAACAACAGCCTTGGAAGCTGCAATGCCATTTGCAAATGCATTGCAGTGATTGGCTGTATGTAAGGTTCCTTTCCCCCCTGCCTTCTGGAAAGGAGAGCAAAGGGTGGGAAAGAGACATAAATGGTGGGAAAGAGAAAATAAGTGCAGCCCTTTAAAGTTTACCCCCCCCCCCAGACTGTATTCAGCAATGCCGAATAATGCTGAATAAAAGCCAAACAGTTTCAGCTTTTATTTGGCATTCTGTATTTGACAGCCAGATCAGATCAGAGATTCTGATTTGGCTTGCCAAATACCTGAAAAATACCAAAAAGGAATTGTTCGGATTGGCTTTACCGAATGCATGCTCCTAGTCAACACTCCAGTTCCTTGTACTGTACTTTCTACCTTTGTCATTTTCCACCCTTCCCATTTAGAGAGAAACAGGGGAGCATGGGATGATTCAGCTCCTACCTCTGAAGATCATTCAATAGCAGGACACTTACATGACATCTCTAATTCAAGACATAGTTGTGTAGCTGTTATTTACACTGAATTATCTTTCTATTCGTATTATTCTCAAGTTGCAAGTACTCTAAATTGAGGCATTACTTTTGTAATTTTATATACAAGATTTTATGCAGTCTCCATTTAAGCACTGTAAGAGGTAGAGATATACATGCATATTGCTGTGAATACGATAATACTCTCCCTGGGATCACTTACTTGGATGTACAATTAACCACTTACTCAATTAACCATTTCTGGCCAGTTAGGAATCAGAGCAAGTATCTGTTAGGGACCCCATGTTCCCCTAACATCTGGAAGGAGAATTGGGAAATCCAGCCTGCTCCCTGTCTCCTGCAAGATAAACAGTCTCTTCCTTCTCCAAAATTTTAAGTAGTCTGTAACTGATGGGTGGAGGTGTCTGAAAAGATTTTAGTGTTGTTTATAGCATGGAATATAGAGTGACAACCAAGGAAGGTATTCAAATCAGAAAGAAAATAATGTGTTCAAGTGAAGCAATACTAGTAAGCACTCTTAACCATTTTTGTGTCTCTGCTGTGACACAAGTCATTATACCATGAATGAAGGCTGACCAAATCCCATCCTTCCCATTCGTTACTTTTATGGATTTAAATAAAAATGCAGGAAAGCTTGACCAGCCATGAACTGTGTGGCTTCATGAAAATCTGGATACAATCATAAGTATAAATTTGAACAAAAATTAACTGATGATCTGGGGAAACCTTAATATTCTAGACATCTTAAAGCTCTCTTGGTTAGGAAGGATTACATCTATTAAGATGAGTATATGGCCCCAAATCTTATTTCTATTTATATATTTAACACTTGCCATTAGCAGTTCCCAATTAGACACTTTACAAAAATTAGGGTTTTTTATTTATATGGGATTATAAATGTTCTAGGGTGGCTGCAAAAATATATAAACAGAAGGAAAAGGAGTGATTAGCCAAATCAGACAATTGCTGGTATTATAATGCAACAAAACTGGCACCATTAAAGGACTGGAGAAGCAATGATAAATAGGTTCTGGGGTTGTTTGCCATCTTAGGTTAAACATTTGTGTGTGTTTTTCCAAGAAGGGGGATGGGGAAAATGTATTATTGCCTTTGGTACAGTCTAGCCTTAAGGTATGCTGTCAGCGGGAACAGAGCTAGCACCAGGGATCTCCCCATTGACCTCCATATTCTATAATACTAAGTTGCTAACAGACCACCTAGAAAATATAAATCTCTGGTACTATTATACCATCTCTTTCTTGGATGATGTCCTTTACAGCAACAAAATAGTTGAGAAAATGGATAGCCTACGGCCACCCTTGTTCCAATATTTTCAGATTAGGGGTATTATAAGGAACAAATCTGATTTTGAATTGCTGATACTGAGAAATATTACAAATGGATTTTTTTGGATTTAATATATCAAATTTTTCTAGACTGTCTGGAGGAGCCATATAACTATCAGCATAAATGGAATAGAGACTTGGGGCTAGAAGTTTCAGTGGAAGATTGGAATTGAATTTGGTCCAAAAGTCTCCCAGTATTATTTCCTCAGATAGGAGAGAAAAATTATATAAAATTCAACACTGATGCTGACACCAGCCTAATTACGCCTTATTTATAACCAGGCATTAGATTTATGTTGGTGATGTCAGAATCCAGGTGCTGATTTGCGGCTTATCTTTTGGTAATGTTCTTCTATAAAACAGTTATGGAAAGAAGTTCTGGCTGCAGTAGCAGACATCAGTTTGTATAATCTGCCATTTGAGCCTAAGGTACTTCTTTTAGGATACCTTAAAAATGTTATCTCAGATGAAGACTTGGAATTTATGAGTCGAGGTTATAAAAACAAGATATTCACATTATTACATGCTAGAAAAGAACAAACCCACCATCGTTAATTGATTGGTGTAAGTGAATATAAAATGTTGTGTTGGTATCAAAACTACTTTATTATATTAGAACAAGATTGACCCTTGATAATAATAAATTTATTGAAGAGTGGGGGTTATTTGTAATGTACTGCAATAGTCAGTTTCAGGCTAAAATACAACTATATGCCCTTTTTCATTGCTGTGGTTAGAAACTTAGATTAATAAGGTGCTAGGCAATGATGGTGAAATATATTATTGGTAGATACAGTGTTGAACTGTGACTACTGATTTTATACATAAATATATATAGTCAACTATTTCACATATATATGGAAGAAAAAGGTGACATTGGTTTTTAAAAATGAGCTGTGCGGTTAAGTGTTTTTGCTATGAAATGAAACTAATTGAAAGTGGTTTTCTCATGATCATGTGGTTTTACACTCTGTATGGTTTAGGGAGGGGAGAATTTTTTTTACCTCTTTCTAGGATGTACAAAAAAGGTCACCAGAGCTAGCTCTATAATGAGACATTAGCTTCAGGCCACAGATGTTGGGTGGTGGCCAGCTTTCTCTCACCAGCCAGCTTGCCTATATCCTGCTTGCCTACATGTCACTCTCACCAGAGAGCTGGAGATAATAATCCTCCTTACTTTTTGCTTCCATGGGTGTCTTTAAAAATAATGTGGCAAGCCACACATCCCAATTGCCGCACATGTCAATTTGTGCTGTATGTCTTCTTCTTTCATCAGGGCAACCAAAATTACAGATGCGTACTTGTGAGAGGAAGAAATCTCACGAGAAGTCAGTAAACCTTACAGTACATGCCTATAACCCTATGGGAGTACTGACTTTGGCTCATAGATGAGGGAATGCTGCTGTCTTTTCTGCCTCTGGAAGCAAAATTACCTAAACCCTGCCAATAGGTATTACTTGGGCTGGTTACAATTGGATGGACCCTTAAATTGCAACAGTCATCATACCCATTGTCTCTAGAGGAGGTATATCTCAAGGACACGTGACATGGAGGAAAAGAGTTAATTTCCTAGTGTTGACTTTTCTTGAGTGAAATGGAGTTTTGGACCTCTTTGTACCACCGGACAATAGAGTTATTAAAGCAGAAGAGACTTTTCCCCTCCATTACTAGCACCATCATAGGGTCCCTCTTAACATAGTTCTGTTCCCTTAGGATATGTTTTATGTTTATCTTTGCAGTATCACAAGCTGTACCAGACTTGGTTGCTTCCAACATAAGGTTCTTCTGTTTTTCTTGATTAGCTCTGCAACTTCTCTTTTGTGGAATACAGAGATGATTGAGCCTGTAATCTGTAATGACCAGAATTCCCACAGGCATTCTAACTTCCCCTATTTATGTAGTGTAATACTTCTACTCAGAGGCTGGAAAGTGGGAGAGCATATGTATTTCCTCTGCTGGCTTGTTACAACTGTTGAACTTTGTATAATGTGATGGCAAGAAAGGATTGATCATAGTAGTCAGTTGTCAGAATAAACCAAATATGAAACTTTGCAATTAATTGTCATATTCCATATTACAGAGGTACCCAATCTTTTTGAGTCTGCAGCCACCTTTGCAATTCTGGCCCATGGTGGTGGACACAACCATAAAGGCTGCTGCAGGAGGTGGAGCCAACCACAAAATGTCAGGGAGTGAGGTTATGCATAACTAACAGTAAATATTCAACATTTCAGGCAGAAGCTCTGTTTGACAGGATGCCTTTTAAAATGAACATATTGTTTACAACAATTTTTTTAATACCTTCAGTCACAGAGCGAAGATCCTTATGCTGTGGTGGCAGCTGCTACCAAACCAACTTTTTACAAATCTGCAGAGTCTATCACATCTCTAGTGGCCGATCAGAAGCCCTGCTGAGCAAAAGTACCACCTGGGCACCAGGAAAGGTATTAGTGGGAAACATGGCACCCATGGGCATCATGTCAGAGGGACTTGCCATATCGTATAGCTTTAATTCAGTTAACTACAAAATAAGTTTTTCATACCAAAATTTCCTTTCAAAATTACTTCCATGTAACTTGCTATTTTAGTTAGCCTGAGATCTGCTGTATGCAAAGCAGGTAGATATTTTCTTTCTTCAGTAACTTGTTAATTTGGAAACTTGTTAATATATGTAGTTTCCCATACAGACTGAGACCATAATAGCATCTATAATAAGGAAAAAATCAGGGTTATAAGCAATGTCTACACATTTTTCCTTCATCTCAGTTCTCAAAAACACTTGCTTGCTCTCTTAAAGGCATGACTCTTTTCAGCTCCATGTCCTATTATACAATTCAGTTGGATGAATTCATTATTCCAGATTATTCTGCATTCTCTCCTATTCCTCTCCCCCACCTTCAGAAATCTCTGCAGAAGAATGCTCTGACTCAGACAACTGGAATTGGGTTTCATGATTTCATACTAGTGAAGATATTCTTTTTAGAACTGAAAAATAACTACTACAAGAGGGGGACCCACAAGGATTTATGGGGAGTATCTCATTTTTCCCTCCCCCAATATTTCCTCTTTTCCTTCCCTCTCAGCCCTTATAATCTCTCCTTTCTACCCACCTGCCAACCTACCATTATCTGCCGTTGGGATTGGAGGATTGGAGGAAAGCTGGAAAAGTTCAGAAGACAGTAACCAAGAAGATTAAGGGATTGGAAGACCTTTCTTTTGTGGAAAAGCTGAAGAGTCTAAGAGTTTTCAGTTTGGAAAAGAGACTACTAAGGGGGGACAGAGGTTTATAAAGTTATGCACAGGGTAGAGAGAGTAGACAGAGAGATCTGTTTCTCCCTATCCTCTAATACTCGAACTTGAGGGCATCTAACAAAGTTGATGGGAAATAGATTAAGGACAGACAAATGGATATACTTCTTTACACAACAAGTGATTAAAATGTGAAATTTGCTGCCAGAAGATTTAGTGATGGACACAGGAATTAGATTCATGGAGGAGAGGTCAATCAGGAACCATGGTGACTGAAGAGAACTTCCACATTTAGAGGCAGCTGACCTCTGAATCCCAGTAACATCAGGGGAAGGCCTTGGCCTCTATGCTTTGTTGTTGGCCCTCCAGAGTAACTGGTTGGCCACTGTGTGAGATAGGATGTTGGACTAGATGGACCACTAGTCTAATCCTGCAGGGCTCTTCTTATGTTCTTAACAATGGACTTCAGAAGCATGTAGATAGAAATGTAGGGTCCAAACATGGGAGTGAAAGGGTACACTTTACCGGGATTGATATGTGTGATCTTGGCTGGAACAACATTACTATAGTATGGCAAATTTATGTAATTTCAGGAATAAAATAGACATTTTATTTTCCCAGCTCATGAGATTTAATGTATGGGAGCGGATTAGTATAGATGAAAAGATGGATGTGTTAAAATTTTGTAGAGGGCCAGGAGAAATAATGCATACATGTATGGAAATAATTCCTGTTTTGTTGATAAAGAGTAAAAATCATTTGAAGTTTGGGTCTAACAAATTAAATGTTGACCAAAAAAAATATGAATAATGTGGTTTTGTACGCTGCGAGGGGCACAATTTCTTGGTTTAGTCTGAGTTTTCCGTGGGACATTTTCCATATTCATTTGATGTACTCAGTTCTAGAAACTACTAAAGCAGATGTTGTCATGTTTCATTGGGGCCAGCCTTGTGTACTGCAGCTGAAAGAACTTTTTTCCTAGAATAGTTCATAGTGTTTTCTGTATTACTGTGGTATCAAGTAAAATCCAAGGATAGTAACTCCTTTTGAACTGTCTTTCCCAGCAGAAAGATGGTCAGAAACTATTAAATTATATTTGTACTGATCTGTTAACATGTTATAAACAAATTACAGCAACTCTTAACTTCTGGAAGCTTATGTTGTTTAGCTAATTATTATGGAATACTTTTCCAGGTTTACAATACCCAGCTAGTTATTTAAAGCTATATATATGAATAATGTTTACAACTTTTTAATTGTAGAATTTGGTTAATTTTTCAGGATTTTTGCTTGCTAACCTTTTAGCATTCACGTGGAATATGCAGTATTGGGTGATATGAACATGTAAGGTAAATGTTACAAGCCTCTTCCCAGATTGTCTGAGACACTGGAATGTAATACGTGGCATTTAGAGCTGAAGCCAGTTGTTCACTTACTGTAGAACAGTTCCATATGTTTCCTGTTAACAGCTTTGTTCTCAAACATAGAGTTGTCCCAGAAACAAATAGAAAACAGATTCCCCAGCTTGACTGAAGACAACTGAGTGCAAAAAAAGTCTGTTTCCATTGAGTAATATTTCTGATAATGTACAACAATAATTTAGAAAGAGAAAAAGAAATATGCAAAGTACTCTTAAAGATATTCTCACTTATCTTGGGCTAGATTCTGCATAGCACCAATGAAAGGCTCTAATGTAGGCAAATTCCCTCCCTCCCTTCTGCAGCCACTTGTGAGCCTCAAACAACAACAACAATGCCAAGGGTTGTTGGATTAAACACACACAACATTGGTGGTTGCATTGAGGAGGGGAAAGCAAGCAAAATTGCACCCACTCGCCTGTTCTGCCAGTAGCACTTAAGAGTTCCAATGAGAGAAGAAAGCTAATTTTTCGCACTTTTCCTTCCTCAATGAAGTTATCCATGTTGTGTGGGTTTTCTAAAATTCATGACAGGACCCAATGCTTAGCATTTTCATTTGAGACTCACAGGTGGTTGTTCAGGAGTGGGCCAGTTGGAAAAAGTTCACAATTTTTGGTCCTTTCTCCTGGAATCCAGCCCCCTTCTGTTGGTTACCAGTGCTGGTGTCTCTGTTGTTTAATCTGTAAGAAAAGATTGCCTAAACATTTTTTAAAATGTTTAAATGTCAACCATCAAAACTCTTAAAAATAAACGTTAAGAACATATAAAAGCCTAGAACCGAGGGAGAGAGGGTGGGGAAACAGCCAAAGGCCCAGAGGAACTAGCATGCCAGGGGAACAGAGAGGGACTAGCTCGCTGAGGTCAGCCCACACAGGCCTGTTCCTGCCAAGCCAGCCTCTTATTGGTGGGCCGGGGAACAGGGCCACAGGGGTCTGCAGAAGCTGTGTGGGCCCCTGGGACAATGATGGTATGTCCGGGGAACAGCACCCAGCCCCAGCTCTTGGCACCACCCCTGTATAGCACAAAAGGGGTACACAGGTAAGTCTGGGGACTTGCACTTCTGATGAGATTAAACTCAGGGTGAGTTGCTATCCTGCTGCTATTGGTCAATAGTTCACTGTATGACTCGTTTCCTCACCTTTCTAGTAGTTTTGGTGTCTTTTTAGCCTGATCAGCCAATGGCAGCAATACTTTGGTTTGGCTTTGAACTCTTATTGGTGGGATAGCAAAGTACAGCAGTTGTTGTAGAGTTAGCTGTTGTAGATTTTCCAGGTTGTATGGCAGTGGTCTTGGCAAGATCACAGCCATACAACCCGGAAAATCTACAACAGCTAATGAACTCTGGCCATGAAAGCCTACGACAACATGTTGTAGACTTGTTATGGAGAACTGGAATCTTAAAGTTAGTATACTGTTTTGTCATAGTTCTGTCCAAACAGTTAAAGCCATTCAGCATGTGAATACAAACGAAGTATTTGTGCCAGCATATGAAGATGTGCATTTTTTTCCATGTGTGGTCTTAAAAAACTTATTTGATTTAATTCATGTTTGGATTACTTTGTTTTTGTTTATATTTATACCCCATTTATGATATGTCCATATCCATCTGAATTGCTCCCATGTTATGTGTGGTGCAAGAACCAGACAGCTGACAGTTGGAATACCAAGTCTCTTGCCTGCCTGACACTTCAGATGCTTTTGATGCTATGTTGTGTTGTGGTACACCATGAAAAATGTAGTCCTCAGGTTGTTTGTAAGAATAGTATACTAAGGTGTATCTGTTAGCTGTGGCATTATGATGCCACTAAAATTTTGACAATTGGCTCTGCTAAATTAGTTATAATAAAAAAGATTTGCAAAAGCAAATCTCCTTGGATAAAAATTGAAAGCATTAAACCTATAAAGCATAGTAAGATCTTCAGTGATTTAAAAATAATGCTGTTACTGAAATTAGGTTTTTACAAGAGGGGTACCCGCGATACTCACGGGGGGGCCGGCCTGCCTGCCAGCTGGCTCCAACAAAAAGGCGGCGGCAAAGCCGGTCCTTCCCCGCCCGCCCGGCCTGCCTGCTCCGAGGAGGAGGAGGAGGCGGCGGCGGCGAGGCCGGTCCTACGCCCGCCTGCCGGCCGGCTCCGACAAGGAGGCGGCGGCAAAGCCGGTCCTTCCCCCGCCCGCCCGGCCGGCTCTGAGGCGGCGGCGGCGAGGCCGGTCCTACGCCCGCCTGCCCGCCCGCTCCTAGGAGGAGGAGGCAGCGGCGGCGAGGCCAGCTACAAAGCATTTCCTGCACATGCGCAGGGGATGCTCTGTCACTTTCGGGGGGATTTAAACATCCCCCCAAAATTTTTCAACTTTTTAAAATTTTTGTGCACACGTGGGGACTGGCCCACGTGTGCACAAACCTCCCCCGGCCCCCCAGCTGCCCCCGGAGCGCTGATTTAGCGATCCGCACTCCGGGGGCAACTTCGCTATTAGATATATAGATTCCATGTGTGGCATACAATCATAGCATTTAGGCACTAACATGTTATTATTGGGTTTGCTATGATAGAAATGTAGACTGTTCTTTTTTCATATTTGGTCAACTACTGATTCTATGCTTCCCTTTTTGATTCCTACCCATAATTTGAAACCTCAAAGGGTACTTGGCTGTGCTTTTGAACATGATGCTATTTCTAGTCTACTTGCTGAATACTGAAGGCTTTTGACTCTTCCTTCATTCTTCTCATGTGTAGAGTAATGCTTTATTTTTAATGATTGTGGAAGCTTCTTACTTATTTTATATCATATTGTTAATGGTTTCATTTCAGAGTTTCTTTTGACACAGTCAGTCATGTTCCCATTAGAGGAATTTTTTTTGTGGTTAATAGCAAATGGGATGAAATCTAGACAATAACATTTTGCACTATAGTCATTGCAAACATCAGGCTTTCCAACATGGAATTATTCTAAAGTACATTGTTCCAGGAACAAGTAGATTCCTTACTTGGGGAAGAGAACATAAGCCAAAAGAGGCAGTAGTTCAACAGTGCTTTGGTCCTGGAAACTGCTGTCAATCTGCTACATGGCCTTATGTTTCTTTGGCTTGGAGAGATGCAGCGGGCTGTTCGCAGAAATAAGGTCAACTAGTTATTATTTCACAGAGTTACAAGAATTTCCTTTCTTTTTACAAGGATGAGTTGTGATTCAAAAGAAGGCTCCCAGTTTCAAAAATGCCCTTTAGTTACACATATTTATTTCAAGAAAAAAATTAACAAACTCTGGAATCATCACTATGCTCGCTCACAGGCTAATCTAAAGCACTTCCACATGCCTTCTGTTTTTTTGGTTACATGGGTAGGAAGCCTTTTCCCTCTCTCTAAATTCCATCCCTGATAGTCTATAACAGGCACTACTAGAGACCCTTTTCCTGAGGAGTGCATTCCATACCCTTTCATGAATGTTCAAGATTGTATTTGTACCTTCTACAGTTCTACTTCTTATGATTTGTTCAATTATTATGTATCATATATTTAGGTATCTAAACAATAGTCTTTTTGCTAACTGTCCATCATCATCTTTAGTTAGTATATTAGCCATCAGTCATCACACAGTAATTTAACCATTGTCGGTTTCATGAACCTTTTATGACCAAGAAGATCTTCCTATTTTTGAATTCTAAGCACAAAAGAAACATTGGTATATATCCAACCTTAAGCTGGAGGAAGTTCCTAATGAGGTGTTGGAGGAACAGCCACAGAAGTTGGAGAAAGGCTTTGCTCAGTGGAGTGGTAGGATATATGCCTTTAGCTGGAATTCAGAGCACCATGCATGCTGTTCTGGATGCGCATTGGAGATCTCCAGTTCTGTCTCTTGAGAGGCTGTCCCCTCCCTCACAGAGAAAAGGCTCTTCCCAAAGGCTGAGAGCTCTCTGGAGTGCCACCTGATGAGGAATATGAGTCAGTCTACTGGCAGAAGTGCTTCACACACATTTGGGGGCATCTCCGAATCCTACCACCTATGCAGCAACAGATAATCATGACTGAACTAAACTTGCACTTCGTAGAAGTTTTAATCAAACACCTGTAAGAAACTATAACTGTGTGTGTGTTTGTGTATGCTGAAAGAATTATATTTCCTCCTATGTTTCTTATTTCAGTCCAAAGTACTGGCATTAACCTTTAAAGCCCTAAATAGAGTCAATCCAGTGTAAAATTCAGGATTGTCTGTTCCCATATTTATTTTATTTAATTTATTTGATTCAATTTATATCCCACCCTCCCTGCCAGGCAGGCTCAGGGCAGCTTACATTAAAAAGTTACAATGCATTAAAACACAGATGATAAACATCATCATCGTATAAGCCTCCCTGTTCAATATAATTTGATAACATCCTGTGAGAAATAAACTCTCTGTATTATTTTATGTGTATCCACTATGCTTTTGAGGCATAGATTTCCCATGTGAAATCTGTTGTTCATTTCCTTTGGAATCCTTACAAATTGTTCTGTATTTGTATGATTTCTCATATTTTTGATACATCAAAATAGGAAAGGATTTGAAGTTCTGTGATCTGATCTTTTTACTTTTTGATTATTTTTTTTAAAGCAGCTACAGGGACTAGATCTCTGTTGCAGTGCCTCTTTTTTGTCATCGGCACATAGTAAGGAGTGTGTGTTTGATTTATCTTGGAAAATGGCATAGATGAAAATAATTAATAACCCCTTCACATCTAACACCACTATCCCAATTGAATTCAGGATCCCTCTAGCTGCTTTTTAAAGAAGTTTAGAGGCAGAAGTTCTGATCATTGATTTCCAATGTCTAGTTTAATTTGGTTCATTGTTGTGGCACCTGTGCAGTCACACATGGATACAGCACATGTGCATGTCTACCATGGGAAAGTTATTGAAGCTGAAAAAATGCCTGAGGGCACTCCATCTCCCTCCCTTACGTTGTTTCCTGCCTTTTGTGGTGTGATATAGAAAGGGCATAGCACCATTCCCTCAGTTCTCTTTGCTGCCACTGAGAGAGGTTTGCTAGTAGAAGCTTGTCTTTTTTTAACCAGCATAAAATTCCCAACAATTTCTATCTCATTTTACTGCCGCCACAGAACAAAATGTTTAGGAATTGGCACAAAAGGCGCTCTTCAAAAAATGCGAGTCCTGTGGGTCAAATATCCCCCCACAGATGACCATGAAAAATGCCCCTTGTACCTCAGTGAAGAATGCAATGACCTGTGCTGCTCTGCTGCCAATTTACCCCCAAAGCAAGGCACAAAAGAGGTTTCCTCTTAAAAGCAGCTGTTTGGGAAAAGGTTTTGTCCAGCACAGCTCAGGAGAAAGATCTGAGCACAGTGCTGTTCTTTAATGCTAACAGGCGAATCTGAGTGTCTTCAGTTCTAGTGGTTCCAAGGCCAATTTCAACCTCCTTGGGCATGTAAGAACATGGGAAAAGCTTCAGGCTCTTTTCCTGTGTCTCTGGAGCATAGTTCCTTGGAACCACCATCTAAGAAGGCTTGGTATAAACACAAGCCCCTGGAGAAGTCTTCCACGTCAAAGCTGTTATCCACCCCTCAATCTAAAGACCCGGCTCCTTGCAAACCACCACCAGAAATTGGTCAAGGACACAGTCTCCATTCCAAGAATGCCCTCTCCATCGGGCCACTCACTATACTCATCCTGTTCTGACTTGGAAGGTGAAGTACAAGACTTGGAACCTTCTGTCTCTTGACATCAACCCAATCCCCAGCCTACTGCTTGGGTCCACCACCCCAATCAGATTCAATGGATTTATATTTGACATTGTCCCGATCACCATATCAAAAGCTCAGTTGTGGTTACTACGACCAGGGCTGGGATCTATATGCTCACCTCAGTTCTGATCGAGTGCAGCAACTGGCCCCTTTTCTGTCTCACCCTGACCCAGCCACAGTAATCCATGTAATGATCACCTCCAGACTTGATTGTTGTAACTCACTCTACGCTGGTCTGCCTTTGAGACTGATCTGGAGACTCCCAACTGATCCAGAATGCAGCAGCACGTTTCCTGATCGGAACATCATGGACAGCACATATTTAGTCAGTGCTGTGTCAGCTGCACTTGCTTCCATTGGAGTACCGGATCAGGTTCAAGGCTTTGATACTGACCTTTAAGGCCTTGAGCAGTCTGGGACCAGTGTTCCTCTGGGACCACCTCCTCTGGTATGTCCCTCAAATAGCACTATGCTTGGCCTAGAACAACTTACTAGTGATCCCTGGCCCAAAAGACATCCGGCTTTCCTTGACCAGGGCCAGGCCCTTTTCAGCCCTGGCCCTACCTGGTGGAACTCTCTGTCAAATAACATCCATGCCATGTGGGACCTAAATAAAAAAGAGTTGAACCTATGGTAAAGAAGTGAAAGTTCCGGATGGAATCACTTAGCTGCATTCTGCAGAGGACAATTACAGGACATCCTTAGACCTTCGAGATGCTTACCTGCATATTCCAGTTCATCCACCTTCCAGACAGTTCTTTCCTTTTTGATGCTTAGGACCAGCATTTCCAATACAAAGCCTTACTATTTGACCTGGCATCATCTCTGAAGATGTTTTCCAAGGTCCTGGTAGTTCTACTTGCCTACCTACAACCTGGAAGATATCCTCCACAGAGCCAAGGAGGCAGATGAGGTAAACAAAGACACCAAATCCACTGTGCAATCTCTCCAGGCCTGATCAATGTTAAAACCAAAACCAAAAAAAGGCATCTCACAACCTCCAGGGACATAGTCCACTTAGGGGCTAGGATTCAGACGAAGATGGCCAAAGTGTTTCTACCTACAGAGAAGCAGGTAAAAATAGTTGGAAATGGTGAAAGAAATCCGGCAGAGGTTATGGGCTTCATACACTGGTTGGTGGTAGTGTGGCTGATGATCTAGTCCATAGAGCTGGTTTCTTGGGCCCACTTCTACAGAAGACATTTTATGATGGACTCTTCTTTCTTATCAGAAGGACATTAAAAAAAAAGAGCATGGTCAAGATACTGCCCCCCGAAGAAGTCACTAAGCTGGTGGTCTTCACAACCAAATCTGACAAGGGGAGTCAATTTCCTCTGCCGGCAGAAGGGGCTGGGGAGCAGACTGTAAGGATCAGATTGTCCAAGGCAGATGGAGCTCATTGGAAGAAATTAACAGTATGAACTGGCTGGAACTTGGGGCAATCAGACTAGCATTGATTGCCTTCTAGAACCTATGGAGGAACAAGTATGTACCAGTTTGCACAGGCAATACTACGGCCAAGGCGCACATCAGTCGACAAGGGGGCACCAGATAGACGGTGCTCCTCTGGGAGTCCAAAATCCTGTTCGATTGGACAGGGATAAATTTTGGTAGGTCTGAAAACAGAATACCTTTAAAGTCTGAAAACAGAATACCTTGTAGCCAACTGGCTGAACAGGAAGGATTTAGAATCAGGAAAATAGAGTCTGAACCAAAAGATCTTCCAGCAAAATCACACTTTGTTTTGGGATTCCTATCTTGGATCTTTTTATAACATCAAACAACATCTGGCCGCTACCATTGTGCTCCAGAAGATCATTGAGCGAAACTGTCTGGTTGTATGGTAATTTCAGCACGCCATCTTATGCATTCAATGTATTAGCACTAGCACTTTATGAGGTTTTGTTTTATCTTATTGTATTGAATTTTAAATTGTTTTTATGTGAATGTATGGTCACTTATAGACCAATTATGTAAGCCGCCCTGAGCCCGCTTGTGGGGTAGGGCGGGGTATAAATTTAATTAATTAATTAACCAACCAGTTTCTACAATCCCTGAGGCACAGGGCAAGGATGCACAAACTTGCTGTTGTTGACCCAGTGTCTGCTGTACTTCACCCCACTGAAGGGAGCAAACCTTCAGATAAGCTCCAATGTGTTGTTTCTTCAGATACTATCTGAAGAAGTGTGCATGCAAATGAAAGCTTATACCCAGAATTAATCTTCGTTGGTTTTTAAGGTACCACTGGACTCAAACGTTGTTCTATTGCTTCAGACCAACACGGCTACACACCTGAATCTATAACATTAGAGTTCATAAACTTACCTGTTAACTTGATCAGAAACATTACTGTTTTGGCATTCTATTGTGATCATTGTTGAACAGAGGCTTTAACAATACACACATATATTATACTTATAGTCAGGTAAGTTTCTGTTCAAATCACTGCAATTCAGACCTCGATATTTGCCCAATAATATTGGCTGGGACTGGGTAAGGCTGTGGCAAGTGCCCTGTTAGGCCTGGGGACAGCCAGCATGGCCACAGCAAGAGCCCCGCCGGGCCTGGGGATGTCTGGCGTGGCTGTGGCTGATGCCCCACCAGGGCTGACACTCACTGTGATGAAACAGCAGGCCTAGGCTCCCTGCAGCCTCCCTAGCTCGGTGCATCTGGGTCCGGGCTGACGGCCTGGTTGCCTTGACGAGGCTGGTGGCTCGCCTCCTGGTGGTCTGCGGCGCCCACCCTGGGAACCAGGGCTGACAGTGGGGCCCCTCAAGGAGAGTTCCTGGCTCCAGAGGAGCGGAGGGGTGGCTGGGACGCGCCAGACCTAGCCTCTGGGAAGCTCAGCCCACGGGGAGGTTGCCAAGGAAGATGGAGGAAGACTTATCTTTGGTAATGAGGAGATGGCTAGCTACAGAACAGACCAGTGGGGAAATGATGGGGGCAGGGCTAAGATAATAAAGGAGTTTCCTTCCAGCCAGTAAGGATCTCAGGGGGTCGAACAGACATGGGGGGAATGGGAAGGTGGGGAAAGGGAGGTGGAGGAAGGAAGGGGAAGATAACAGGAAGGGGAACCACGCTTAAGCCAGGGAGGAAAGGAGCTGGCATGTCCAGAATGCCTGGTGGGGGGGGGCAGAGAGAGAGAGAGAGAGAGAGAGAGAGAGAGAGAGAGAGAGAGAGAGGAGAGAGAGAGAGAGAGAGAGAAACCAGGAAGGCAGAGCTAGACAAGGAAAGCCAACAGGGTGGTGAAATAACCCCCTTGTGCTTCTATTCTGAGGCTTCAGCCGTCCCTCTGCTTGATATCATCCCTCCCTTAGGGGGTTCTTAGGATGGCAAAGGGCAAGACAACTGAGGAGGACCACAGATATGGATAGTGCTGCTTCTTCTTATTATTATTTATTAAATTTATATCCTGGCCTCCCTGCCAAGGCAGGCTTAGAGCAGCTCTTAGTCAGTACCCTTTGGTGGATCTCACAATCCCTGGTGCTGGATCACAAACTCTCTAAAGCTACCTTTTTGGTAGGACTAACTGGTACTGTGGACATAGTGAAACAAGGGTGTCACTACTTCTACTATTTGGTCAGGTGCTGACAGGAACTGTAGGACAGCAAGATGAGATTACTTAATGGTGGACCAGTTTCCTCTGTGGGTGTGATTCTTTCTTCCTCATCCTGGTACTCCTAGCTCATTTGTATTTCCTGTTCCCAGCTTTCTTGATCTGCTGCCCACAGTTCTGACCTTGATACTTGGGAAGTCATAATGCCCCCTCTTTCTGTCACATGGCTCCAGTGTCACTGTCAGTGGATCTTGTGTCTGTAAATCCTGCAGATCACTGCTATACAGTAATATAATTCAAACAGGAGTTCGTAGAATACACAAAAATGCCAACAGGAATGGCTGCATGTGGGACAGTGCCATCTTTAGTGCTCACATTTGTTGTAATATATCAAATTATTTTGCAAAAAAGAAGCCATTATCTTTTCTTTTTCCTTAAAAATCCTTCATATGCCAGGATTAGACTGCCATCCTCTGTTCTAACTTAGTAACTATTTTGCAGTAAGTAAAACTTTAAAAGACAGTAAAGAATATATATGCAGAATACACATATCTGAAGGTTATCCATAAGGAAATTTATGCATTCATTTGCCTAACTGCATAATAACTGTACATATATTTGCAATTCAAAGTGTTAGGTTAGGATATCAGTTTTTATCTCAATGAAATTATGTACTAATTTTATTCTGTATTTCATGTGCAATAGAATAATTCAAGGCATTTAAAAAGAAAATAAAAGTTAAAGGAATGGAAAACCAGAAATCAAACTAAAATGAGGGGAAGGGAGCAATACGCATTCAAGAATACTTGTGCGTGATCATATTCACCTGCCCATTGTTATGTTTCTGCATAATTACTCATAGGGCCCTTTGCACAATAAGTATCTCTAGGTTTAGTGTTGGAAGGCATATTGTATTTTGGTTGTTATGACCGAATGGACAGCATTTCAGTACTTATTACAGAATTGACTTAATGTATATAGCATACATTATGTTATGTTGAGGAGGTTTATTTTGGAGCTGCCTCTTAACTTTGGCTTGTTTGTTCCTCTTCTGCTGCCACTATTGAACAACTAGGTTCAAAAAGAGCAAACAATGCAGAATTAAGAAAGCAGAGGTGATAGATAGCAAATAGAGGGTTGCTTAATTAATTATATACTGCACTGTCAACAGAGTTCACTTAGTGATGTGCAAATTAAAACAAAACCAGTTGGTAAATAAAATACAATAAAATAAAACCAATTTAATTATGCAATAGTGTGAAACTAAAAACCATCAGTACGATATTAAATTATTTCAGTAGTAATTAATTAATAGGAGCAGCAAATATAAAAGGGAAGATTACTAGGAGGGCATTCAATAAGTGAGGTGCCACAAAAGGAAATGTCCTTTCTTTTGTGATCTTTGACGTCACCTTTTTTGTATGTGTATGGGGGGGGGATCACATGAGCAAAGTTAATATAGAGGAGGTTCATTGCTTGAGGGTGCTATTGGCTTCTGGCCTGTGGCCAGAAGCTCAGGGTCTCCTCTGTGGCACATTGTGCTTTTTATCAGGTTGGGCTGGTTGGCCAGCTATAGCTGTTCCTCAGAAAGCCATATAGAAGACAGAAGAAGAGAAGAAGAGATTGGATTTATACCCTACCCTTCACTCAGAGTCTCAGACTGGCTTACAAACTCCGCTTCCTTCCCCTCCCCACAACAGACACGCTGTGAGGAAGGTGGGGCTGAGAGAGCTCCTCTTGAGAGAACAGCTCTGACAGAACTATGGCTTGCCCAAGGTCATCCAGCAGCTGCAAGTGGAGGAGTGGGGAATCAAACCCAGTTCTCCCAGATTAGAGTCCGGGCACTTAAGCACCTCACCAAACTGTGCACAGTGGGCATAGTGATCCAAGCTCTGATCATGTCCAAATTATATTATTGTTATGTGGTCTATGTGAGGGCACCTTTGAAAACAGTTCAGAAACTTATATTGGTCCAAAATGCAGCAGCCGAGCTACTGTCAAGGTTTGGTTACAGGGTCACTGCACTTTGGAATGCCCTCCCCCTTGAGGCTTGCCTGGCATGTACTTTACTGTCTTTTAGGTGTCAGGCTAAAACACATCTTTTATCTAGGCTTTTAATCAGGAGTTTTATCTTATCAGCTTTTTAATGGACTGTTTTATAGATAGTTTTTATGCTGTTTATGTCCAGTGGCATGTTTTTTAATACCTTGGGGGGAGGGTTGTACTGTGCTTTTTAATTGTAAACTGTCTCGGGCAGGATTGTGAAGAGGCAACATAGAAATATTCTAAATAAATAACCTGAAATTACTGAGAGAACTTTGACTGCAGACCATTATAGCAGGCTAGCCTCGAGGTAACCATAACATGGATCCATGTGACCAGATCAGCCAAGTCAAAATGGAGGAATACTTCTTTTTTTGGCAGTGGAATTCATTTGCTTCTCTATCAGTAATGCTGGTACAACTGTAACCCCTAGGCTCTTAACTATCAGTGAGTGTTATTATGGGCCAACCAAGAGCTAGGATCAAATCTGTTCCTGGTGGGGTTGCACTCCCTCTAAAGGAACAGAGTTACAGCTTGTGGGTGCTGCTGTATTCATTTTTACCGATGCATATTCAAATAATGTCTGTCATATACAAAGCATTTAATCAGCTGTTGCAGGTATATCACCCTTCCTTCAAAAGCTTTATTTACATCTGTCCAAAGCCTATTATTTTGAGGCATTTGGAGGCAGAAGGAGGGATTGAAGGATGTGCTTTTGATTGGTTAAAATAGTTTGTTATTGGCAGGACTCAGATATATCAGTGTGGGATTTCTCTTGAGGCTTAATTTTATCTCCTGTGCTGTTTAATCTATTTGTGGTTTTGGAGTGGAGTGTCATCATGACTATGCTGCTGATATTCAGCTCTACATTTCTTTATCCAAATTGTCTGGTGATGCTATAGAGCCTCTGAAGCAATACCTGACTGTTAAAGGCTAAGGAAACAAACTGAAATTGAATCTGCATAAGGGGTTACTTCTGGTTAATATAAGTTAAGCTTGAAGCAGTTATAGAATATTTTGTTTTTATTTGAAAGGTGCATTTTATTTGGTTTCAAATATCTAAGTGTAAAAAAAAAGGAAATTGACCTATCAACCATGCAATGACTTTTAATTTTTTTTAATTAAAATGTTTAAATTTAGACCCTGATTGTCTTTAAAAACTGCAGTGATTATGCACTTGATTATTCTACAGTTAGGTGGTGCTATTACACTAAAGCATCAGATTAAGAAAAAACAGTGGTTGCATGATGTTGCTTTATGGTTTAAAGCAATATTAAATGTACTGAAGGAGATGTACCATACATCTCTGAAGATCATGTGCCAGCCTCACTTGCTGAATTCCCTACATTCCTGAATTTACAAAAAATATAGCAAGAGAGACTTGCTCTGGAATACCATTGCTAGCTATTGTTAAAATGAATATATACTAATGGAGTGTATTGCTCCCTTATTTATAAAATCCTTGATAGACATATTGGATGATAAGATAGTCATAGGTCAAGGAGTGAATGGTTTCCCAAGACTTTCTTGAGACATGCAGGAAACTCCTGCTTAAAAGGCATGCTGCCCACATACTGACAGTGAAGTTGGTCATAAAGTACAGGGCTCAAGTCAAATGTGAGCCCTCGCCAGAATTTAGAATTAAGCAAAAGTGGAGCACATGGCTTGTCACTTGGTTCCTTCACCATGTGGTCTAAAGGCAAAAATTGTGGTTAGTGATCTTTAGGTACATTGTCTTCAAATTCCCTACCCTGAAAGCGCCTTTAAATTTTGGGAAGAATTGGTCTCAGAAACCCTGTATGGAGAAATCACCTTTTTCAGCCTTTACTCCTAGAGCTTCCTTCCTTCCTTCCTTCCTTCCTTCCTTCCTTCCTTCCTTCCTTCCTTCCCTCCCTTCCTTCCTTCCTTCCTTCCTTCCTTCCTTCCTTCCTTCCTTCCTTCCTTCCTTAATTTATGCTGCCTCTCCAGGGTCCTGCTAGAGGAAGCTTATAAATAAAAGCACTATAAAATAATCATAAAGTCATGAGAATTAAAAAAAAATAATTAAAATGTCCACGTTTTGAGGTAATGACAAGTAATAAACCAATGGGATTGGCCCAGGTATCCTGGTGGGGTTTTTTTGTTTTGGTCTTCTTTTGGGCATAGAGCAGGGGTCACTGGGGAAGTGGGAGGGGAGGTAGCTGTGAATTTCCTGCATTGTGCAGGGGTTGGACTAAATGACCATTGGGGATCCCTTCCAGTTTTGTGTTTCTACATTTCTGTGTTTGTAACCTGAGAGCTCTCAAATATATAAGGTATACAAATAGTGTTGATGTATAATAGCAGAAGTCAAAATAAGTCAGTACTCTGCTTTTACTGTTGAATATGTTAATAGGATTCCCATCCTATTTCATTCCATGAAGTGTTATCTAAGTGCATAGGAAAAGAATCAGTGTTTTTATAGCATTACTCAAATGCCTATTGCCATAAAAGCTCTGTATAAAAATAAAATGCATAAGCGTTGTAAATATTTAATTAGAATCTTAATACATTTTTGAATTACTTCCAAACTGTAGTATGAATGTTGTGTGCATAGGAATTAAGCCACCTTAAAGGCCACAGCATAAAATAATTCTCTCACACACTGATTGATATTTTATAAAGGATCTATTCTTCCCTGATTGACTTGCTTTGTTGGTCCAGAATGTTTGAAATATACAAAGTAGTACAAGGTTGCTTCAGTTTGTGTAAAGGGAGACTTTCCCACTGCCCTCCAATGGCAGCTCATCCATACTTTCTGAAAAGATTCCCTTGAAGTCTGGGAGATTCTGTAGACTGGCTTTTTAGGTGACTGTAGTTATTTATTTATTTATTTATTTATTATTTACACTTGTATCGTCAGCATATTGATGACAACCCAGCCCATGTCTCCGGGCAATCTGGGCGAGGGGGCACATATAGATGTTAAACAGCATTGGGGAAAGCACTGCACCTTGGGGCACTCCGCACAATAGCGGGTGCCTTCTGGACAGTTGTTTCCCAACTGCCACGCTCTGTCCCCGATCCTGAAGAAATGAGGAGAGCCACTGTAAGGCAAACCCCTGTATCCCGGTATCAGTGAGGCAGTGGACCAGTAGTTGAAGGTCGACCGTGTCAAACGCCACCGACAGGTCTAACAACATCAACACTGCCGTACCGCCTCAATCCAGATGCCTCCTGAGATCGTCTGTGAGGGCGACCAGGAATGTCTCTGTCCCATGGCCTGGTTGGAAATTGATTGGAAGGGGTCTAATATGGTGGCATCATCCAAAAAGCCCTGCAATTGATTCGCCACCACCTTCTCGATTAATTTACCCAAATAGGGTAAGTTGGATACCGGCTGATAGCTGGCTAGTTCCGCCGGGTTAAGCAATGCCTTTTTAAAGAGAGGCGTACTACTGCCTCCTTTAGGGCACTAGGGAACAATCCCTCAGTAAGGGATTTGTTGATAATCCCCCTTAGTGCCCCTCGTAACCCATCACAGCTGGCTTTAATTAGCCATGATGGGCACGGATCAAGACTACAGGTGGTTGGGCGGACCAATGAGAGCAATTTGTCTACCTCTTCTAGACTGAGCGGATTGAAATAATCCAGAACTTGACCAGAAGACGCGCATGGAGCCTCAAGTTCCGCTATTGTCTTAACTGTGGTAGGGAGGTTGTGGTGGAGCGACAAGACTTTATCTGGAAACACTGGTGCCCTCCCCCCTGTACACCTGGGATTGCTTTCCACTTACAGAGGTGGTGATGGTACTCCAAATACTTAGCTTCAATAGATATGAAAAATATAATATTTATATTAATAGAAAATTAAAGTTTCAGCTATATTGGTCTGCAGTAGAACAGCTAGATTCGAGTCCACTAGCACCTTTGAGACTATGACATATCCCTTCTACTTCTCTCCCTCAGAGTCAAGATTTTCCCTCCATTCCTATTTCCCTTCACTGACTGAGCAGCCCTGGTAGCGTATTTATTCTTCCCTTGAGGAAACCTTGTCTGTCCCACCCTTTGAGTAAGGTATATTTTGGCAAGTTGCTTAGCCCAAGAACTTGAGGGAAGGGATAGGACCACCCTTTAACTTCAACCCTTGAAAATGGCTCTTGAGACATTTCAAATTTAAAAATAACAAAAAGTTTTATTTAACATCAAAGGGAAAGGTCAGGTGAAATCAGGGGTTGAAATTACTGAGGTAAAATTATTACAAGCACAGTCTTTTGTTCTTATATATCAGGCTAATGAGAGGTTCTTAAATTATTCACAGTTAGATTTTTATGTTGAAAGGCTTTTGTTCCAGTGTTTTCCCAAACACTCTAATATACTTTATTTGTATAATCACTGACTCTTTTTGGTGCCCAGAAGGCCGGTACCCTCTTCCCGCTGATCTCCAGTCAGTTCAGTCAACCAACAGTGGATCTGTTTGTATTAGAGACAAACCACCAGCTCCCCCAGTTCTTCACTTGATTCTTTCATCTCCAGGCGAAAGCCCAGGGATACACTTCTGTGGCCAGAAGACCTCTTATTCACATTTCTCTCATTGCCACTGCTCCTCAGAGTGTTGAGGAGGATCAGAGAACAGAGGGCGAGTGTCATCTTGGTGGCTCTCCTGTGGCTGCGACACCCTTGGTTTTTGACCCTCCAGGAACTGGTGGGAACACCCCTATTGACTCTTCCAACAACTCCAGACGTGCTGCAACAGGGCCCGGTGTGGCATCTGGACCCAGGGTGGTTCCGACTGACTGCATGGAAATTGAACAGGGTAACTTCCTAGGCCTGGGCTATGGTTCCAGTGTAATAGAAACTATTTTAGCATCTAGAAGTGCCTCTACTAACCAGATTTGCAACACTACCTGGAAGGCCTTTAACAGGTGGCGCAGGAGGAAAGGACTACATTCTTTGCAGCCCTTTTTTGGGGGGGGCTCCTAGCCTTTCTCCAGAACAGTCTCATTTTGGGTCTCAAGCAGCCACCCTGAAGAGACAAATAGCCTCCCTCTCTTCTGTGCTACCTCATTACGATGGGTTCTCCCTCTCCAGATGCCCACACAGAAAGCATTTTCTGAGAGGAGAAACATTAAAGTGTTCCTCTATGATACACAGGTTTGCCTCGTGGAATCTGCACACTGTGCTATCTGCCTTGACCAGACCAGCCTTCAAACTCATCAGGGAGGTCTCGTTAAGATGGCTACAGATGAATGCGCTCTTTCTCATTGCAGTGACGTCTGCATGGAGGGTGTAGGACCTAGGGGCCTTGTCCATGAAAAAGGAACTATGTGTTTCACAAGGACAAGGTCATGCTCCGGACTGACCTGTCCTTTCTACCCAAAACCAGCTTCGTCTTCCATAGGTCACAGGAGATAGCGTTACTATCCTTCTTCTCCTTCTGCTCAAGGCCACAGCACTCTAAAGAGAAACTATGGGACACTTGATGTATGACAGGCACTCAAGTCATTTCTAATTATGACAGAAAGCATCCTTTTTATCAATGTTTCCTCCCCGAATCTGGGCAGGAAGATGTCAAAGGCATCTATTAGCAAGACTGTGAAGTTATACATCATAGCGGCATACAGAACTCTCAAAAAGGAAGTCCCTATGGCCATCACGGCTCATTCTGTACAAAGCACTTCCACTAATGTGGCTCTAATCAACCATGCCTCTGTGGAGGAAGTTTGCAGGGCAGCTACATCATCCTCCATCTCTAAATTTATAAGGGATTATAAATTAAACCTGTATGATTTGGACGATGCTGCTTTTGGGAGGAGGATATTGCAGCATGTTTTATCATACAATGATGATGACCCTTCCAAATGAGGAGCACTGTTCTGGGAGTTCCCGAAGATGTCCTTCACCTCAGAGGGAAAATGGCCCATTGGTCACTTACCATGAAGGGGTCTTCTCCTCTGAGGTACAAAGTACATCTTCACCTCCCTAGTCATTGTCTCATGGCTGTCCATCACTGGACTTTAGTCAATAGATGGGCAATTTTCACAGTGGAGGGTTGTAAGCAGTGGGGTACTGCAGGTTCTCAGTACTGGGTCCGATGCTTTTTAACTTGTTCATTAATTATTTGGAGTTGGGAGTATGCATTGAAGTGGCAGATGACACGAAGTTGTTCAGGGTGGTGAGAACCAGGGAGGATTGTGAGGCACCCCAAAGGGATCTGTCGAGGATGGGTGAGTGGGCATCAATGCGACAAATGGGGTTCAGTGTGGCCAAGTGCAAAGTGATGCACAATGGAGCCAAAAATCCTAACTATAAATATACTTTGATTGGGTCTGAATTGGCGGAGACTGACCAAGAGAGAGATCTTGGAGTCATAGTAGATAACTCACTGAAAATGTTGAGACAGTGTGTGACTGCAATAAAAAAGGCCAACGCTATGCTCAGGATTATTAGAAAGGGAGTTGAAAACAAATCAGGAAGTATCATAATGCCCCTGTATAAACTGAAGGTGCGACCACATTTGGAATACTGTGTACAATTCTTGTCACTACACCTCAGAAAGAACAACAGTGGGAGGGCTTCTAGTGTCCTGGCCCCACTGCTGGACCTCCTGATGGCACCTGGTATTTTTGGCCACTGTGTGACAGAGTGTTGGACTGGATGGGCCATTGGCCTGATCCAACATTGGCTTCTCTTTTTAAAAAGTGCTGATTGTAAGAACAGGGGTAGCTTATTGGAGCCTAGCAAAGAAGTAAGGGGCTGTGCCAAACAGTGTAGCTATACTTTCCAAGTGCTGGAAAGCAGCATTAGCTGTTCTGGTTTCTTAAACTCACAGGTATTTAAAGCTATTAATACCAGGGAAGCTGGAATTTCCAGTAGGAGGGGTTCTGTGCCTAGAAAGTGGATTCCGTACTTGCACAGCTATCACAAGCATCTGAAATTCATACAGCCACAATTATATGTCCTGTTGCCTTTCTTCCTCTTAACTGGTTTCATTTATTAAAAATATTTATTAGCCACCTTTCTTCCTTATGGAGCTCAAGGCAGCTTACAAAATTGATAAAACTTTTAAAATAGATAATATAAAACCAAAATTTAAAATCACAGTTTAGGACTGCTTTAATCAAATGCAGTCCTAAATAAAATTGTCTTCAGCAGCCTCCTAAAGATCAAAAGTAGGGGGGCACACCTCCCAGGGCAGGTTATTCCATTATTGTGGGGCTGCCATTGAAAAACGCCCTCTCTCATGTGTCCACCAAATGAGCTTCTTTAATTGATGGAACAGTCAAGAGGGCATCTCCCTGTGATCTTAATTCCCAAGGAGGAACATATGGGAGAAGACAGTCCTTTAGATACCTTGATTCCAAGCCATATAGGACTTTAAAGGTCAAGACCAACACCTTCAACTGAGCTTGGGAGTGGATTGTTAGCCCATGTAATTGTTTTATGGATCGTACAGCCCCCTCTTCAAGGAAGCATTCACTACTCACCCACTCAGCCAGTCCCCCTTTGGCAGCTTTTATCAGCTGTGAAGGGCATGTGTCAAGAGCACTGGTGGTAGACCTCACCTCTCCAAGGATTTTGTGCACACCCTTGGGGCTGAAAGGTATCCATGTTGCAGGTGCAAAATGTGCAATGTGTGAACATGCATACATGCCATCATCTGACCCAGAAAGAATATGGGTGATTTTGTCTGCAAAGGAAGTAGCAAATTGATCATAGTGGACTGTGGTGTGGTCAGAATCGAATTCCATGGGTCTATGATATAAAACCCCCTGGACCACATGAAACAGTTTTGCTGGACATGTACAGACACAATGGTGGTGGAGAAATATTACCTTTTTGCCATCATTGCTGCCATGAAATAGGCTCTAATATGGGTTTAACTTTTATGCTGTGTTTGATCAGTCTCTCTCTGAGTTTTCAGCCAGTGGTGCTCTAACCATAATCCCTCCCTTTTTATCCTCATAACTTCCCCAGTAAACCAACGGAGACTGCTTGGGTTTCTCTTGAGGGAGAAGTCACTTAGGGGCAATTGTGTCAACAGCTTGGGCCATCAGCAACCAAGGTGAGGAAATCCCCAGACACTGATTAAAAAATCATTGGGATCCCTCAGGCGCCTGGGGTGGACCACCTTAATGGGTCCAGTACCCCTATAGAGGAAGGAAGAAGCACTAAGTCTAAACTCTATGAGTTAATGATATGTCAGTGATAAGACAGTAAGCTTTAACTCCCCTACTGCAGATCACCCTCCCCTTCAGACCAAATCCAGTGTGTGTCTGCAAAGGAAGTAACAAATTGCGGGGCCAGATTAAAGGGTACCCTGTCAAGATGTTTCTTTCTACCCACCCTGATCTGTGATGTAAAGAAGAGATGTCAAGATTGCTCACAGTATTCCTTTTTCTGTGGCCCTGAGCAAAATAGTTACCCATGGTGAAGCATGCAATGAAGGCTTTAGAATTGGAAATAACATAAACATAGAGGAATGAATATCCTTGAATGTCTGAATATACATGAACACATGGAACTGCCTTCTAATGAGTCAGACCACAGGTCTAATCTAGCAGCAGCTCTCTGAGATCTCAGGCCCTTCACATCTCCTACTGTTTGATGCTTTTAACTGGAGGTCCTGGGATTGAACCTAGGCCCTTGTGCATGCAAAGGAAATACTCTACTACCAAGGCATGTCCCCACTCTCAAAACATTTACAGCTAAAAAAATTTTTTTCATGATGCCCAGTGAATGTACATAGATTCAAAATGTTGTTGAGGAATATGTAGATAATTTAATCATCTATATTTCACATATTGTCTAGTCATTGTGCATGTCCAGTACTTCAAGACAATGCATTTTTACTGGTCGGTCATACAGTACATATGGTAATCCAGCATGGCTTGGAGGTTATACATATTGACGGATAATATACATGATCCTACTCCTAATATGTGGATATTTCAGTAATGCATGGTGAATGTACACAATATCCAGATTTATTTACACTCACCATTCAATTAAGTACAATTTGGGAAAAATTAATTATATGCTGCAATCTAAATCATTCACACTTGAAATGAACCTCTAGTGAAAGTGGCTAAGGATCAGGTACAACATTTATAATATATATAACGTGCTTGTTGTATATTGGGGGGTGGGGTGGAGAATCCTACAACTGTCTTCCGTTAAGTTAGTAGTCTTGCTATGAGGTATCTTGCTCTGGAGGAGAAGAACCTTCATTTTGCAGAAGGGAGCTGTAGGATGAACATAGGCCATGGTTTGATAATATTACATGATTTCAGTATAGCATTTATAAAAAAACAAATTATAGTTTTTAAATCAGTTTAACATAGTTAACATGAATAACACATACATTCTAAATATATAGGTAAAGTAGCCACTGTTGTACAGTACGGTCATTAGTTAAGTAAATAATGGATAACTGATCAGTTTATTTAGCCATGGCCAAATACAATTTGCATTACATGCAGAATGAATTCAGCAATATTACAGTACTCAAGCAAAAATAAGAAATTTCTATACAAGGGCAGTATATGATGGCTACAATAAAGTAGCTCCAATGTGCACACATGTTTCCACTTTGTCCTTCAAGAGCAATGAGAGTAGTGTATACTTTTGAAATTTCTGCTTTCATAGTTTTTCCTTCACAATAGACTGCTATGCCCCTGTGAGTGCACGTATTTGGACTGTACACAAACCCCCCCAATACGAGGAGCATTTATGTTTACAGTGTATAATAAAATAGTTGTGTTGTACTGGCCTGCAGAGAATTTAATCATTCTTTCTAAGAAGGAAAAAAAAATTATACAATATCTATATTTTTAATAGTCATCATACATACATGTTACAGAAGGTAGCTTACAGTTGTAGGGGAAAACTACATGAATAAATACTAAAAGCTTTGAGGCTGCTAAATGTAGTTTCAATCTTGCCTTTCAGTAAACTACAATGATTAAATATTGTCTAGTCTGATTAGAGTATCAGTTACATACAGTACATCAGTTTTTTTCTTAGCCAGTATAATTTACTTAACTTAAAAGTTCACAACTTTTACTTGATATCTGATATATACTTTATACACACAACCTCTGCAATACTGAAATAACTAGTTTAATGGGAAAAGTTGTTTTATGTCTTTGTATTATTTTCTCCTAAGGAAAAAACAGTCTATATTACATAGATAGCTTGGACTGTAATAGGAAACAATGGCTTGGATCCTATGACATCATTTCCCTTATGCTTCTCTTTGCCCTCTGCAGAGGCTTTCCTCTGCTGTGGTGCTCACTTCCTCTGCAGCTAGCACTTCTGTGTGCATAAGGACTCCTTTAAAAAATGATCTTATGTATGCAGAAGTGCTAGTGGCAGAGAAAGTGCACTCTGCAGCAGCGAAAAGCATCTACAGGGGCTCAAGAAGGAGAGTGACGTCATTAGACCCAACCCAATAGACTTCAGCAAAGCATTCAGGAATGTTCTTACGTTATACCAAAAGTTTGCTTATTTTACACAAGTGGTGAATGTAAATGAATAAATCAAAAGGCATTTATGGTATATTATGTTACTAATTTACAACCTCTGAAATAATTGTCGGTATTTTAAGGTAACTGGACAGTATAAAGCTGCCCAACAATTTTCAAGTACTACGATGCTGGTTTTGATATTTTTATCTAACAGATGCATTGACTGTAGTCTTATTTTCCAAAATTTCCAATCTGCACACTGTTTCTGTTTAATATACAGCGAAATGTTCCAGGCTGGACATCCCAGTATTTAACAGGATTGTTGAATAGGCTAATGCCACTGTACAATGTCTTCTTCAACCTTCCTCCTGTTGGACAAAAATCATTCACTCCCACTTTCGAAATACTGTTAGAATGAAGGAAGATAACCTGTAGGAAGGCAACAGAGAAATACAACCTGAATAACAAAAAGAAAAATCACAGTGTGGAACTCACATTCTAGGGCTTCATGGTATGTAATGTGAACTCAGATGTGAATTTGTGCAGTGTAGGGCTTACATTAGCTCAGTCTCTTAAGGAGTTGTTTTGTCACTGGCTTTGTCCCCTTGGGTGGTGTCTCTTTGCAGCTGGGTCCCACAGGTTGACCCTAAAACTCTCTTGCTTTTGGTTCTTTCTTGTTTCTGACTTTGTAACATATATGCACCCAAACTGTGTATTACCTGTAGATACTTCAAATCTGGAAGGCCAGTAGGGACTCTCTTCAATTTGTTCTTTTCTAGATGTATTTCTCGTATACTTGGTATTCTTGCAAAAGTTCCATTTTCTACATCCTTGATCCTGTTGTTTCCCAGCCCCAACCTAGAGATAAATAAAGGAATCCTAATAGTGTGACACATTATTGTTTGTTATTTACATCATGTATACCCTGCTTTTCTCCCCAGTGGGGATCCAAAGTGGCTTACATCATTCTCCTCTCCACCATTTTGGAAAAAAGGAAATCCTGAAGACCCCCACCTACTGTAACTAATAACACAAAAAATTGTTTGTGCTGCTGGTGTTTGTGTCACCTTTCATCTTAAAGCATAAAAGTGCAGATATCTGAAAAAGAGAGAAACGATTTTGGGGACTTGTTTAACAATCCTGCTTCAGTCTGTTTGTGGACTATGCTAGCTATGTTGACTGCTGAGCCTCATGTGCATGAACTGTTCAATCCATTAAGTCCTCATTTGGATGGTGGCGTGCTGGGAGTACATTTGCATAATCCTCAATACTGAATTAACTTTTATCTATTAATATTGTTTGTAGTTTCAGTCACTACCCTTACTTTAATAAAGACGTAAAAAGTTTGGAGAAAAATCCTAAATTGCCTGTTTTATCAAATTTTCCGAAAGAATTTCCCATATATTGTCTTACCTTTGAAGATTTTTATACCGAATAAAATCCTCAAGTTCTACTGCAGAAATCTTGTTGTCATCTAGATGAAGCTCTAGTAGACTGGATGGTAATCCTATTGAGAAAAGTATTTGATATTACTCGGTTGTAGACAGTTTAAAGGCATATGTTTTCAACACTTAAATATAATATTAAACGTAAAATGTGGAAATGATTTGGTCATTTTATCTGTCAGTTTACTCGTTAATTTGGACTTTTTAGATTGTCCCTTCCCAAGATTTAGAGTAGTATGCTTAACATTGCTGAAAGAAAACTTACTAAATATTATATAGAAATAGTCAATTTTCTCAATATTTTACATGGTGCCAGTGTTTCTCCTACTTTTGCAAAAGTCCTGGGGTGGTTATAATATGATTATTATTTTTTTAAGTCCCCGGAGGGATATTTTTTATTTTGCAAAACTACAAAAACTACAAAGAAATATTAGGGAAGGGACTACAACTAAGGAGAAAGGAAAGCAAACCACACGAAACTAAGACCCCAAGAGGAGGAGATCTCAGCCTTAGTTTTATCATTTCATTTAACCTAACAGCACTCTGAAAGTAGCTCACAATAAGTGGGTGAGAACCCTCCACCCAGGTTAGATGCAGTGAGTTAGGACAGCTATCGGAGCCTTTCATCCTAGACAAAAGGAGTCAAACAGGGATGTTGCATCTGTTGTTCAATTGCGCCCCTTTTCAATTTATATATAAATGACTTCAGAGCCTGTCTCCTAGAGGAAGCATGTCACCTTCCACATTTATCTAAGCACAAAGTTCCAATCCTTCTATATGCTGATGGTGCAGTGATAGTGTCTAGATCAATATTGGGCCTGTCCATCAATGTGGTGAAATCCAAGGTCATAGTATTCACCAAAAGGAAAAAGGAAGAAATCTTCAAATATGACATAGCAGGCCAACCTTTGGAACAGGTCAATTACTTTAAATATCTGGGAATTTCACTTTGAAGCATCTCTCACATGGAAAACACACTTCGATCTAGCAAGGAACACAGCCTTGAGAGTAGGGAGGACAATTCTAAAATACTTCTGCTCATCAGGAGGCAAATTTGGCCCCTCGGCCTTAAAGGTATTTAATAATAAGGTTCTAAACCAATTCCTGTATGGTGCAGAAATTTGGATTCAGGCCACTTCTGAAAAAATGGATTCCATCCAGTATGACTTTTTCCGACGCACTGAGAACAAATTATCGGTGGAAGCTAGGGCTTGAATCAGAGCATTTCTCTTCAAAGTAAAAGTTTTAGAATCTGAGGGAGGATCTACTCTACTTGGGCTTATCCTGTCAGATAAACATTATAGCCAATGGGATCAGCTATTGGAAAAGAAAATGAAATGCCTAGGAATAACAAATGATATGATTAAGAATACAGAGACTAAAGACATTATAAGACAAATTTAAAAATCTGTAAGGAAGTTGGATGTTACAAGTATGACTATTAAGGCGCTCAGGATATGTTCAACACTCCATTTGGGAATTGCCCTCCCGAGGCAACTGCCAAAATATTTTTATCAATTGACAGTCCCAAAACTAAGAAGAGCTTTTACTTTGGCAAGAATGAATGTTCTTCCTTCAGTGGTTTTGGAGGGCAGATATAATAGAGTATCATACTCTAACAGAACATGCAGACGCTCAAATGATAAAATTGAAACCATCAAACATATGAATATGGCGTGCCCTATATTCAATGAGTTGAGGGCTAATTTAGTCACCCCTTTACTTAAAGATATGGAATTGCTAAATATGCGAGCCCAGGTGTCATGGCTACTATCTGATACAAATGATCATGTCAGCCTCTCAGTGGAAAAATTCATAGGTGCAATAATCAAATATAAGAGAAATAATACTGAATAAGGTCTTTTAAAATCTTGCTCTTTGACTATAAAAGATGCTCTTAGTTTGACAGGCTTGGAGTGCAATCCTAAATTGAGTTACAACTGTCAAATCTTGTTGACGTCTGTCTGTCTGTCTGTCTGTCTATCTCTGCTCATACAGCTATAGCCTTGAGCAGAAAATCAAATAATAAAATAAAATAATGCTTTACTTGATATTCTTCTGCTGCTGTTTGATTATTGTCCCTAAAAATTGAGCTGCAGGCAGTGTTACAGAATCATTTGTATCCTATAATAACCCCATTGACTTTAATGGGCTTAGAAGGGCATAGCTCTGTTTAGGATTATGCTGTTAGTCCTAGAAATTTTTTGTCTATGTAATGTATTTTTCTACCCAAGACTGCAACCATGTCAGGACCTGAGAACCACAGCATTTGGAGAACTTTAGACCACTACTATACTGAATCATCATGAGTGTGGTCTTACACTCTGCTGTGTTTCTTGATGATGCCATCAGATCATACCAACAATATATGATCAGGGAACAGCACACCACAGAAGACACCTCTCTCTTTGTGCTTTTCTTTTAGTAAAGTCAGTTTAGTCAGTAAGATGAGCATGCCAGCCCTTACTATTTTATTTCGCTTGTAGAGATGCACTTTGGTTTTACTTGTCATTTTTACTTACTGTTTCTGATGTGTTGAAATTATATTTTGTTGACTGTCAATAATTTTGTGTATTCTATTGATTACAAGCTTAAATCAAGTTAAGGTAAAGTAGGGTAAACATTTCTTAAATGCAGTGCTGTTCTTGCTAGCTGTATGGCCAGTACAGCTGTAATGGTTGGTGATCTCTGAATATCACCTGAAGGTAAATGGAATGTGCCCTAGATAAACACTAAATTATATGCTGCTGTTGCAGATTAAAAGCTGCAGCACAGCAGCTTCACTCTCTAAGGCCTCTAGGGCTGCCAAGCTGCGGTGGGGGATCCGCATGTCTTCACAGGATCACTGCCGCGGGGGACAGCGATACGCGTTGCACCGCCATCGCCAGGATGTGACGCTATGCGTCGCTCTGACAAGGGGGCTGTTTGGAGTCCCGTTGCCAGAGCGACGCGTAGCATCACATCCTGGCGACAGCGGTGCAACGCGTATCGCTGTCCCCCGCAGCAGGGATCCTGTGAAGACGTGTGGATCCCCCGTCGCGGCTTGGCAGCCCTAAAGGCCTCAGTTTATTCATAATGGTGACATCACTTAAGTTCCTATGCGTATTGACCTGCATGGATTTGGGAATGTCACAAATGCTAGAAAGTGCTAGGTATCTTCTTTAAGTTTCAGGTTTACTGCATATTTCCTAGAAGCTACAAAACCACATGTAGAAACTGTATGCAGTTTCTCAGCTGTTGGTGGGAAGTTCATTTTTTTCTAATCAAAATACGAATAATCATCACTGCATGTAGAATTTTTCCAAAGGATGTAATTATAATTGTCATGGATGTTAAGTCAGCATAGGCTATGGAAAATTGTAAGCATGAAGTATATTTAGTGTGCTGTTTTCATGCTTATCTGCAGAATAGTTTTCCAAGTTGAATATAAGTAGCTACTGGTACTTTAAAACTATTAGGTGATACATTCAACCAATAGTTGTTTCTTTGGTGTTCTTTAAAATTCAGATGATGGAAGACATTGAGTACTTTTAGGTTTTGAAAGCTGGTTTGTTTATTATACTGAGTTATCTGTTTTCTGTGCTGTACCATGACCTCAAGCATGCTTCTGGTTTCCATTGTGGCTTAGGAAAGTATTAAAGCTGTGGTGCTGTTAGTTCTGGCAAGATTCAATATGAAAATACCAAGAACAGTTTCTTCTTCGAGCTTCTTAGTATGCCAGTACCTCCCATGTTTTTCTAGCAAAGTTAATAATGTGTTTTGCTACTTCTGAACTGGAAAATTAGACAAGAATACAGGTAGGCCTGTGGGGTTAACATGCAAGATGTGACCTAACGCTACTGTATTAGTGTTAATCAGTAATGAGTCAACATTTTTTCAGATAGTTGAAGGATCTTTTTAACAGTGTTTGTTCTATGAATGTTTCTCCAACTAGTAAGATTTTAACACTCTGACAAGGAAACTAAGGCCCCGGTCACACGGCAAAGTTGCTGCGGGAGAGGCACGGATGGTGGGCGGATTATCCGGGCGCGATCACACCCCAACATCTGGGAAGTGGAGCGCACCCATGGCTTCCCGCCGACAGTGCGCATTTAAAAACTAGTACCTCCAAGGTACTAGTAAACGTTTGCCACAGGCTGCCTCCAGACGCCCATGGTGTGATTGCGCCGGCATGCGGCATTCCCCTCCGGTCCCTCGTTTACCTGCCGGCGCCGATGGAAGGACCCGTGGTGTGCCGCCTGCGCTTCTGATTGCGTAATCTCGGATCAAACTGCGCTGGGGCAATTAGCCACGCCTCCCCCCGCGATATCCGGCCCGTGTGACCGGGGCCTTTGTTTAGTTTTATTGAGTCACAGTTAAGAACATAAGAGCCTTGCTAGATCACACCAGTTTGGTGTAGTGGTTAGGAGCGTGGACTCTAATCTGGGAGAACCAGGTTTGATTCCCCACTCTACATGCAGCTGCTGGTGTGACCTTGGGTCAGTCACAAGTTTTTTCAGAGCTGTTCTCTCAAGGGCAGTTCTCGAGAGTGCTTTCTCAGCCCCACCTACAGGGTGTCTGTTGTGAGGAAATGAAGGGAAAGGAGAATGTAAGCTGCTCTGAGACTCCTTCGGGTAGTGAAAGGCGGGGTATAAATCCAATCTACCCTCCTCCTCCTTCTAGTCCAGCGTCCTGTCTCACACAGTGGCCATACTTTTCCTCTGGAGAGCCAACAACAGAGCTTAGAGGCCGAGACCTTCCCCTGATGTTGCCTTCTGATAGACCTATCCTCCATGAATCTATCTACTCTTTAAAGTTGTTTATTCCTGTGGCCATCACTACATCCTCTGGCAGTAAATTCCACATTTTAATCACTCGCTGTGTAAAGTAGTATTTCTCTTTATCCTAAATCTACTGCCATCTTCTTCATTGGACCCCTTTGATTTTTAGTATTTTGGGAGAGGGAGAAAAATTTCTCTTTGTCAACTCTGTCTACCCCATGCATAATTTTATAAACCTCTATCACGCCCCCCCCCTAGTCATCTCTTTTCTAAACTGAAAAGCCCTAGACTCTTCAGCCTTTCCTCATAGGGAAGGTGCTCCAGTCCCCTAATCATCTTGGTTGTCCTCTTCTGTAATTTCTCCAGCTCTGTGATGTCTTTTTTGAGATACAGTGACCAGAACTGTACACAGTATTCCAAATCAGGCCACACCGTAGTAGATCTATACAGTGGCATTATAACGTCTGCTGTTTTATTTCCCCTCTTGTTAGCTTCTGATCCTTATCCTACATGGTGCTCAAAGATAGCTGATAAAATTAAGCTGATTGGCTTGGACCCAGCAGGCCTGTTTGATATGGGACTCAACAAAGCAAAAGCCTTAATCGCCCAAAGATTAATTGATATAGATTCCCAAAATGACAAAGCAATACTTCCTTTAAATTATAAAAGCTTAAGAAAAGGATTGAGCTACACCATATCCCCATATCTTTCAGATATTACAAACGAAAAATGCAGATGGGCCTTCTCTAGAGCACGGTTTGATGCATTTCCCTCCGCAGTTTTATATGGAAGATTCTCCCACCTGCCCTTGCAGCAGCATTGCTGTCCCTGTTCAAATAAAGTGGTTGAGTCTATCATACATATACTTTTGCACTGCAAATTCTATCAAGAAGAAAGGCTACAATTAATTATTCCATTACTCTGCAGATTTAAACCATTGCAGTATTATATAGATTTTAGTTCTGAAACCCTTCGGGTATATCTATTAGGTGATAGAGAACTATATCATTTGTAGTAGCAAAATTCTGTGTGATAGCACTCAAAAAGCGATATCACTTGACAAAGGAAATGTCAGTTGCTGGGAAATAAATTAATGAAATGAGTGTGTCTTTTACACATATATCCCCATATCTTTTATGTATTTATTCATGGTGACTGGTCTTATGACCGTACTAAACTTTTGGACAACCCCTTTCCTAATAATCCCTAACATAGAGCTTGCCTTTTTCACTGCTGCAGCACATTGGGTTGACTTGACACTTTCACTGAACTATCCACTACGATCCCAAGATCTTTTTCCCTCTCAGCCTCAGCAAGTTGAGACCCTGTTAGCTTATACTTGAAGTTTGATTTTTTTTTTATTACTATTTTTGTTCTGGTCTGAAGAAGTGTGGTTTGCACACAAAAGCTTGCACTTTGAATAAAACTTTGTTGGTCTTAAAGGTGCCACTGGACTCAAACCTTCTGGTCTGCAGCTCAAGTCAGGTTCAGCACTTAGAAACAGGCTAGAACAGTCAGTGAGGACAATTTCAGTTCACTTGTAGCTGTCTTCCTATATTGTATGATAGATGAACAAAGAGTGATCAACTTTTCTGTTCAGTTCTTTATTTAGGAGGCACAAATTTGCAAAAGTGCAAGTTGTTATTTCTGAAATTTTGCCCGGGGGGATGACATTGGGGGGATTAATTCCACTCCTTTCATGTGTTGTGCAAGTAAAACAGATTAGGGCCCCCAGATTTTTAATCAAATCAGTATAATATCCATATTAAAAACAAACATTAAAAAATTAAGACACAGTACCTTTAGGAACAGAGGTCAATTTAGCTTCTGCTATTCTTATGTGATAAACTGTCACCCCTTCAAATGCTCCAGGTTCTATTCCATCATTATCAAGAGGATTTGCACTCATTTCTGTCAAAAGAAAGTAGTTTGTAACAGTGGCAATTGGTGACTTCTCAAGTTAGTGTGACTGAAATATTTCACTAACTGCCCCAATTTACACAGCAATAATAAATGAGAGCCTTTGTTCATGTATAGTACCTTGATTTCACTACTGAGAAATATCACCTGTTCTCTGGTGCCCCTTTGAATTACTTCTGGATGAGGGAGTTTTGGAACAACTTCCATACAAAAGGCAAGACCCAGCATCTCTTATTACACCATGAACCATCTGTGAATTCACACATTTTTGGAGTGGCATGTTGTTGTTCAGTCACACAGTCGAGTCCAAAACCCAAATAAATCATTTCACTTCTTTTTGAAGTTTGAAGTAGATTTATTAGGCCAGAGGGAAACACTTCAGGGGGGAAATGTATACAAGTGGTGGACTGAGAGATGATTTCATCTCATTTGTATACCAGATTGTGAACATGGCCGTAGAGTGCAGATCAAAACATCTGCACTATATGGCCATCTACGGAGGAGGAGGATTTTTCTACAAACCTGGGACAGCCCTGAGATTTGTAGGAAAATCTTAAAAGAGAAAAAGATGGCGGAAATTTTAAAAAAACCCCTCAAAATTGTTGATGCTGAGATCTTGCAGTACAGCATTTGGAGATCTCACAGTGCTTTATTGCACGGTCTTAGTTGCCATTTGGGGAGGACTGCCCATGAAACCCTATAAACACTGATGTATCTGGGGTGAGGTAGAAGGAGAGAAGCAGTTGTGGGGAAGAAAAGAGAGAGGAAGCCATGCCAGCAAAGTTGGGGACGGAGAAAGGGAAGAGGTGGC
Source organism: Gekko japonicus (assembly GCF_001447785.1). Classification (NCBI taxonomy): domain Eukaryota; kingdom Metazoa; phylum Chordata; class Lepidosauria; order Squamata; family Gekkonidae; genus Gekko; species Gekko japonicus. The sequence continues at coordinate 165,935 of NW_015161415.1, read as the reverse complement.
AGTAGGTGAGAAAGGTGATAGTGGAAAGGTGAGGAAAAAAGAGGTGGTGGGAAGATGCAGGGGAAACAGGTAGTAGTGGGATGGTGAGGAAATAAAGAGGTGGTCGCAAGGATACTGCAGGACTAGGAGAGTAAGGGGACAAAGGCTGTGATGGGGGGGGGGAGAAGCAAGAAGAAGTGGGAACTAGTGCAGAGGTTGGCATTTCTTCTCCCCTGCAAGTCCCTCTCACAGGTTGCTTCATAGAATAATAGCATTTCTATAATTCCTTAAAATGTTTAAAGCTCTTCATATAAATTATCGTAATCTTTACAAGAACCCTGTAAAGTCAGTCAGTACTATTATCCCCATGGGGGAGGCTATTGCAAAAAAGTGATTTTCCTAGGCCATCTAGTGAGTTCATGGCAGAGGTATACTTGACCCTAGTGCTACACACTTGATATAGCTGATGTGGTTTACTTACCTAAAACATGCAAATCCTTCATTCCTTTAAAAGCTTCTTTGTGTACCTTTTTAACCTTATTATCATGAATTCTCAACTCTGCCAAGACTTTTGGCAGGTTTGAAGGGATCTCAGTTAACTGATTGTGGGACAAGTAGAGACGTCGCAGTTTCTTTGTAGATTGAAAAGCTTTGGGATGTATCTTGGTTATTTTGTTGTTGTTCAAGGCAAGCGCCTAAGAAAATATGTGAATAGTTGAGGTTAGAAAATGTTTTAATTTTTATGAAAGATATATTTAAAACGCATATCTATTACTTTTAGCTTGGAAATAAATAAGTTTTATGTGAATAGAGGTTTTGTTTGTTTGTATGTTTGCAAAACTTTCTACATGTGTTGCATGAGCCAAATTTTACTCTCAGTTAATTGTCAAAGCATTCGTTTTAGCTTCTCTAATAGACTCCAGAGTCTACATTTCGTTATAATTTGGCTGAAAGTTTTCACCTTCCACTGTGATACAGGGAGGTTTATTTTACCTTTTATTTTTATTTTACCTTTTAAAATAGTTTATGTGTTGTATTTTGAACTTGTATGCAGCTCCCACTGGTCTCATATCTAAGGACAGTTCAAATCCATGGCTAGTCAGCTTTAGTAGGGCTGATTTTTTTGTTTCCCATTCATTTAACTTATTTAAATTTCTTTCAGCTGTCTTAGAGCCTAAGAGGTGGTGAGTTGCTGGAAGTTGTCAGTAGCTTGGTGTCCAGCCGTTCTTTACCAGACTCTTGAAAATAACCAAAGTACATAGGAAGCAAAGAAGGTTGTATAGGATACTTAAAAGCCATATAGGATATCTAAAAGCTGTCAGAAAGCCATATAGGATACCTAAAAATATGCACTAGTTGGGCATAAAATATTGTTTGCCAGGCAAAGTAATCCTGTGCAGTACCATATCATTCAGTCAAAAATATATAGTTTTCTGTCCATCTTTAGGTTTAAATTAGAAAATGGCAAGAAAATCTCACACACTTTTTTGTTGGTAGGAAAAGATCAGACTGTTGTGCTTGGAGAGGAAAATTTAACCTTAGTGATGTTTTCACCATCTAAATTGTTCCTTCCAACATCCTGTTCACATATTTTCCGTGGGAGGGGGGGAAGTAGGTTGTATAAATAGTTAACTGCCCCTCAGTACTGAAGCCCCAATCAAATTCAGTCCCTTTCCATGAGATCTATGGGAGATGAGATAAGTCTACTACCATCCTGTCTAGATTGGCCCATAATCAATCAGTAAATGTATGGTTAGTTTACATGTAATAACAGACTGTATTTTGCCACTCCAGGAAGTGTAATGAAAGGGCTTTTGCCCTTTCTTTGTCCCCCTTCCCATCCTCCCTGAGAGTTTTCTATTTTACCAATAAATGATAGCTTTATGTTACTTCTAGATCTAAAAGCTGTGATTTGTGCTTCCACTGAAAACCAGGATTCCAAACTAAGGTTAAACTATTGTTGGAATTCTGGCTTTCTGAACAAGTCTGAACCATAGTTTACTGATTCAGAAATAACAGCAAACTGCGGTTTGTTATGAAAGTGGAAATAACTCATTTACTGGCTGTGTGTGAGACAAGTGGAACAGGAGAGAAAGAAAGAGGGAGTGCATAACCCAAAGGAGGTCTCATGTGTGTTTATGTAGCAACTGTAGTTTGCTATTAAATTAAATCAAGCCAATTACTCAGGTTAGATTACAGCAAATCTAAACTGGGTCTTCTTCCACCCCAATAAGAAATTGGATTAAGAAATATGTCAGCTAAATATTTGGTACAGGTCAATAAAAGCATGACTTAAAAACTCATTTTTGAAATTCTCTTGATCATGGTATTTTTTATTAATTTGCTATCTAAACAAGACACTTCTGTTTGTAAGATTTCAACTGGCTACCGACCAATCTATAATTCAAACTCTTCAAAGTTTATACCAAAAAGAATGAGTGTTCTGTGACTAAATTGGTGTCTGGCATATAAAGACATCTGTACTCTTAAGTAGGGATATGCACAGACTGGACCACAGACCAGACTTCACCCCGGAAGTGATGGGCATGGAAGGGATGGGCATGGACAGGACCACCCCAGAAGTGGGTGAAGTCACCGCTTGGCCTTCACTAGTGCGCCATTTTAAGGGAATGTGTTGCCTTTTGCAAAGCCGCATGATGCATGAGCAAAGGCTGGATAACAAGTTAAAGAGACCCCACGGAGGGCGCATATCCATCCAGTGCTGTGCGAGCTGCACTGGTTGCCTGTGGAGCAGTGGATCAGATTCAAGGTTTTGGTGCTTACCTTTAAAGCCCTTAACGGTCAAAGACCTACATACCTTTGGGACCGCCTCTTCTGAGTTGTACCCCAAATGGCACTAAGATCAGCAGATAAGAATCTTCTGGTGGTTCCCGGCCCAAAAGATATCTGGTTGGCCTGGGCCAGGGCCTTTTTTACTCTGGTGGAACTCTCTGCCAAATGGCATCCGCACCCTGCCTGACTTATTAAAGGTTCACAGGGCATGTAAGGCAGAGATGTTCCATCAGGCCTTTGGTTGAGGCCAGCAATGTTTTTTTACATCTGCCCAGCACCCCACCTCCCCTATGACTGAACGATAGATATGCCATCTTGTTTTTAAAATGGTTTCTAATACTGAAATGCCGACTGTTTTATTATTGAATTTTTTATGGTTTTAATGGGTTTTATTGTATAGAATTAGTCTGTTGTAAACCACCCTGAGCCCCACACAAGTGGGGAAGGGCAATCAAGAAATCTAATGAAACCAAACAAACAAACAAACAAATCCACTTCCGGTTCACCCAGAAGTGAACTGGAAGTGTGTGAAGTCGCTGCTTGGCCTTCAGTCGCGCATTGTGTGGCTTTGCAAAACCATTGAAAGGAAACACATTCCTTTTAAATGGCTTTGTAAGCTGCTCAGGATCACGGACCAAATGGACCACAACCCGGTCCATTAAACGTGGAGGTTCATGGTCTGAGGGTCCGTAAACCCCATAGACCTTGAACCTCCACAGCCCACCATTTTTCTGGACCGTGCCCATCCCTACTCTTAAGTCTTTAGTGAAATAAATTCATTACTTCTTCTGAGCAATTTGAATCATTTCATAAATGGCTTTCAAGTACTTATTTCCAAACAGTGTATTAAATGAAAACAGTTTCACTTTGAAATAGTGATAGATTTTTTTCCTTTTGTAGAGTCGTATAAAATAGTTTGGGTTTTTTTTTTTTAAATCAACTTTAGATTTTGCTATATATGCATGGTTTTTGGGAGGGGGATTTGGATCAAGCTATAGCTGATCTTTTTTCATAATATCTGTTTTCATTCATTGAATTTGCATGCCTCAAAGCTCCTGTGCATCAAGCCAGCACATGTCAACCTAAAATAGGATATCTTGTCACTGTGGTAAAATCTACAATCCTCCTAGAGATATGGAGAATATAACCAGCTGGACTATGTCCCTAGTTGCTATATCTCAATGAGATGTTTTCCTTTCCAACCTTATTTCACCATCCTAACAGAAAGAAGATCCTTTCACCACTTGTCACCACTAGAAGCTTGTACAGATATCCAGTTTATTCCATCTGGAAACTAAATTATCTCTTTTTAACTTTCTCTAATTCTTCCTTTCTTCCCACCCCAATAGAAGTATGAGCTTTTCATGTCTACCCTTTCTTTGAACCTTGTTAAGTATGTGCTCACTTTAGACTTTTATGTGGGGCACAGTGACTTCTTTTATTCACAATGGACCCTGCCTCTTTTGTCTAGGTACAGAATATGTAACTGTTGAGGAATTATTGTATAGAGGCCATGTTTGGTGTAGTGGTTAAGTGCGCAGACTCTAATCTGGGAGAACCGGGTTTGATTCCCCACTCCTCCACTGGCACCTGCTGATGTGACCTTGGGTCGGTCACAAGCTCTGGCACAGCTGTCCTTGAAAAAGAGCAGTTTGTGTCAGAGTTCTCTCAGCCCCACCCACCTCACTGGGTGTCTGTTGTGGGGAGGGGAAGGGAAAGGAGTTTGTAAGCCGCTCTGAGACTCCAAGTGAAGGGTGGGGTATAAATCCAATCTCCTCCTCCTCCTCCTCCTCCTCCTCCTCCTTTACATATCCATTACAGTTCTTCTGACCTGATTCCCATCTTAGAAATCCTGTTTTTACAGCCTTTGCCCTATATGAGGAAGGCTATGCTAGGCTGCGGTGGAGCTGCGGTGGCTCAAGTGGTTAAGACGCTGAACTGCAGGCTGTGGAAGGTCAGTAGTTCAGCAGTTTGAGACCCGAGTGTGCCGCATGACGGAGTGAGCTCCCGTCTCTAGTTCCAGCTCCTGCCAACCTAGCAGCTCGAAAGCAAGAAATTGCAAGTAGATAAATAGGTACCACTTCAGTGGGGAGGTAACAGCGTTCCGTGCACCTCGGTGTTTAGTCATGCCGGCCACATGACCACGGAAACGTCTTCGGACAGCGCTGGCTCTTCGGCTTTGAAACGGAGATGAGCACCGCAACCCTAGAGTCGGATTCGACTGGCTTTCGAGCAAGGGAACCTTTACCTTTACCTTTATGCTAGGCTACCTTTTCAGCATTATTGAAGTTCAAATTATATATTATTATTTGGAAAGCCTATATGCTGCACTTTCAGACTTTGTTTGCAATGGCTTACAAGAATAAAACAAAACAAACAATGAAAACAATTTGTGGCAATACAAACATATCAATAAAAATCCAAGTCAACAAAAATGCCAATACAGGGCATAACAGTACGTAAAACAGAGAAGTTTAATATTTCCTTTCTCAAGTTGTTGTTTTGCACAAGCTACCTATGAGGTGAAGTGTCATTTCATCTCAGTCATAAGCTTGAATTCAGAGGATTTTATTCTAATCCAGCCATGGTAGAATTTAGCAAGAGTTATTTTTAACAGTTTCTTAGTGCAATAAGGCTGTCAGAAATTAAACTTACGTAAAGCGATGTGAGTCCTCTAAGGTCATTTTCCTTGACCTCTTTAATTTTGTTATTTTGAAGGTCTAACATGCGAGTATCAGGAGGAATATTTCTTGGTATTGAGGTCAAGCCTATTTATTAGGACAAAATACAATATAAATATGCATTTAAAATGGCATGTAACCCCTCAAGTGCTTATATTATTTTAATTGTTTGTTCTAGTTCTTATATTATTTCAATCATTTGCTCTAGTTTGGCATGCACGAAAATTCTGCCTCTGCAAGTTTAGCTAGGATGAGATTTATCTGACTTTTATAAAAGATATTTACTGGAAAAGATCTCATGATTTTTTTTGTTTCTGTCAAAAGTTTATTTTAAAAGGATTGTTTTCTCTGAAATGTGCAGAAATACCTTCCAGCTCTCTAAAAGCTAAACTTATTAAAAGCTATGTGTAAATAAACAGTGTAACTTTGCATGATTTCAGTCTGCTGTGGATGAAACATAAAGACACTGTAGCCACAGAATTTGTGCATAGTATGTGAGTATGCCTAAGTCTCCTTTCTAGGGGTAGTGGACTTGAATGCACAAAAGCTTATGCCAAAGGAAATTTGTTAGTCTTTAAAATTATGTTTGTTTGCAATTAGTAGCTCAGGACAGCTGTCTTTTCCTGCAGGGGTCCTTGTGTGGTTTGCAGGAGAGTTTATGTTCACGATCCCCTGTGAAGCAGCTGAGATTTTAGTGCATTATCTTGGTGCATACCCTAAGGCACTAGTTCCCAGCCTTTTGGGTATGGTGACCTACAAATCCAAATTTACATGCTATAGTGACCTATCCAGAGCTCTTCCAATTTTCTTTTCTTTTTTTGCACCCTAGGCAAATTATGACCTTGGCACCCATCTAGTGCAGCATTCCATTTTCTACAGTAGCTAACTAGGGCCACTTCTGCACCGTCAGTTTTGTCACTCATTTCCCCCTAGTTCTTCAGGGTTCCCCACCCCCCAAATGTGTTTTGCTCTCTCAGTTACAGAGGAAGCAAAACACATGTGGAAAAAAGGGGGGACCCAGAGCAATAGGGAAAAACAAGTGACAAAAGTGACAGTATGGAAGTGGCCCTTAGATGTTTTTGAGAAACCAACAACCATCACTCAACCCCCACTACGAACCCCAACTAAGCGTCACTCCAACATATACAACCTTTGCATATGGAGATGACATCTAGCCTTTGACCACCCTCTCCTTCTCCATTACTCCATACCACCCCTCCAAGATTCTAAGAAATTCACTCTAGTAACTATCAGGACACATTTTACTTGATCAACATGTATATGCAGTAAAGATAACCTATCAACTAATTTTTGACATGGAAGATGCTGTTTCCAGGGTCAGGTCTTGGTTTCCAAAACACAAAAAAGCAATGCAAAGGGCAGGGGAGGGCTGACCCATGACTCTGGGGTAGGGCGGGGTATAAATTTAATAAAAAAAAAATAATATTCTTTCCCCTGCTTTCTTTTCTTCTTCCCACCCACCAATCAGTCTACCTTTTATCTGCCCCCTTATGTTCAGCTATATTCATTATCTATTTGTTTCATCTGTACCTTACTTTTCTTTATAATGAAACACAAAGCAGCTTACTTCATTCTCTTCTCCTTCATTTTATCCTCATGACACCCCTGTGAAGTAGGTTAGGCTGACTGTGTGACTGGCTTAAAGTCACTCAGTGAGAACCATGGCAGAGTGGAGATGCAAACTTGGGTCTAATCTAGATCCTAATCTGAAACTCTAAACACTACACCGCACAAGCTTTCGGAGGGGGGGGGGCTGCTGTTGAGTAGTAGTAAGCAGCTGGGCCTCATGAGTCATGCATGTTACATATGTCAAGTCGCACATGGGTCAGGCCAGGTCATGATGCATCCTCCCTCAAAGGCCAAAATATCTCTGGGAAGGACCCTGCCTTCTCTCCCTGCCTTTTAGTGAGAGACAAAATTAGAAGGCTGTCAATACTGTTGTGGTTACCTAGCAACAGCTACTGAGGTCATTCATTCGGCTTGGGCTGAATATCTTCTGTGTAAATACATTTCATTAAAAGAATTATAGTTTCCAAATACTATAATCTCACTTAGGTTTTAAAATACAGATGCATAAAAACATGTTTGTAGATAAACACAATTTCAAAGAAATAAAATGTTAGCCTTACCCAAATCAGAACAGTGGACAACTCTTGAATAGCACTGACATCCAAAAGGACACACAGGAAATATGCCAAAAGTTGGAAAAAGAGAATTATCATCATCCTTGTCATCATCATCATCATCATCGTCATCATCATCCATTTCTTCCATATCCATGAGCATCATATTCTTTAACGTGAAATAGGAAGGGTTTATGAAAGGTTTAGCTGAGCACAAAGTCAGGAGGAAGAGGAACATATATTTGCTCATGTCTTCACAGAGTGCACTTTCCTAAAATAAATATAATTTCATGAATGCAGAAAGAAAATTATTTTTACCAAACCAGTAATTTTAATGCTGATTAAACATTGGTATTTTGCTACAGATAGCAATATCGAGCCCATTTTTTTGAGTCCTGCTTTGTTTGGTGGATTTGCCTGTGCATTTTGTTTATGTGTTTGTGATCAACTGCAGCTCAATATACTTCCTAGTTTATATTTAAACTATGAACAGCCGCTGTCCTCCTCCCCCTGATCCGCCTAAGCCACTGGTTCTCAAACTTTGGGTAAGGACTCAAAAGTGAATTGGGACTCTTTTACCGGTAAGTCACATGCTCAGATGGAAGGAGGAGGAGGAAGGGTGTGAAATTGGAGAGGAGACTCTTGTACACCTGTTAGAAAATTTGAGCTTTAGTATGTGAGATTTATTGCATTCCAGGATGGCCTGATTCCCCCCCCCCAGACCCATGTCAACAGCACCCCAAGATTATTTGACTGCCAGAGGTGGAAGAAGTAAATCCACCTTAATTTTAAAAACTGGAAGTGGAAATCCACATATCGTAAGGGAGAAAAGAATGATGGACACCAGGTGGCAAGAATACCATTGGCAGGAATTCCCCTAAGTACTTTCAAAAAGGGAGTAGCATGACTGTCTGAGAGTATTAATCTACTCTCCTTTGTCTGACCCTCGAGAGCTCCTCACATCCATGACTAGGGGTTTGCACTCAGCATAAACCAAGCCACAAAAAACCCTGGAAAATACCTTTCTGGTATTTTTGGGAGTATTTTTTAAACTGGTTACTGACTGGGGCTGCATTTCGGCTATTGAAAATGGCCACGCTCCAAAAAAACCCCAAAATATTTGGGGTTTTCGGGGCTGCCAGATAGCTGCTTAAAGAGCATTTAAAGGGATCATGGTCCCTTTAAACGCCTTCTCCAAGTTGTACTACTCCATGATGAGTTCACCCAGAAGGCTTTTAAAGGGCTTGCGGTCCTTTTAAGCACCTTCCAGGTGAACTTGCCGCTTGGAGAAGGCATTTAAAGGGACTGCATTCCATTTAAATGCCCTTTCCCCCGTCTATTGGAAACAATGGAGGATGAGGGCACTTTTTCTGGGGCCCATAGAATTGGACCCCCTGGTCCAATCTTTTTTAAACTTGAGGGGGGGTTGAGGAGAGGCACCAGCAGCTATACTGCAAATTTGTTGCCTCTACCTCAAAAAATAGCCCCCCCCTGAGCCCCAGATCGATTCTTCATTATAGCCTATGGGGACCATTAACTATAATGGTCCACAAAGGGTATAATGGAGCCCCCAAAAATTCAGCATTCCCGAACATTTACTGAATCCAACTACCATACTGGTATTGGGATTCAGGAATATCGGGAAATAGTAATTGTTTGGTGCTCAATATAGCCAAACCCAAAAAATGCCGGGGTTTTTTACACACCCTATCCATGACCATAAGCCTATGTTTGCAAGCTGTGGCTGGTTGGTTCAGGCTGAGCTGGCTGAAATTGAATCCGACAAAGATGGAGGTCCTGTGCCTGAGCCACGGTGGTCAAGGGGTAGGGATCCCACTCCCAGCTTTTGATGGGGCGCCATTGGTGCCAGCACCGGAGGTTAGGAGCTTGGGAGAGCTCCTAGACGTCTCCTTAACAATGGAGCCCCAGGTAGCAGTTGCTGCCAGGTCTGCCTTTTACCATCTCAGGCTGATCAGGCAGTTGGTTCCCTTCCTTGAACGCAACGACTTGGTGACAATGATCCACGTGATGGTCACCTTGAGATTGGGTTACTGTAATGCCCTCTACTTGGGGCTGCCCTTGTCCCAGATCTGGAAGCTGCAGCTAGTGTAGAATGCAGCGGCAAGACTGTTGTTGTGTCGTCCTGTGTGGGAACACATCCAGCCCGCCCTAAAAGAACTGCACTGGCTGCCTATAGCATACCGGATTCATTTCAAGGTGCTGGTCATCACCTTTAAAGCCCTTTATGGCCAGGGACCTGCATACCTGAGGGACTGCCTTTCCCCATATGTTCCCCAGAGAGTGCTGCGATCGGGGACCCAGAATTGGCTGGTTCTCCTGAACATCAAGGAGTCCAGGCTAGCGACGAGGGCGAGGGCTTTCTCGGTGGTGGCTCCGGTCTGGTGGAATGAGCTCCCGGAGGAGATCAGGGCCCTGTGGGACCTGTTACAGTTCCACAGGGCCTGTAAAACGGAGCTCTTCCGCCAGGCTTTCAGAGCCGCCACCACCACTGCTACTGGAGAGCGACCCTGACCCCAGGGTTCTGCAAGTATAGCCTGACCTGAGTACCTGGGACATCTGATGGAGATCAAGAAGCTGACTGAACGCCGAGGAAGCATGCTAGCACTTTAATATATTGTATTGTTGTTTTTAAATCTGTCTTTTATTGGATTTTATATTGTATATTGTGTTATTATATTGTATTGTTTATATTGTTGTGTGAGCCGCCCTGAGCTGGCTTTGCTGGGAGGGCGGGGTAAAAATCTAATGAAATAAATAAATAAATAGTCAAAGCAATCAGAATTCCTCTCATAACATACTCTCACTTGGTAAATCAATCATGAGCTAGGGAGAACCACCACCCCTTGGCGTTTGTAAACAGAACCTGACTAGCTTACTACTCAGGTAATTGCTTTTCCCTGTTGCCTCACCTGGTGCCCATCATCCTTTTCTTCCTTACTATATTTGGACATCCATTTCCCTTGGGTATGCATCATCCTCTACTAACCAACATTCGAATCTGCCAATAGAAAGCAGCATTGTGCACTTTTGGCCCAATGCCATAATGGATTCTAGTTTTGCCCAAAATTTGGCCAGCAGCTGGACTCCCCAACAGGGACTCCTCAGTGTTGGTGAGCGGAAGAAGATGTATACTTCTGTAGATCTAAGTGCAGAAAGAGGGCATCTCAAGCCCTCCAAACAATATAATTTCCATTTCGTACATTATGTAGAGGCCAACTGAAGTTTGCCACAATATACCCTCAACAGAGAACTGCAGCATGTCTCCCTAATGCATATGCCAGTATAATATATATATTTCCAAATGAGGAAATGTTCATTTTTAAGTGCATACTGGAAACATTTTAGGTGCATATCTACACAGTGTTAACCTGAATCATGGTCTCTAGAATATGGTAAATTTTAATAGTTTGAAAAGTAATAGTTTCTTAAAATGGCTGCTAGGTTTGCAAAGAAATCAAGGCATTGTTTTTGTCCAAGTAGCTGCCTGAATAATCCCCTCTGAACTCAGAGTTTCCAAATGCCACTAAAATGAGCTATTGATCTTAGCAGACTTGCTTTTTTAATAGTAAAAGTGTCTCAATTAAGCCACATGCTCCTATAACTTCCTGAGCACTTTGTTTTGGCTCAGGAAATTGTTATTTTAGTGGAGAGGAAAGCCCTTGGCTGACATTGCCAACTTGTATAAAAGTATGCTTGACTGGCAACGTTTGTCAAGTTGGCCTCCAGTTGATATATGAAATAGAGGTCAAAATTTATTTTCTGATTTTTCTGATTGTAAAACTTTATTTTCCTTTTCCAATCATGCTAATTATTTGCTTTGAAAAGCCTACATACATAGTGTTAAAACTCACTTGTCAGGCCACAGCTCACACTATGCAGTTCTTTCCAAAAGAAACAGCTCTTATGAAGTCAAAATGTATCACTATTTGGAAAAGCTATCTCACCTACAGCTCCACAGAAAAATAACTGGACATAAATATTACAAATAATCTGACACATTATTTAAATTACTTTCTCCAAATGACTTTATAGTTCTGATTTCATGTTTTTGGTTTCTTTCTATACCATGTGTTCATATTAGAATATTGCATTTTCAAGTATGGTGGTCGATGACTCCACTAGACTTATCCACTCTCTCCACATTAATTAGCATTGCAGGTTAATGCTAATTCTTATATATTTAAAATTATGCTGTCACATCAAATGTATTTGTAGTACAGAGCCTGATGTTGGCATAGAACAAATGATATGCTGCATTGCTTAACTTAAGGTGTAAATGTTAGATCCTAACTTTTTGTATTTTTTAAAATAACCAATTATGGATTGGAATGTAAAAACAAATCCATTAAACTGAATGCATACTTGCAAAAAACCTCATTCATTTGCCGAGTAGCTAAATTAAAGAATGCTACAATATGTTGGTATCATGACTCAGGGATTCACTGAATCATGGAAAGTATTCCATGTTGATAAAAGGCATATTCTAAAAGCATGGCTGTTAAGTTTAGGTTGAAGCATAGGCTTCCACAACATGGTTTCTAAAGTAAGTCAGCAAGCAAGGATATGCTGGTTCTCCTGTACAGAGGAAATAGAAAAGCCTTATGATTACTAATGATCCCAAATAATTGCTCTATACAAAAATTGCATAGGAAGAAAAGCAATATCCTGAGCAATTAGATTGCAGCTAGTTCAGCATTTTCTTGAACACTTGTACATCCTCCAAATAAAGCAATTCCTATTTAAGTTCTTTTTGTGCTTATGCACTTTGATAAAACAACATCCTCTAAAGAACAAAGGTGCCTGCAGAAATATTAATTGCTAGTAGACAGTGTTTAGACATAACATCACTGTGGTAGTTGAAGGATTTTTAAAATGCAAAAGCTTGCTTTGCTTTTAGAGGGGAATTAATGTATTCTGTTTTTCACAGTGCAATCCTAAGCAAAGTTACACTCTTCCATATTCATCAAAGTCTTAGAAGGCTTAGAAGGGTGTAATTGTGTTTAAGATTTTACTCCAAATCTTGTTTTAGCTTGTGGACAAATCTGTTTGAATTGTGCCTATCTAGAAATCTGCTAAAAACAAAAACATAAGTTGGATAGGGTTATATTATTTTTCTTTTACATAAATATCTTTTTGATGTTAGTCTAGTTCAAAAGGTACAATATTCAATTCCCTTTTTGTTCATATCATGCACAATATAAAAACATTTAACTACAGTATAGAGTTTTTAAAGTTTAATTTAAAACATGAACATTAAATATATAACATTATTAAGGATAAAAAGCTCATTGTTGACTTAGAATATTGTACCTGTTGCTTAAAAAATCCAAAAACATACCTTGTAAGTTTGTCAAGTTCTTCTAAAAAGAATATTCAACCTGAGAAATTTTATTTCCAGTTCCTGAATACTAGGACTCAGATTCAAGTCTGTGAAATGAACACTAAAAAGGGTGGGGAAATCACTGAGACATTCCTGTTCCTCCTGGCACTCTGGGTGATACTTGAATAAACTGCTTCTGTAGATTAGTCCATCTTAGTACTGACGAATAATGTTAAGAAACTTGTTACTACTCATGTGTTTTTCATCACTGCTTGTATCACAGCCAAAATTTCTAGCTTAACTCTAGACGTCTGAGCAAAGGTTGTGGTTAAATTTGAAGCCTAATAATGAATGGCAGAAAGCCGATATGAGCCCATGTAGTTCATTCGTCCATTTCTGATATACAAGTATACACCTCATGAAAAGAACCCAGTACAAAATGTAGTCTTAAATAGACAAAGTATTCTTTATCTAAGAAAAACTTCATAACAGTTGATGCTGTTTTATAAGTTATCAGACTTATTTTTTCAGGAAAGATAACTTCTTTAAGGAATTAGCAGTAGCAAAGGAAAAACATGCAAATAAGAAATCTATATATTGTGTTTCAAAGCTATCTTTTCTAAAAATTAAAAGAAAACTGCACTGCTGTGGGTCTTAGACAGGCAGGGAATGCCCACCAGGGTGCACTGTGAGTTATCAGGCATCCCTACCCTGCAGAATGGATCTGTTTATTATACTGAATATATCCTTGTCTTCCCCAATGATTGCCAAAAGAGAGATGAAGACGACATTGTGTCATTTTAGCCAACATGGAAGAAATCAAGGCTTCCCACTGCACCGAATGTTGAGCATTTCGTTCTTCAATCATGATACTTTTTCTTCATCAGATTGTTGAAAATATACTCAGACCCAATAATTAGTTTTGCATGATCAAGGGAACTGGTGGCTTATGTTTGTAGAATAGCAGATCTCCCTGTTATGTGGCAAACCACTTTTGAAACTCAGGGAACTTTCAAAAGCATTTTATGATATGGCATCACTAGCAGTATACTGGTTGACGCCTTTGTAGATGACAAAAGCCGCAAAACCAAGCCACCCACAAACAGTCTAAGATGGGTCATAAAGGCCCATCAATGGCAGTTGTTTACAATTCAGGGGTGTCAAACATAAAGCCCAGGGGCCAGAAGCTCTTATACTAGGCTCTTATGCGGCCTTTGAGCAACTAGTGCAAGGGAGGGAACTGGAGACTTCGGGGGGGGAGTGAGTGGAGCCACTCCAATTGTGGCTTCAGCATGGCAGAAGTACCTCGTCTGCAGCAGTCAAACAGTGTGGGAGTGTCTGCCCAGTGCTGTACCACTGACTTTCCAGTCTGCCCATATGCGTTTTCCTTTGCAGCCCCCTCCCAGCCCATGGGGCCTTGCAGTGAGGATACACCAACTTGGAGCTTACCAGCTGTTGTCCTTTATAAACTTTATATCTCCGGTACCTGGCATTAGATAGATAGACAGATATAGTTTATTATATGGTCTACGACCAGCACAGGTAATGTGACTGTATCTGGCATTACATTTCTGGCCCACATGGCCTGGCCCGACAAAGTGACATTTATGTAAGATCCAGCCCTCGTAACAAATGCAGAAACCCAACTTGCACACAGAGACTGAATGTTTGATAGCTTCAGTAAAGCCAGTTAAATTCTAAGGTAAATTTAGTGTTGTTGATCATCCGAAGACCTAGTGAACATCTTCCATTACTTCCCAGTATTTATGATAAGTGAGTTATATCAATATGAAACACTTTGGTGTTTAAAATGAAATTGACTTCCATATAAAATTTCTTATAATTCAAGCAGGCATTTCATAGACATGTACTCAGTTATGCATGTGTAGAGAAAGTGGATAGAAGAAACTTTTCTCCTACTTTGATCATTTTTGAACTTGGGACTACCCTATGAGACTGATTGGAAATACTCAAGACAGGCAAATAGACTCAAGACAGACAAAAACTACTTTACATAGTAGTAGTTGACTTTTTGGAACTCATTGCCATGAAATGTTTCGAGGGCCACTGGCTTAGATAAATTTAAAACAGGGGCTCTGGATAGATTTCTGGGGGATACCTCTAATGATGGCTATTAGCCATGATAGTACAATGAAATTCCATTGTTCAGAGGCAGAATGCCTCCAATTATCACACGTTAAAGAGAATGCAGCAAGTGAGGTTTCTGGGTTTCTCAGTGATCCCTGACCAGGAAGTTTCTCTTGATGTTAAATGGAATCTACCCTTCTGTAACTTAAGCCCATTAGAGCTAGTTTTGCCCTCTGGAGCAGCAGAAAACAAATCTCTGATTTCTTCCACATAACAGCCCATTACATTTGAAAAATGTGACATGTCCCTCACAATCTTCGCTTCTCCAGGTTAAACATACTCATTCCATTCAACCTTTTCTTTTGGGAAATACCAGTTCATTTTTGTTGGCCTCCTCAGATAAACAAATCCTTTCTGATATGTCTACACCTTTTTTTAAATTGCAGCACACAAAACTGGACACCACAGGCCAGAGTGGAAATATTACTGCCTGTGATCTGGATACTGTGCTTATATTTTTGTAGCCTAAAATCACATTAGTCTCATTGCAGCTGCCCACACTGCTGAGTCATGTTCTGTGATTCACTGTAATTCTAAAATTGTTTTCTCATGTGTTTCTGTCAAGCCGTGGATTCCCATCCTGTACTTGTGCACATAATTCTTTTTGCCTACATGCACAACTTAGCATTTATTAGATGAATTTTATTATGTTAGTTTCAGCCCAGCTGTCTCACCTATCAAGGTCATTTTCAATTTTTTTGTCTTCAGAGGACCTAAACAAAAGTTCCAATTTCTGTGAATTCTATTTCTTTCTTTCAAGGTGCTAGATATCCTTTCCAGTTCTGTCAATTGTATCTGTGTGAAAATATGCCTTCCAGTTTAGTGTCATATGCAAGTTTCATGACAATTCCATCCACCTGTTCATCCAACTCATTAATTAAAATGTTGCAGATAACATGTTTATTTCTCCAGTTTTTTAAAAAGTTGGCTAAGGAGAACCATCCTCTTAAGTGTAGAGCTAATGTAGATTTGGAGTTTAACTCTATTTTTCTCTCTGTTATTTCAGAACAATAGTAGGTTAGCATAATCATGTTGAAAAGTGACAGATTATCAACCCTGAAGAAATGTTTAGTGTAACATCTAAGATAACAAGTAACACTGAAGTCATTTTCTGTAATATGAATGGCTTTTAGGGTTTGCCTTGATGTAAAAAAACATACAGGAAAGATAGACTACTTGTGTCATGAAGTAACTGAAATAATAAGGGTTGGCAGACTTCTTTGTACATAAAAAGCATATTTTCTCAGTGGCAAAGACAGTTGAAACTTGAGTTTCTAGTGGTATGAAACCAACCAAATATAGTTTTCCACTAAACCTTAGCAATAACTAATGAACAAAATGCATTTCAGAGTTTGTGTAATACAATAACATTGGATTATACAGAAATAAATATCAGTCAATAGAAAGTGATCATATTTGGGGTTCTTGGCATGTTGCAATGTAATTAGAACTACCATGAATTTTTAAAATGCCTAAGTATGCTTGTATCTCTTTTCTGTAAACAGTCCAATGTATTTGTATTCCATTTATCAAAAGCTTCTTCTGTGTGAATTTCTTAAATGGACATATTCCACTCTTAGTGACTTACTTGAAAGCTCAAATTTTATTTTGTTGGAGAAGGGCCAAGGTGTTTGATTACATGACTCACCATTCGAGCTGTATGTTTTGGCTTCAGTTACAGTCTTATTTCAAAGAGCAGTACACTGTTTGCATTACTTAGTTATGGAAAATTCCTTATTTCAATTCTATGGTTACATTTGGTCTTAGACCATTTGTTGACAGACAAAGTAAATTTTATTTATGTAAATGTTTATATAACCACATGTCACACAGAAGCTTTATTAGTTTTTTATCCATAAATGCTCTCAGACGTACTCAAAGCTTTCTTGGTAGCTCATACTTTCAAATAATTTCCTCATCTCTGCAATGTAAAATAATTCAACCCTATTTTAAAATATTGGAAGGGGTGAAGTATGCTGGTGTCAGAGCGCCATAAAAAGAACTGTAAGTTTGGCCACCACAAGATAGTTGTTCTGTAAAGTTATATAACCGGATGGCAAATATAACTGCTTGAAATTTAAAGAATTGTTGGAGTGAATTGTGCCTATTTTAGCTTGCCTACTGTACTCTGTAAAATGACATTAGACAGGCACAATCCAGTGAACTTCTAGTGAACTCCTGGAACATACATTTGCCTGGCTTTGTGCTATGATTGGCTACTGGACTAGGTGTGACCTGTTTTACCATGCAAGGTTGTGTTCTGGATTAAATGGTATACTTTAAAATTTGTGGTTTTGAAAAGCAGTGTTATATCAATGCAAGACAGTAAACTTTGTGCGAATAGTAGCTAATCTTCCCTCTTCCACATTGCCCTTCTCTGAGCTGGGCAGTGCCTTATACAGTACAGCACCAGCCATATACTGGTTGGTGCACTGCACGTCTGTATAACTGCCTTGCAAGATAAGTCCAAGCTCCATCTAGTCTACCATTCTGTCCCCTTGCTTGGTAATTGAAAGCACAGGAGACTCCATTTGACTGTTGTTCTTGACAACCTTTTGTATCAACGATTTTTTTCTGAGAATTTTTAAAAGCAATCCAAATCTGTTCTGTAGTTATGTTTAAAAACTACAACATCCACTGACAATAAGGGTGCAATTCTTTTCTCCTTTGTGGCTTTTTACTGAAGGGAAAACTTGTGTCTAATGCTTAGTTTTGAAAAACTAAGGTTCCCAGTGCAGGCAGTGGCTGACCTTGATTATGTGTTACTTTCAAGACTGGGCATTGTATGAGTACAAGTGGGGAACCTGCAAGGACTTTTGGGAGGCATCTCATTTTCCCCTCCCTCACTATTTCTGCTTTCCCTTTCATGAAAGCCCCCATAGCCTCCCCCCACCTGCATCTTTCTCTCTTTCCCACCCAAAACCAACCTAACCTGCCTCTCTATCTTAAGCTCCCCCCTCCCAGCAGCCTCTACCTAGGAAAACTGTGACCCAGTTGTGTGGTGCTAGCCACTGGGCCAATCCCACTTACATGGTAGGAAACCCTCTAGGACTTGTGGGGTGATACCTCACTTTCCCCTCTATCCCCCCTCCCCACACTATTTCTTCTTTCTCTCCTCCTGGCAACTCCATATTTTC
>NW_015161415.1:145913-147216 GCF_001447785.1 Gekko japonicus | reverse complement strand
TCACAAAATAGCCCACCCCCCCCCCCCCAGCTAGCAATCCAAAACAGTCTAGTGGCAACTTTAAAGCCAAGGTTTATTCAGGTACAAGCTCTCCCTCCTCTGCTAGGGCAGATCTGCACGTCCCCCCCCCTCCCATAGCTAGCAAACCAAACAGTCCAGTGGAGCCTGAGCAGTGGGTGTTGCCTTCTGACACACGTCCGGTGATGTCAGGGGGTGTGGCATATGCAAATGAGTTATGCTAATGAGTTATGCTAATGAGCTCCTGCACCGCTTTTTCTACGAAATGACCCCTGGTGAGGAATGTTAGGTTGAAGGTATGTACCTGGTCCACAATCACCCAGTGAGCTTCCACAGCAAAATGGGTCAAATCTGGGTTTCCCAGACCCTACTCTGAAGCTCTAACCACTACACCATACGGGTTTTTATAGGGTATCTGTTTTGGAACAGTAGCAGGCAGGCCTAGTTGAGTCACACAAGTCGGGTGGTATCAAGTCACCCAGAGATTGCTGCCAGACCTATAGTTGCCAGCCTCCAGTTGGTACCTGGAGATCTCCCACAATTATAACTGAATTCCAGACAACAGAGATCTGTCTCCCTGGAGACAATTCCTACTTTGGAGGGCAGACTGTATGGCATTACATCCAGCTGAGTCCTCTCCTCTCCCCTCCCCAAACCCTGCCCTCAGACACTACCACAAAAGCTCCAGAATTTCCTAACCTGGAGCTGGCAACCCTAGCACTCAAGTCTGGCCCTAAGGAGTCCTCCCTCAAACGCTAAAATAGTCCTGGAAAGGACACTGCTCCCTCCCTCTGCCTTTTTACTCACATAAACCCAGCCTGGAATACTGTGGTTGCCTGGCAACAGCCACTGATGGAATCTGGTGCTTAAAGCTATGGATACTCCTTTTATCATTTTTGGACTTTTAAAACTGCCCCAATGCTTGTTTTTGTTTTTTAAGATTTCATATTTTTCTGCAACTCTGGGGCACTTTTCAGGTTTATAGAAAGATCTGTCTTGCCTGTTCACAGCATCACTGGATTTAAGTATCCAAAGATTTGGTCAACTTTGCTATCTCTCCCTTATATATAATTGAGTAAGACGCAGC
Organism: Gekko japonicus; assembly: GCF_001447785.1. Taxonomy (NCBI): domain Eukaryota; kingdom Metazoa; phylum Chordata; class Lepidosauria; order Squamata; family Gekkonidae; genus Gekko; species Gekko japonicus. The sequence goes on along the minus strand of NW_015161415.1, from coordinate 146,111 downwards.
GTAAGCCAAAATGCGCTCTGTCAGCCTTTGGCTGGCCAGCTGCCATGCCATTGTCTGGGAGGCGGGAGCCGAACGCTGCGTCTGAATGGCCCGGCGGCGGCAGCAGCGATGAGCCATTCACCGCCGCCCGATTTCCCTCCTGCACCAGCCCACCCTACCCACCCACTTGAGAGCACCCCGATTTCCCTCCCCCACCCC
>NW_015161415.1:51076-145083 GCF_001447785.1 Gekko japonicus | reverse complement strand
CCCTCTGTCTCCCCCCTTTTTCTCTCTCCCCCCCTAACTCTGTCTCTCTCTCTCTACCTCCTCTTCTCCATTCCTCCCTTCCACCCGCCCTTGCTTCCTATCTAGGGCTCGTTGTCTACCGCCACAACGGGCTTTGCTTACTAGTTAGAATATAAGATACAGTCTGCATAGATGCCCAGTAGACTCTGTCTCAGTTGATGGATATTGTCTGTAGTCTTATGTTGGAGGCAGGTGGATTTATTTGTTGGACAAAAATACAGCATCTGTCTCAGTTTACAGTACCTGTCTCAGTTTAAAGACAGGAATTCCAAGCTGCTAAACTGAAAGACCAAGCCAAAGGAGTACAAACTGTACTCCAAAAGCACCTGTCTCTGTTCTTAACAATTGCCTTGAAGCCATGGCCTCATGCGTGAGGGTGAAACTGAAATTATATGGTGATTCAGTTGTCCTGGCTAGGTAGGGTTTACAAGTGTTAGCTGGGTTTCCTGTCATCATGTCTAATTATACAAAGAGTATCTGAGTATTTTTGGAGATAGATCAAGACAAGAAGCGGTGACCTGCCATACTCGCAGGTGGGAAGGAGCTCCACATGGAAGAGGAGGAAGTAGCCGCAGGTAAGCCTTCTTTCCCACCCCCCTCGCCCCCCGGCACCGATGGTGAGGCCTGGGTCCGCCGAGCCTTCTCCTGCCCCCCCTGCACTGGTGGTGAGGCCTGAGCGGCTCCCAGCCTCTGGGCCTGCCAAGCCTCCCCCCAACAATGGCAGCGAGGCAGTTCCCAGTGTATTCTCTGCGCATGCGCAGGGAACACTCTTTTACTTTTGGGGGGATTTAAGTATCCCCTGTATATTTTTTCAACTTTTCAGATTTTTCTTCACACTTGGGGATTGCCCCAATTGTGCAGGAAAATCTTTGCCCCCCAAGTGCCCCCGATGTGCGGATTTAGATATCCGCACAGAGGGGGTGTCTTAGCTATTAGATATATAGATGGGTAGCCATGTTAGTCCGTCTATAGCAGTAGAAAAGAGTACAAGTCACTGTTTACTTCTTCAGATACAGCTAGAATGTGACTCCATCTGTCATATATAGGAAAGTGGAATGATTTCAGATGCCTAATGACATTAGCAGGCAAATGACAATAGCAGGTGTGACTGGATTAGGTGTGATATGCAGAGAGGTAGTTTTTGTTGTTCAGTCGCACAGTTGAGTCCGACTCTTCGCGACCTCATGGACCAGATCATGCCAGGCCTTCCGGTCTTCCGCTGTCCTCTGAAGTTTGCTCGATTTCATGTTCGTTGCATCGATGACACTGTCTAACCATCTCATCCTTTGCCATCCCTGTCTTCTTTGACCTGCAATCTTTCCCAGCATCAGGGTCTTCCCCAGTGAGTGCTCCCTTCTCATTTGGTGGCCAAAGTATTTGAGCTTCAGTTTCATTATCTGGCCTTCCAGGGAACAGTCAGGGTTGATTTCTTTTAGGATTGACTGATTTGATCTTCTTGCAGTCCAAGGGACTATCAAGAGTCTTCTCCAGCACCATAGTTCAAAAGAATCTATTCTTCGGCTCTTGGCCTTGAAACAGGATTTTTAGGTCTCGATTCAGTCCAGGTCAGTGTTCCCTCTAAGCTGAGTTAGTGTGAATTAGCTCACAGTTTTTAAGCCTCTGGCTCACACATTTTTGTCTTTGCTCAGGAAGGATGGCTCCAGAGCAAACTAGTTTATGCAGTAGCCAAATCACTCACTCACAACTTTAATTCCAGTAGCTCACAAAATAGAATTTTTGCTCACAAAACTCCAAAGCTTAGAGGGAGCATTGGTCCAGGTATATGCATTGTTTTCAGCTTCATTATCAGCTGCAATTCAGCAGTCTCTCTTTCTAATCTCCCTTTGACATTCCTTTGTCAGATAACTGCTACTTTTAGGTCAGCAACTGAATGCCCTGAAAGGTTAAAATGTTCCCGCAATGGTTTTTGAATGTTGTGGTTTCTGATGTCTGACTTATGATGTCAGACTGATATCAGAGTATTTTTGGATCTGGCTTTGTTTTTTAAGAAACAAAAAGCAACCAAGAATGCATTTTTAAAAATAATATCTTGTCGTGCCACTCCTGGACCTCCGGTGAAGAGCCTGCAGTGGCCGTGGCGTTGGGAGGCTGGGCTGGGCTCCAGGCGAGGCGGTCGTACCAGGTGTTGGCAGAATCAAAAGGGAAGGGAGTTGAGAGGCCTCAGACTGACAGGGGACATGGTTAAACTTCACCCCGAGTGTCCCTCTGTCCGTACGGGGAGAACGTCTGCTGGGTTTCCCGTTCTCTCTCTCCGTCTTTGCTCTCTCTCTGTTCCTCCGGTTCTCCTCCGTACGTTTTCCTCCCCGGCCCCTCTTGTTCCACTCCCTTTTATCCTTCCACCCCACTCCCAGGACCGCCCCCCTCCTCCCCGGCCCAGACCACGCCCCCTTCATAACCGGAGACATTGGTCGGGTGTTTCCGGGGAAGCTGTGCTGTCGCCGCCGCCGGGTCTGTCGGCCCTGGGGCTGCGCCACCGCCGCCATCCGACGGCCTCGTCTTGAGTCGGGCGTCCGTTCCCGGCTCGTTAGGCTCCCTGCCATTGCTCCGCTCCTCTTCTTGCCGGCTGCTCCAGGGTCCCCGCGCTCGTTCCCGTGCTCGTCCGGCCTGGAACTTCGACGGGGGTTTCACCTCCCCCTTCTCCCCGGCGGGATCGTTGTGAGCCGTTTCCCTCAGTGAGGTGAGTTGTGGGGGCTTCGCCGGTTCTGTGGGGGCCCCCGGGGGGCCGTCTTCCTAGCCCGCGACCCCCGGAGCGGGACATATCTTAACGTGAAGGATTTTTCCTCTTCTGGATAAACCTGACCTCACTATACTGATCCAGTAACTTTCCAGTAACTTTCAGGCTTGACTACTGTAAAATTTTCTACATGTGATTATTTTTGAAGATACTTTTGAAGCTTCAAGTGGTGCAAATACACAGTGCCATGATTATTGACAGGTGCTAGTTCACTTTGAACACATTTCGCTCATTCTGTACCATCTGTATTGACTATCAGTATGCCTCTGAGATCAGTTCTTTGTACTTTTACTTTACCTTTAAATACATGCATAGAAAAAGTCTGTCCAGTTCAGTGGTTTTTAAAGTTCAAGAGAACAGAGGAAAGGTGGGAGGCATCCACCTGATGAGGGGCATAAAATTTTCTGATCTTATATTTTTCCCTGGAAAATTTTCTGCCTCACATATGTAAACATATTCAGTTTATTTATAATTGTCAGGGCTGTTGGGCTACAAATCAATCATGTTCAGTGGGCTAAATGTGTGATGTGAAGCATGGGCAAACCCCAGTGCTTGCACATGGCTTGTCTTGTAAATGGTGAGTTTCCTTTCCTTTGTTAGCATTATTTTAATTCTGCTAATATTATTTAAATATTAAATTATTTATTTAAAATGGATTCAGAAAAATTTCCAGAAGTAAACCCCATCACTGAGAGAGGACAAAGTTTCCCTTTTCTGACAGTCAGAGTTGGAAAAGAAGGGCTATAGAGCATTTTCAAGCTTCCAGTTACAATGGCATCACAGTCAGGAAGGATCCAGGCTTTTTATATTTGTCGTGTCCTTTTAATATCCTTGAAGAATCATAAGTGTAAAGAGTCTATAGAAGGGTCTCTGAAGTATCCTGCTTCAGAGATGGTAATGGGGTTGGGAAACTGTGGGCAAATATGGCATGTGGTATGGGAGGCTGTGACTCAGGAGAGTAATTCCCAGTCTCTCTCAATTCTTGATGAAGATAGGGTGATTTCTGCCCATTCCTTCATTTACAGCTCCACCCACAGCTCAGCTGGCCTTGCTTCCAACAGCCTCCTGAACTTCAGGAGTGGGTTTTTGGGGGTCCCAGGGAGTACAAGTGGAGAAGGGAGTCATGATTATTCTTAGGATCCAAGCCATTGAATTATTTTCTAGAACCAGTAAATACATCACTTTTGTTTAATTTCCAAGACTTCCAGTTTGTTACACCATGCATTAGTTGAAAGAAGTATTCATTAGTATATCCTAAATGGATATATCATGTACCACACTGCTCTAGTTCCTGCTTCCAGAAGGATCCAAATATTGTGGGTATTCTGACCACTTTGGGGCAGCATTTGTGTAATTTGAAAGAGAACACTTTATGCCTGCTTGGCCTGGAAAACAACCCCCATGTTGTTTTATAAATGCTATCTAGAAACTAAATGGTAACAATTATGATTCTTGAAAACACAAAGTTATGTTACTTCCATTATATTTTCCTTTTTGCTGCATAGCCATGTTAGGTAATTAGGATGTTGGTTACCAAGCAAAGATACAAATGTGACCTAAGAAAATAATACTCTTCAGTGTTTAGGCTTCTTGTTAAAACCACACTGCTGATTATTTGTATGTAAGATGTATAATAACGTTTAAATTATAATTCCATATAATACTAAATTTCATAGTGAAGTTTGTCTGCTTGGCACTAAAACCGGCCATTGGCAGACAAGATAGTAGATTCTGTATCAGTAGAGACTTTCCTAAGTATGCAGAAAAATACTAGCTTGTACTTAAAAAAAACCTTCAAAGTGCCCTGATAAGTATTAATTACACATGATACCATCCAGCAGACAGAGATTATCAAGGATGGAGTATCAGTAAAAGGAGAGGGAAAAGAAAGAGAAGGAGAAGAGGAATTGGTCTTCTCAACTCTCCAAAATCTAATAGTATCCTGGAGGGTGAGATTTGTGTCAGAGGAATATTTTTCTGATGTACAAACACTCTAGCAATTCACCATGAACATCTAGTTTGTGAATCTAGGCTTGGGTCCTTTCACTCCACATATACTTCTCTCTGCTGTCCTCTGCTGCAGAGCTTAACATAAGAACATAAGAAAAGCCAATGTTGGATCAGGCCAATGGCCCATCCAGTCCAACATTCTGTCACACAGTGGTCAAAAATACCAGGTGCCATCAGGAGGTCCAGCAGTGGGGCCAGGACACTAGAAGTGAGCCCCAAGTGTCCAGCATTCAAGGAAGCAGAGGATTGCCTCTGCAGTACCCAAAGAAAAGTGCATGTGGACTAATACGATCCAGCCTAGGTTTACAAGTTGGGGGGTCCATGAAGATTTGCTTGTGTGCATATATGTGTGGAAAGAGGGGCAGTTGAACAAAATAAGAAACTGGAAATGTACTCCCAAACTTAATATCCCACTTCAGGATGCTGTAAAATTTTGGAGACTTGAATTAATCTTAAAATATCATTTGGTAAGAAACTATGAGGTGGTTTTCAAAGAGGATTTATGCAGATAAAGGGGTGGCAATTTTAGTCAGTTCCTCTCCTGCTTCAGACCTTCAACTCTCTGTTCTTGCTGTTCCTGTGGGTCAGCTGCCTGCTGGGAACAGCATTAGCTCACATATTTTTGAAATGCTACTCTGCTTTTTAGAAGTAATATTTTCAATGCTGAGTCCATGTACATATTTACACAGTGTTACCATCCTCTGTTTTACAAGGCAGCTATGAATGAATGAGGTCAGTGACAGAAGTATTCATTTCCTTGCCATCATTACAGTTTTTCTCTGGGCAGGGCACAATTAATCCTGAAGTAATTTCAGCAACTATAGATATATGACTTACTTTGTTTTACTTTGCTTTTGTCTGCCTGAAGGAGAATTAGCTTGGGTTGAAAAGTTTTCAATAGTTGTGCATTTGCACATGTACATATCCCCACCTACATGAAAAAAGTTGATGAAGCATAATATAGCAGATGTTTCTCATCCTTTCTGATCCTCTAAACCTTCTGGTAAAAACGTTATCTAATATATCCATCTAACCCACTACCCAACCATAAAGTGTCCAGCACCAGCATTACTGGTTTATGTTGTCCTAATTACAGTTGCAATTCCTGAGGCCCATATGGTGAAGGTTAAATGGAGGGGGGTGACTGAAGTATGCCACCCTGAGCTCTTGGGAGGGAGAATGGGATAAAAATGAAATGAGTACCGTAAATAGTTCCACTTTCTCTTCTCTCCCCTTAACCTAGTTGGTGAAGATATCCTAATTGTTCCTGATCATAGCAGCATACACCCAAGAGCACAGGCAATGTAGTGGTTACATTTAAGGATATAAGAGATCCAAGTTCTAACTTTGCTCTACTATAATCCTTCCTGGATGACCTTGAGCCCATCTTTCACTCTCAGGGTATTGCAAGGGTAAAATTGAGGAGGGGAAGAGGGATGAGATAAAAATAGAGGTCCTAGCTGCTTGTTTCTTATCAGTTCTTCTCAGATATTGTAGCTATCTTCTAATACCCAATCTTCAGTTCTCTTCTACAGAGCCAAAGTAAATATAATAACCACTATGGACCATTACTTAAGGGGGGGGGAGGAATCTAGTTGCCATTTTACCATTGAAACCAAGTGACTTTAGTATGCTTCACACTTCAAGCAGTATTAGATGAACCACTGTCCCACGCTGTATATGAGAATATAAGGATTATTGTATGGCTGATGTGAATACATACACACAATATGCAATCATAAAATATTTTATTATAGTATTAGAAATAGCTATTATTTCTGATATACTTTATGAGCAGATTACACAGGATTTTCTGGTATGAAAATAGTTATCAAATGAAAAATGTAAACCTTTAAAGCTGAAAACATTCAGTTAAGTCATAATTTGTTCCTGGAGTTGCATGACCTGTGTGGGCCAGCAGTTGTTTGGATTGGGAGGCTACAATAAATAGGGGCAAACAGCAGAAATTACCATTTCCATCTCTTTTGTCAGTGGAGATCCATTGAGGCAGAAGGGAATGATTTCACCCCTCTCCACTGCATCCTCTCACCTGCGTGGCTGTCTGTCCTCATGGGTCCTGCCACACCAGAGATAAACTTTTCTAGCATCAGAACAGATTGGTGGCTGTGGTGGGGAGTCATGGGAAATCTGCAGTTCTTTCATCCATGGATCTACCCTAACAGTTTGTATCATACTTCTCCTTAGCTGCAAGAATTGTAGTTTTTGGGGTGATTACACTAAGTTTGGAAACTGTATATTAGCAAGTAATCATATTTTAATCCCTTTAAAAATCCCTTGAATATACTTGGTGTTTGTATATGAGTATAATGTGATATACAGTATTTATAATCAAATATTTAATGCATAAGGCTTTGATACAATTTGCATTTTAAGTATACTTATATAAAGTACACTAACAATATTGGTTTGAAAATGTATGCTTTGTTTCTTTTTTTTACAGCATTTTATGCTCTGATTCTATTCAATATCAGAATATACTAGTCAAATTCCACTTTATAGGTGCATTTGGTGTTCATAAAATCATATTTTGTGTTTTCTTGAAATATTGAAATCTATGATACTCAATTTTATAGTTTTGCAGCTGACTTAAAATATAAGAATCTGTGATTTCAGATTTCTAGTATTTTCCCAATTGGGAATGTGTTAGAACAGATGAACTGGACTGTTTTCCTTATAGGTGGTTATACCCTCCTCTTAAACCATGTTAAGGTAAGCCAGGTGCCTCATCTAAAGCAAAATATGTGAGGAGAGCAGAAATCCTATTTTATCTTTCTAAAAAGCAGCTCTTATTTCTTCCTAAATAATCATCCCATTGTCAAAGTGCTCAGATTCCTGGATTCATGGCCAACTGCTTATGCTTCAATCAAAATGCACCTAGCTACTACGTACACTATAGTAGTAGATCCACAACTATAAAAGTACCTGGGAAAGGATGCTTGGGAATAATGGAGCAGACAAGTCTAAATGCCAGTTGACAGTGGGTATTACTGAAAGACAATTCATGATCATGCACTTAATTTCCACCATTCCTAGGGCTCTTTGAAAAAGTAGCAGTGGAAGTAGACACTGGCATGACAGAACTGTAGAGAGCTAATTGTCCTTCTTCTTTGATGGTAACAACCAAATAAGGTTTTTGCTCTATGGAACATGTCTGTAAATTTAAAATAATTGAATTCCATTCAAACTATTTTAGAAAATGTGCATATTATGATTTCAACAGCAACCTTCACAGCTGGAACTAGGAATGATTTTACACTGGAACAACTGTGGCTGCTTTCCATGACCTCAAGTGTCTGGAATGTGAATAAGTGGGAAAAGTCATCCTGCTGCTACATCATAGTAATCTTGTCACCATCTCAGTTGATGCAGATTTGTTGGGAGATGGATTTTATGATTCAGCTTGTTTTTGCTGAACATTTTTAGATTGCCTTAGGCAACCTTGATTGAAATGATGTTTGATACAAGTAACAAGAGAATTTGTACAGTGCTTGTTGTATTTTCTTAGAAATATCTGCTTGCATACACCGTCACTTTAATACTGTGAAGGGAACTGTTGAATATCTCTCAGAGAATTTTGTGCATACCATACAAATTTGCTAATGCTCCATCCAGAACACACCTAAAATAGCAGGTAAAATAGTTCTATTGTGAGGAAATTATATACAGTTTTAATAGATATTAAAAACTTCAGCGCCTTAACACTGTGATGATTAATACAAATTATTGGGCTTTGGACACTATTAAAATGTCAAAATTGGTGCATCTGAATGATGGGGGAAAAATCTTCTCTACTCTTTCCATTACATAAGCAACATAAAACATCAAAATATGGGGAATACATCAGGTGTTATAGCTAATGCATTTCATACATAAGGACTCAGCTTCAGTACCTGGCATCCTCGCAGAGGTGGCCAAACTACAGCTCGGGAGCTGCATGTGGCTCTTTCACACAGTCCAATTTAATATTAATAAAAAACAAATGTGCATATTTTCCAATAAAAACATGTGTAATATTTGTTCATGTCTTGCAGCTCTCAAACATCTGACATTTATTCTATGTGGCTGTTACGTTAAGCAAGTTTGGCCACCCCTGGAAGAATCTCATAGCAAGACTGATCTGAGCATCACTGTATACTGTAGCAGTTTACGGTACAAACTAGAATTGCTTACTACTGATGATATTTTTAGGTCCTATCACTAAGAGATTTAACATGACACCAGAAGAGGACTGTTATATCCATTCTGAATGTGCTCTCTAAATCTTTCTGCCTTGAGTGTTATCCATCTAATATGCTTGGTAAAATTATAGGTACTTGAAGGAAAGAGATGACTGTGGACCGAACTAGGTTTGGGATGGGGATGCTACTCCATTCTGTAAAGCTGGGGAATACCCTATAAGTGTACCGCAGGTGCCCGATTCTGATAAGGACCACTGCAGAAGGAGGAGGGGCTCCTGCCTCCCTTATGCCAGTTCTTTGATCCCAAATGGTTCCAAAGGCAAATAATGTCCCCTGTGCAAAGCAGGAGCCCATCCTCCTCCATGCTGCAGTGGTCCCTACCAGAAATGAGCCCCTGTGGCTCTCCTAAAATGCATTTCCCATCTCTACAAAATGGATGCATAAACTGGGGGATGGCATCTCATCTAGTCTGGCCCTTAGTACAGGAAGGGTGGCATGAGAACAAACTTGGTAGAGGGGACCACTGCCTACTTACTGTCTTGACCCAATCTTTATCCTGCTTGTAAACAATCTGGCTTAGAGGGATGGTGTTGACTCTTAGTTTTCGGCTTCTATGGCCTTGTGTGATGGGGTCATAGTTTTTCCTGCTTTGGGATTTATTGCTAACTCCCTCCTTCAATTAGATGCTGCTCTTACAAGAACAAAATGCCATCTTATTGATCCTTAACACTGACTTCCTCTGCTTGGCTTTTTTAAATGATCATGCCATGTTTCCTTTTATAGGTATGTGTGGTATTCTATTGCTTACTTGAATTTTTCATTACAGCACCCTTTTCTTCATACAGTGACTGTATCTGATCTATTGTTTTAATTGTACATTGCAGAAAGTTTTGATGAAGTCTGAAAGTCAAGCTAAAATCTGTGCAGATAATATGTATAAACTACAGGCTTCACAGTGGTGCTTTTACTATTAATTAGATTGACAGCATGATACATATTTTCTTGTATATTCTAATTCCAGATAAGGGTTTTCTAGACTTTTCATTTTGCACTAAAAATGGAGCCAATCTTAAAATTGTGGTTTCTATTATCTATCAAAATTTGGACTGAATAACAGCATAGGTTGTATTGTGTTCCTTACAAAGTCCATATGTTCTAAATAGTATACTGTCTCAGTTCTCCACATAAAATTTCCAGTATATTTACTGACTTTACTTTGAAACTTAACTCAGAATACCCTTAATAGTCTATTTCTGTAATGCACAGCATTATAAATGGCCGTGACCAAGCCTTAACAAAATTTCAGTTTTATTGTGCTCCTTTACCTCACTGACATTTAAATGTATATTAGCATTCAGTGTTTCTTTCTTGGACTGAAAAACAGGGTGAAAGTTCAGTGCATGCTGCCACTGCCTTAAAATTACATCTTGCCCTGGACTAAAAATAAATAATATTGTGTGATAATTGTATTCTTACATTTTTCATAATAGTAGGCAGTTTTCTTATTGTTGTTGGTGGTGAAAGAACAAATATTCTAATTTATATATTTAAAATAAGTTTTGTCTTGTGGGGTTTATTTATTTGATCTTCTGTGGTTTCAGAATTACGCTAGAATATGATCTTACACATGAAAAGGCATATGGTGACAGGTCCCTTGTATTGATATAATTATATTCAAGATGAAGGTGTTCTAACTGTGAATCTTCATAATCATGTTCTTCCTCACTCTCATCATCATCATCATCTTCATCTTCACGGTCCTCATGATTAGGCCTAGTTTTACAGATGCGTTCTGGTGGAACCGACCTGTAAAACCATAAAGGAGACAATTAAATGGAACTACTGTGTATTTCCTTTCGATAATAAATGTCCTTTGTCCTTGCCACACATTGTTAAAGTGTTTTAGAAAGTGCAGAAAAATTGGTCTTCAAGAAATTTAATATTTAATTCATGGAATTAAATATATATGTTTGAGTATGTAACATATCAAACTGAGGAGAGAAACTTCAGGCTTGTGAGATCTATTTTTTCAATCAGTGGCCTGGCTAGTAGCTGGAGCCAGAAAATTATGGCAGGCCCACTCACAAAATGGTTGCTCATAAGGAAGCCCGATATAATTCAATTCAGCTTAAAGTCTGTGCATAGAATTAAACAGACATTCTGAGACATCTCTCATGACTATGTTTACCTTATATGAGCTCAGGTTAAAAGAAGAAGAAGAAGAGATTGGATTTATACCCCACCCTTCACTACCCAAGGGAGTCTCAGAGCAGCTTACAAACTCCTTTCCCTTCCCCTCCCACAACAGACGCCCTGTGAGGTAGGTGGGGCTGAGAGAGCTCTGACAGAAATTGCTCTTTTTCAAGAACAGCTCTTATCAGAACTACGGCTTGCCCAAGGTCATCCAGCCAGGTGCAAGTGGAGGAGTGGGGAATCAAACCCGGTTCTCCCAGATTAGAGTCCGTGCACTTTACCACTACACTAAACTGGCTGGAAGGAAAAGGAAAAAGGAAACACTGTGTAATAATGAACACAATGGTCTGTAATTTGGAGGATATAATAAAGACACTCATGATTGGTAATAACACTGATAAATTTATTGATAATAGAACAAGCCCCCACTCCCACTATTTCCTCTTTACCTTTAATGATAGCCCTCATACCTCTCCCCTTTTTCTGCTTCCTTCTCCCCTTTGCACTCACCAGCCAACTTATCATCTGTCCCCATCTTTAGTTTTCCTTCCTTCCCCTCACTGGCAGCCTCTTCCCAGAAAAACTATGGCCAGGCATTATGCCAGCCTGGGGGCCAGTTGAACAATGGGGAGACTGCAAGCACTTCCTTCCCCACACTGTCCTCTTTTTCCTCTACTGGCATCCCCCATATCCTCTCTCTTTTTCCTGTTTCCCACTCACCAACCAACTGTTCTTTTGTCCACTCTTCTAGTCTTTAGCTTTATTCATTTATAACCCACCTTTCTCTTGATTGTGAACCCAAAGCAGTTTTCCTCCATTTTATCCTAAAAACAACCCAGTGAAGTATGTTAGGCTGAGATTGTGTGACTGGCCTAAAACTGCCTGTGAGCTTCCATGCAGAGTGGATCTCCTGGATCCTAATCTGACACTCTTAACCACTGCACCACACTGGCTATCAGTGGGTGGGTGCTACTGAATAATAGCAAGTGGCCAGACCTGGTTGAATCATGCAAGTTGCATTGTAGCAAGTCTCTAGGTGGTTGTTGTCAGGCCTGGCCCCAATGAGTCTTTTCCCAAAGTCCTAAAACAGCCCTGAAGAGGCCCCCGCTCCCTGCCTTTTCTTGACAGAAACCAAGGTTTGAAGGCTGCCAATACTCTTGTGGTTGCCTAGAAACAACCACTGACTACATTTGTTTCTGAAAGCTACTGCTGCTGCTTCTGTCATTTTGGAGGGTTTTAAACCCCCCCCCAGTGTTTTTTTTCTTTTTTCTTTTAATTTAAATTTTTAATTAATTTCAGATTTTTCTACAAACCTGGGGCTTTTCTCAGTTTTGTTGAAAGACCTGTCTTGTCTGTCCATGGTGTATGTGTGCATGTGTGTGTGTATAAAGTGCTGTCAAGTCACAGTCAACTTATGGTGACCCCATAAGGGGTTTCCAGGCAAGAGACTAACAGAGGTGGTTTGCCAATACCTTCCTCTGCATAGTAACTCTGGACTTGCTTGGTGGTCTCCCATCCAAAATACTAACCAGGGCCAACCCTGCTTAGCTTCCCAGACCTGATGACCTGATGAAATTGGGCTTTATGAAGTTCCTAATTGCTGGATGTATGATTTTGTGCCACTGAAAATATAATTTTCCACAAAACATTTATAAATGAATGGATAAACTGTCTCTGTTGGCAACTGTTGTTGGCTGTGATTCACAAACAAGGAGCATTATAAGCCTTAACCAAATCTGGCATTCTTTTTCTGAGTACCATTTCTATCTCCAATATTTTCTTCTCTCTACTTAAGGGATTGTACGTAGTACAAATCACTTCCATTTCTACAGCTGGCATTCCAGTATCCCAACAATTTTTGAGCTAGCTACTAAGGAGCTATCCAGTAGTCTCAGGAAACAGATCTAGTTGGTCACAGATCTATGACTTAAATATACACTAAAGGAGATATCTTCACTGATTTTTCTGATAGGACATGAACGATCTAATTGACTTTACAGTATCAGAGCACCCTAGCTTGTCACAATGACCTTATCAAGTCCTCAATGGACATAGAAGGCTGCAACTCTTCTTAGCATGAGACTGTTTAATTGCAGTTAAAGGAATGAGTTAGATTTCTGTTCTTCATGAATTTGTGGGAAGAAAGGCAATAATACCTGATATGTGTTAACAATTAAATGAATTCATATTTAGCAAATATTATTAACTTAGCAAGTACTATTACCTTATTTTGTTGTTGTTGAGCCTCAGGAAATTTAATGACCTCATTTCTGCAATTCCAAGTGGCACAGACTTCAGTTGGTTGTGATCTAAGAAGATTTCCCTTAGAGAATGATAGGCCCCATAGAATGATACAGGATCAATACCATAATCATCAAGTTTATTATATGAAAGATAGAGATATTCCAGCCCTGGCTTCATGTGTCCAAATACAAACCCAGGGATTCTGTCAATTTGGTTCCCTATGAGAATAAGATGCAGGAGTGACTTTGGCAGATAGGATGGAACGTGATATAATTTATTGTAAGAGAGGTCAATTGATTCCAAGTTCCTAAAATTAAGAAAACAAAAAGGTACACATAAATAAGAGCACAAGGTGTCATGGCTGCTTTTGAATGCAAAAGGGCCCAGGTTCACTACCCAGCATCTCCTGCCTTTCCCCACATGTTTCCCATACAGCATCTCAAGATGTTAAAGATTTGTTCAAAATCTTCATGTAGTTGTAGTTAGTCGAATCTTGCAACAAGATCCAACTAACAGGCCAGCTTGATGCTTTGATTTCTCAAAGAAAAGAGCACACAGAAATGAGTATCAAGCTGGCCTGTTAGTCGAATCTTGCGACTTAGTCAAATCTTGTGACTTCGGAATAACTACTGCAACTACATGAAGATTTTAAACACATTGTCTTGAGCATCAGAAGAAGAGGAGATTGGATTTATACCCCGCCCTTCACTCAGAGTCTCAGAGCGGCTTACAAACTCTGTTCCCTTCCCCTCCCCACAACAGACACCCTATGAGGTAGGTGGGGCTGAGAGAGCTCTTTCCAGAACTGTCCATGAGAGAACAGCTCTGACAGAACTATAGCTTGCCCAAGGTCATCTAGCAGCTGCAAGTGGAGGAGTGGGGAATCAAACCTGGTTCTCCCTGATTAGAGTCTACGCACTTAACCACTACAGCAAACTGGTTCTCAGTGATACAACTCCATGAACATTTTGAATACATCCAGCACACTGCATGGACTTTTTCATCAAGATTGCAACGGTGACCAATTTTTATGGCTGAATAGATGCAGTCAGACTCAGAAGTGTATGAAAGAGACTGAGGCTGCTGCCACACGGGACGGCTGAAATGCGGCTAAGCAGAGCCGCACCGAACTTGAGACGCCGCGCCGCGGCGGGATCCCATGGATCCCCTCAGCCGCGGCGCATCGCTCCCCGGCACGATCAGATGCCGGGGAGGAAAGTCCGATGGGAGGGGGAGGCTGCCGAACTGCGCATGCTCGAGCAATCGCAGTATGCCCGGGGGCTGGAATGCGGCGGCGCAAGGACGCGCCGCCCGATCCCACGGCCCAGCTTGCGGCGCTGGAAGGGATACAACTACCTAGGTAGGTGGTTCTTTTTTACAGCGCGGTATCGCCGTTTGGGACGGAACAGGGATGGGCAGGCAACGATTCCCAGATGTTGCTGTGGGATCGTGCCCGTTTGCTCCGCCCCCGTTCCATCCCGCTCCCGGCCCAAAAGGCCTCGTATGGACAGGACCTGAGTAACCTTTTTATCTGGAGGTCTGTGTGGTTCATTAACAGGATATCTGGGGTTTTGCTCATATGATTATGATCCTTGATTCAGATATCGATATAGCAAAATTAGATTTAGTAAATTATCACGGTTATGCCTTATTTGCTTTAGGTATCTTTTTCGGTGATTCTCTCTTGTAACTTTTTAAGGCTAGATTATGGCAGCCCCGTCTAAATATTTCCAAGGCTTCTAGCTTGATCCTGAGTGGGAAAGGACAGCACACCTATTCTTGAACAGCAGGGCATACATGGAGTGCTTGGGCAGCTGCTAGTCCTTATGTTTGCCATCCTTGCCAGAAGGAAAAGGAGCAGCCAGACTCTTGAATGCTGCTCCATGTTTTCAAGCCATAAAAGATAGTAGGGTGCTCAGCAGCTACTAGGCCAGTGAACCCCAGTGGAGTTCTGCACCGTTTCCCAAATATAGTCCAATGTAGCATAATGCTGCATTCTGGAAGTGGGACTCAGGGCTGTTTCTTAAACTACATTCTAATGGTTATTAAAGCCTAGAAGAAAGAAACAGGAATACATCTTGGGGGCATATTCTGTACAACTTGCCATATCTTGGTGATTGTGCACATGTATATTTACAGCCTGAAGTAGTGTGTACTCTGGACTTATGAAATACAGAAAAAGAAGCATCAACAGGCCATTTGTCCTTAATAAACATGTTAGCTTTCCAAAACCAACTTCACATTAACAAAAACTTTTTCCTGCCACCTACTCTTTTCCCATAGCAACTGCCCAAATACTTTCACGTAACTTTCCATATCTACTCCCTGACAGATGCTTCAGGAAAATACAAGAATAATAATCCTGCCTGTATTAATTGGGTCAACTGTCATCTGTTTTTTGTCCCCCTTTTCTGTAGAATATCTTTGCTAAATTAATCCTTTTATGTAGTTGTGATCATTTTACTTTTTACAGCACTAGCAAAGGTTTATCATTTTCCAAAACATGGAGTACTTACCCATTAGAAATCCCCAAAAAGGAAACAAGATAATTGATGACTATTGCAGATGTGATAATAATATAAATACACTCTGATGATCCCATCAGCCTTAACTACAGCCTCAATTTTTTTTGCCTCTTTTAAGAGATGAGCATAAGTGACTACTTAATCACTGTATGCTTTATTTAATCTTCTTTTTAAAACATGGGGTTCCTACTGGCCTGGATTCCACATAGATTTCTGCAAGGGGAGCAATTTTAGCTGATTCCTCTCTTCCATGGCAGTGGGAAACGCATCCTGATATGCTGTTCCTGAATTAGAGGACTGATGTGGGACATGGAATCAGCAAAAATCACCACCCCACCCCTCCTTTTACCCATAGAAATCTAAGCAGGATCCCAGCTAAACAAATTTGGACACTTCACAATCTTTTAGTATTTGTACTACAAATTACTCTTGCTGCTTCCCCTATTTGTCTTGTGTGAGGGTCCACAAATTCATTCACCTGACTGTCATGATGACTGTCCCTTCCCCCCTTCCACATGACCATCCTTCAAAACTGGAGTGTTCTGAAATGCAGTTATCCACCTGGGCTTTGTAGGAAACAGTAGCAGTAAGAGAAACTTGCAACCATTTCTTCTAAAGCTCAGTACATTTTTTTTTGCCTCTTTTAAGAGATGAGCATAAGTGACTACTTAATCACTGTATGCTTTATTTAATCTTCTTTTTAAAACATGGGGTTCCTACTGGCCTGGATTCCACATAGATTTCTGCAAGGGGAGCAATTTTAGCTGATTCCTCTCTTCCATGGCAGTGGGAAACGCATCCTGATATGCTGTTCCTGAATTAGAGGACTGATGTGGGACATGGAATCAGCAAAAATCACCACCCCACCCCTCCTTTCACCCATAGAAATCTAAGCAGGATCCCAGCTAAACAAATTTGGACACTTCACAATCTTTTAGTATTTGTACTACAAATTACTCTTGCTGCTTCCCCTATTTGTCTTTTGTGAGGGTCCACAAATTCATTCACCTGACTGTCCCTTCCCCCCTTCCACATGACCATCCTTCAAAACTGTGGAGTGTTCTGAAATGCAGTTATCCAGCTGGGCTTTGTAGGAAACAGAAGCAGTAAGAGAAACTTGCACCATTTCTTCTAAAGCTCAGTAAGAAAATGCGGGGGGGGGGAGCGTGACTGTTTGCCCCAGGGCAAAATAATGCGCGGTTGCGCCAGCAGACTTACCGTGGAGGTCCCGTGGTAGGGGGGAGGTGCCAAGCACACCACAATCCTGTGCTGCAGCAAAGAAGCGGTGCGCTGCAGCAAAGAAGCGGCACACCGCGGCAAACGGGTGTTTTTTTCTCCGGACACCAAAGTGTGTGCATGCCCCGTTGGGTGCTCGTGCGCATCCCATGGACACTTGGGGAAAAAAAACTTTATACGAGGAGGCATGGGCGGGCGCCGGAACTACCACCGGAAACGCAATCAGGCGCCCGCCCTTGCCCCGCGGTTATCGGAAACTAGTATCTCCGAGGTACTAGTTTTTAACCGCGCATCTTCTGCAGGAAGCCTCGGGTTCGCCACGGGAGCTCTACGCTTCCCAGATGTGGCAGTGAGATCGTGCCCGGAAAATCCACCTATCTTCCGTCTTTCTAGCGTGCCTAATGCTCCGTGTAACCGCAGCCTCAATAAACCTTCTTAAAATGAAGAGTAGTTTTCCTTTTCAGTAAATATAGTAATTCTTGGTAAAAGTATTTTCTTTTGCAGGTGCCCAAAATAACACAACTTTCTCCCCCTGGTTTTGCAAAGGACAGTGCATCATGAATCTGTGTGCCAAATCACGTGGGAGAGGGATCAGTCCCAAATAATAGCTTGCTCTTAATCCAGCCCCAAATTTGTTGATCCCTTTCTTCTATATGCTGCAAATTTTGACTTAATTTGAATCAATACTGATATAAAAATACAACAGTATGATAATTTCACTTACTCATGATTGATCCATGCCAAAGGTGCTATTCTGCTTTCTTCTATTTTGTTGTGTCTTAAAACAATTATGTTTAGATTTTTTGTATGGTTGAAGCAAATTTCTGTAATTTCTTCAATTTGATTATTATCCAAATAAAGTTCCTATTCAAACATATGAGTGAAGAAGAAAATATGGGAAAATTCAATACATGAATACATGCAAGAATGCCAAATGTATGGGGGTACAAGTTTTCCCCTTCATAACGTATGCCAAAAACGGGGAAATTGGAAACATTACTTGCAGATCTACGTTTCTGAAACTGGAACACATCTGAAATTACCTTTTGGCTTAACCCTGAATGCAGAAAACTGTATCTGTGCTCCTTAAATTATTTGCTCTGTCTTGCTTAGGACAAAGACTTAAGTAGTATTTCAGAAATAGTCATAACACTTTTTAAAAAAGACTCTTACCTCAATGGAATGGGGAAGGCCCTGTGGAATAGTCCTATATTTGTTCCGCCCAAGGCGCAAATATGACAAGCTTTTCAAAGGTTGAAAAGCTAAAGGACTGACATTTGCTTCACTAAGTTTGTTGCCTTCCAATTCCAGTGTCACCAAGTTTTTTAAATCTTTAGAAAATAAAACAAAGAAACAACAATTCAGTGCAGTACTGAAATGCAATTTATCATCTTCACCTGTGACTAGATCAAAAATAGTGACTTGTATGAGATTCATAGCTGAACAAGGAACTAAATGTGGCTTTCCCACATTATAACCCAATACTTTATTTACTAGTTCATACTCCTAAAATATCCAGGAGACATTTCAAACTGTTTTTTAAAAAGAACATTTCAGTTTGTGAGGCCAGGCACCCTAATTTCCCTCATGGGTTAACATTAATATTAGAAGGCCTAGTCCAGTTTGCAGGTTATGCCATGGTTCAGTAAAGTACAGAAAACACATGGCATTTTTAAAAAACAGTTATTGCTTTGTTGTATTACAATAAGGCCTTACAATTGTTGTTGTTATTATTATTTAGGAAGGGAGGTAAGTCCCTGCTCTTCATATTATTTTCTTGCCCTACCTGATCTTTACCTCAGTGTTAAAGTGGTTGTAGACCTGATCAGTTCTTTGAATAGGAAACTACTGGAGACAGGACACGGATATGATTTTAAAAAATAGGTTCATCTGCTGCTGCTGCTGTTGCTGCTGCTGCTGCTACTACACTACTCTACAGATCCAGAACTTCATTTTAGCATTACAAATATTAATGGAATGATGATGGTGGGCAAATATACTGCATCTTAAAAACATTGCCTCACTCACAGATCTTGCTATGATTGATATACTTCTGTGTGCCTAAGGACAGAAGCTAACCTTCTGGCAATCACAATACCAATATATTTGGATGTCAAATTAAACTGTATAATATTGAAAATGCTGAACTGTTTAATAATGCACTGTCATCAAACAAAGCCCTCAGTTTGCAAGACCTGAGCAAGACTGTTAACGATAGGACATTTTGGAGGCCTTTAATTCATAGGGTCGCTGTAAATCTAAAGCAACTTGACAGCACTGAACACATGCAAACATATTCTAGCATATTAATTATTGTCAAAATTATTTGTTTATACACTAAATATGCTCTTAAAACATACTGCATATATCTACGGTTTACATAAGAATGATCTAATACTTTAAATTTTTACATAAAAGTTTGCCTTATATAAAATTGTCTTCCATTAAAAAAAAATTATATAAGAAAAGCTTGTAAACCCTTGCCTTAAAAATGTTAACCCCTGTCTTGAAAACTCTTGTCTTGAAAACATAAAGTCTTTACAAAATAATTTTTGTTAGTGATCCCCAAAATTTCCCAATTTTTTTCATTAGAAGTATCTGAAAAAAGTCTCAAATAGAAAAACAAATCCCCCCCTTTGAATTTTTCAAGGTTTTCTTCAAGGTCTTCAGATATGTTGTTTAAATTATATATTTGAATTCTTATTTATGAAATACCTTGAAAACTGTTTTCATCAATTGCATGTAGTTGGTTTTCATTTATTTTAAGTTCATCTAATGATGATGGCAAACCAGGTGGAATGTGTACTAGTGCATTTTCATCCAGATATAAACGTTTCAAATTCTTCAAAATCTGGACCAGAAGAAAATACTCAGTTTTGAAACATGAAAAACATGAAAAAATATAGTCAGTCTGTAACTTAACTTAGAATTCAATTCTTAATATATTTGTTTCATATGGATGTCTCCCGGATGAAAACCATGCAATCTGCATCATATAAACCTGTGGACAATATGCACAGCATAGTATATATATGTAATGCTTCAGCCATGTTCATTTAAAAAAGGAAGATGACGTTAAGTGACACAATAACATTTAATAAGAGACAATTCAGGAAAATGTGAAGCTGAGCATTTATTTCCAAAATCAAAAATCTTGCATACTTGTTACTGTGGTGCAACATTATTTTTTTCCTTAAATCTGTCAAAAATTGTTCCCATTGAATAATAAAAGTAGTAGTGCAGAAATGCAGACTGTTCTTTCATGTAAATCGCTGTTACAGGGATAAAAAGCACGAATTAGAAGTTTCATTGAAGTACTAGATGTACCACCAATAACTGGTTTAAACAACAGCTCTCAGCAGGTGTGCTTAGAATCCTACTCAAGCCTATTCAGTGAGGCTTACTCCCAGGAATCTGTTCTTAGGACTACTCTTAGCCGAGATAACTGACAGTCCACTTCACTTGACATGAACCCAGTCCAGAGAAACTTTGGCACAAGTCCTACATACTGAAATCAATAGGATGTAAATATTAGGATTAATCCAAAATGACTGGTGAAAGGCTCTCTTATTTTTCACGCACACATATCAGGAAAGTAGATTCATGTGGGTAGCCATGTTGGTCTGAAGCAGTAGAACAGAAGTAAGTGGAACAAAATTTGAGTCCAGTGGCATCTTTAAAACCAACAAAGTTTTATTCAAGGTATCAGCTTTCGTGTGCACGAACACTTCTTCAGATACATTGAAATGGAAGTTACTATTCCATACGTATAGCTAAAGGGTGAGCAGCAATTTTATATATATATATTAACTACACATCAACAATTTGCAAAAGCAATAATGAATGAACAAATACAGCATCATATCATGTAAATACAGCAAATTAGCATACAACATAATGAAGATGTTTTAAAGATGTAAGGATCAAACAGGAATAACAAGTTAAGTTTATATGGTCACCATTTGTTTGGATTTAATTTCGGGGGGGACATGGTGAAGCAAATAAATCTATCACCCTCTTGGTCTTAAAGGTCCTGTTGAACTCAAATTTTGTTTTACATATCAGGAAAATCACTCCTCATCTGCAGTTATGTTTCTTGCTGTCACTCAGAACTGGGTTCATTACATCATGCTGTAGCTAAATCATCCTGTAGCTAGATAAATCGCAAAAGGCGCTTGGGAGGGGGTCAGAACACTGAGGAAATGCTGTGAATTGTATAACAACAGCAGCAGCAGCAGCAGCAGCAGCAGCAGTGCATGGTGTTTTCTTGGAACATTTTGACCCCCTCTATCCTTTTGCTTTTAAAATTTTTGACAATAAGTATGCAGTATAGCCTTTTAAAGTTCTCTATTTGTAAGGATAAAATGGAGCAGTGGAGAATGATGTTATAAATAAATAAGCACTGCAAATGGAGTCCTGTATTTTAAAAGGCATCAGTAATTTGTAATGATTTGAATGAGACAGAACAACACAGGATAAATTTCTCTCTGGTCCATGTATGCATGTATGTTTATATATTTTATTGTATCCTTCTGGCTCACACTCCATAGAAATAAATCCAATAGAAAAACCTTGTATCCACATTAATGTATCATCAGTGTAGCTAATTCTCAGCATGGTCGGATCTTTAGATACTTAAATCCAGAGACTGGAGCCATGAACAGACAAAACCAGTCCTTCTACAGAACCTGGGGAAAGGCCCAAGTTTGTAGAAAATTCTGAAATCTAATTAAAAAATGGGAGATTGACCTCCCAAATAATAGAAGCACCAACTGTAGCTTCAAGAAACAAATGCCTTCTAAGTGACCTATCGTGATGTCAGAACACTGAGGAAATGCTGTGAATTGTATAACAACAACAACAACAGTGCATGGTGTTTTCTTGGAACATTTTGAGCCCTTCTATCCTTTTGCTTTAAAATTTTTTGACAATAAGTATGCAGTATAGCCTTTTAAAGTTCTCTATTTGTAAGGATAAAATGGAGGAGTGGAGAATGATGTTATAAATAAATAAGCACTGCAAATGGAGTCCTGTATTTTAAAAGGCATCAGTAATTTGTAATGATTTGAATGAGACAGAACAACACAGGATAAATTTCTCTCTGGTCCATGTATGCATGTATGTTCATATTTTTAATTGTATCCTTCTGGCTCACACTCCATAGAAATAAATCCAATAGAAAAACCTTGTATCCACATTAATGTATCATCAGTGTAGCTAATTCTCAGCATGGTCGGATCTTTAGATACTTAAATCCAGAGACTGGAGCCATGAACAGACAAAACCAGTCCTTCTACAGAACCTGGGGAAAGGCCCAAGTTTGTAGAAAATTCTGAAATCTAATTAAAAAATGGGAGATTGACCTCCCAAATAATAGAAGCACCAACTGTAGCTTCAGGAAACAAATGCCTTCTAAGTGACCTGTCGTGATCATTGCTAGGCAACCACAGCAGTATTGCCAGCCTTCAAGCCTTGGATTCTGTCAGTAAAGACAAGGGCAGGGCTCTTTCCAGGAATGTTTTATTCTTTCAGGGAGGACTCATAGGGCTGGGCCAGCCAGCAATCACTAAATGGCTGGCATGACTCACCCTGGCCAGGCCTGGCAGCTTGCTGTGGTTTAACAGCAGCCACACCTCAAAAACTAGTGTGATGTTGTGGTTTCAGACTAGGATCTGGGACATTCAGGTCTGAATCCTCACTCTGCTGGTGCTCACTGGGTCACATTAATGTATCATCAGTGTAGCTAATTCTCAGCATGGTCGGATCTTTAGATACTTAAATCCAGAGACTGGAGCCATGAACAGACAAAACCAGTCCTTCTACAGAACCTGGGGAAAGGCCCAAGTTTGTAGAAAATTCTGAAATCTAATTAAAAAATGGGAGATTGACCTCCCAAATAATAGAAGCACCAACTGTAGCTTCAAGAAACAAATGCCTTCTAAGTGACCTGTCGTGATCATTGCTAGGCAACCACAGCAGTATTGCCAGCCTTCAAGCCTTGGATTCTGTCAGTAAAGACAAGGGCAGGGCTCTTTCCAGGAATGTTTTATTCTTTCAGGGAGGACTCATAGGGCTGGGCCAGCCAGCAATCACTAAATGGCTGGCATGACTCACCCTGGCCAGGCCTGGCAGCTTGCTGTGGTTTAACAGCAGCCACACCTCAAAAACTAGTGTGATGTTGTGGTTTCAGACTAGGATCTGGGGCATTCAGGTCTGAATCCTCACTCTGCCATGGTGCTCACTGGGGTACCTTGGACTAGTCACACACACTCAACTATCTCAGTGGGTTGTGGTGGCAGTGGGTGGGTAATGGAGGCAAGGGGGATGGTCCTGTTGTGGGGACAGGTGGGCTGTAAACAAAGTAAGTATTAAATATAGCTGATGGTGGGGCAGACAAAAGGTGGGTGGGAAGGAGAAAAGTAAGCAGGGAAAGGTAAGGATATGGGGCTGCCAGCAGTATGAAAGGCAGAAATAGTGTGAAGGGGGGATACAGGGGAAAGTGAGGGGCCACCCACAAGTCCTTACAGGTTCTCCATTATGCAGCTGGATCTTGCCAAGCCCAGTGGCTGAAATGACACCATTTTCCCAAGGACAGGCTCACAGAGGGATGGAACGCCGAAGACAAGAGGGCAGGTAAAGGTAGATTGGCTGGTGGGTTGGAAGGAGAAGAGGAGGAGGAGAGGAGAAAAATGACTTCAGGGAAGAGAAAGAGGAGATAATGGGGGAGAGGAAAGTGAGATGACCTCCTGCAAGTCACGCAGGTACCCTACTTGTACTACCTAAATCTGGGGATGGCATACATTGGCCCCGTTCACAGGGAGGATTTGCTGCAGGAGAGCGACAAGTGCATGGCGGATTATCCGGGCGCCATCACACCGCAACATCTGGGAAGTGGAGCACACCCGTGGCGTAGGGCCGAAAATGCAGGATTAAAAATTACCTGCTCAGAGGTACTAGCAACCGGTTTGCCACGGGCTGCCTCCGGAGTCCCCTGGTGAGATCGCGCCAGCCCTGGCTTTTCCTTCCGGACCCTCGATGTGCGGAAGGAAGCAACCGTAGCATGCCACCAACGCATGGGATCGTGTTATGGCGGCTCTAATTGCGGCGGTGCAAAAAGCTCCCCCCCCATGTTATCTGGCCGGTGTGACCGGGGCCATTGTTGTACAAAACAATGTGTTGTTAACAAGGGCCAGTTGGATTCACTCATTAGGGAATGGTAGTTTATAAAAAAGAATTCAATCAACAGAAGAATTTCTGTGAGCACACCCGTGGCGTAGGGCCGAAAATGCAGGATTAAAAATTACCTGCTCAGAGGTACTAGCAACCGGTTTGCCACGGGCTGCCTCCGGAGTCCCCTGGTGAGATCGCGCCAGCCCTGGCTTTTCCTTCCGGCCCCTCGATGTGCGGAAGGAAGCAACCGTAGCATGCCACCAACGCATGGGATCGTGTTAATGGGGGAGAGGAAAGTGAGATGACCTCCCGCAAGTCACGCAGGTACCCTACTTGTACTGCCTAAATCTGGAGGTGACATACATTGTTGTACAAAACAATGTGTTGTTAACAAGGGCCAGTTGGATTCACTCATTAGGGAATGGTAGTTTATAAAAAAGAATTCAATCAACAGAACAATTTCTGTTTGATTTCTGGATTTCTGCAGAGGAAAATTGAACTAAATTGCAATAACTTAACAGTACGATTTTCTGTAGCTTACTACAACTTGGATATAGTTAATTTTCTTACTTTAAATGCTTGTGGACCTATGCCTGAAGAGGTGATATTGTTTTTGCGGAGATCAATCCTTTCCAGATTAGGAATCCCGTTGAAAGCATCATCTGGAATGGAAGTAATGGAATTCCCTAGGGCACCAAAATGAAATACAAGTATTAGTAATAGGAATTGTAAGACATACATCCATTTGTTGACCATTTTTCAGTTTAGTTAGAACATCTTTCTCTTATGAAATAGCTTGTATTATTACAAAGAGAAAGATATTGAAGATGTGACCTAATTCTTGGTGAGAATCTATGTTCGTATATGTATTTAATGCTTGATCTTGAACCAACAAAGAAAGGAATATGATACAACAAAACACAGAGTAGGAACAATTCTATCGCAGAGACATTTCTTTTCCCTCCCCACTCACAGTAGGAAAGGTACTGCCCAGTGCCAGATAATATGGAGAACATGTAAAGTCAGTAAAAAGAAAGTTGACTTCTTCCATACCTACAAATTCTATAGTTGTAAGCTCCGCATCCATAATTGGTGGTATTTGTTTAAGTTTGGCATCAATGCAGCTTGCAGTGTTGTCCAAGATAGAGCATCCAGTAGGGAGAGGCGGAATTTCAGCAGAAGGCTCAGGAATTGGGAAACGAGGGGGCATTTGGAATACATCACCACGCAGAATGTCTTCTTCCTCCTGGTCCTCATCCTCATTATCCTCATGTTCATTTTCCTTCTCTTCACTTTCTTCTTCCTTTTTGTAAAGTTCTTTTTCAATTCGTAGTTCCTCTTCTTCATATGCTTTTCGTTTTTCTTCCTCTGTTCTCCTTTTTGACTCTTCATCCTTTTGATCATTTTCATGTTCTTGTTTTTTCCTCTCTCCCTGACTTTTTATTCTTTTCCTCTTCCTGTTCTCTTTTACAATGTTTTTTTTCTTTTCAAGAAGTTGTATTTCCTTTTTAAGTAGAACATCCCTTTCATTTGGAATATGTACCTTTTGCATTGTTGTAACAGTAGGATCATTGGGTTCTGGGGAATCACCAGAAAATTCAGATGCATCACCAAGTGAAATACTTACTGAATAATGATAAAAGAGAAAAGTTGACGATTAAAGAGAGTGATAATGTAACTGTTAATAGCAACCATCAATATATTTTTCAGATTATTCTATAATAGATAATATTAATAATACAATTCATATTTATACATTACAGACCTTTCTCCTCAAAGTTCAGAAGGTTATTCAGAACAATTTAATGGTTTTGTTGAGGCATACTATATGAGCACGAATACCAACACAGATATATTTATATTCAGACATGAATGTCAATTTCTGGAGAATCTTAAACATTCACCATCTACTGTTTTTTCAGTCATTATCCAAGGAAGCATTGCAATAGATAACTTTGAGTTACCTAGTTGCTTGTGACATAGGAGTTCTAAATAAGATTTTAAAAAATAAAACCTAGCAATAAATGTGCCCCTCATTAAATATTTTTACTTGATGTAACAATGCTGACTTTATTGATATTGTGGCTTTGTAGCCCAATAAAGGGATTCATTCCAGATAGTAGTATTTGAGGAGAGTTAAATTAAAATTTGTCAAATCCTGGATGACAGGTTGCCATGGCACCTGGAAGCTTCATTATCGTGCCTAGTATTTTAAATAAATACAAACACTTTCTCTTTGAGCTTGAGTGTGGGTGCTAGTGACAGTAATTGTTCATTCCCTCTCCCCAGCCCTTATCAGAAAGAGCCAGCCAGCTTCAGAAAGCCCCACCTGATCCTACCTTGCATAATGAGGACAGAATGGGGCTTTCTGAAACTAACTGAGACTCTTTCCTGATTAAGGCCTGGAAGGAGAAGGGGAGTAGACAAGAGCTGTCAGAAGCAGCAGCAGTCAAGCTAAGAGATGATGTGTTTTCTAAAGGCAAACTTGGTAGTTCCTGCCCCTGACACTTCTTGTCCATTCCCCCCTCCTCAGCTTTAATCTGCTGTTCTTAGAAAATCACTTTATGTCTGAATTAGATGTTAGCTTAGTGTTGTGACATTGTCAATGAAAGTTTCCCCTCTATTTATTTATATGTATTTATAACACAGCACTATTGTCATAATACTAATAAGATTACAAGAAACTGAAAAGAGGTTCGGATTAGGCTTTGTGGAAGCAATAGATAAAAGATATGGTCATTAGGATATGAAACTCTGAAAGCTGAAAATGAATCTGGCTCTGAAATTTTGGAATTGGCACCCAAATACATAGAAGATCTGTGTTCTATGTTGAGATGCATACAGCATAGCAGCTGGTGGGTGCAAGCAACAAAAGTAGTTACTTTGCCACAGTTAGAATAGGCAAAGTGTTATCTAGGTGGTAGGTGATTGCCAAGAGCTCTATAATAAACTTCTTGCTTCTAACCCAAAATGATAATATTTTTCTATCAGAGGTGGAAAATACTTTGTGCAAACTGACTGTCATGCATCTTTATTTTCCACCTTTTTAATAGCAGACAAAATGGCAGCTGATATTTACATAATAGAGGTCAAAGTCAACCACAAATGGATGTACAGTGTATGCAAGTATGTAAACCACTGAAAAAATAACACTGTACACATAAAGTATTAGACAACAAATTGTGTCCTTGAAATGAATTAGTATACATAATGTCTACTGGTGACATTAGGTTGTGCATAGAATAAATGGCAAGACTTTATTATACATAGGATAAGAGAGAAGAGAAGCAAATCATGGATCGCATGTAACCCCATTTTTTGTTCTTTTTGGATGTTTTGTTGGTTAACTGCAAGACATGTCGATCTAAGGATATTGAGTATCCACAAACAGCATTGCCAATCTGATGTTTTGGGGCCAATTTTACAGTTTTGCAGGGCCTGCAAGATGAAGCTCTTCCACCAGGCATTCGACCAAGGAGCCACACTTAATAGCTGAATATAGGTTTAAGGCCCTGGGCCCTGGAGCCATCATTGGCAGCCTGTGCGTCACTGGCATAATCTGAAACTAGCATGGGACCAAGATAACAGTCCTAATATCACTGCTGACTGTATTCCCACTATGACAAATTCGGTACTGTGTTTTGCCATCACTTACGCAATATTGTACACTAACACCTTATTTATTTATTTGATTTATATACCACCCTCCCCATAAATGGGCTCAGGGCAGTTTACATCAATTAGTATAATACAATTAAAACAAAGTTAGTAGTTTTATAAATGTTCTGTTTTATTTGTTTTACTATTATGTAAGCTGCCCTGCTTTGGCGGGGAGGGTGAGGTATAAATTGAATAAATAAAATTATACTTGGTCAGCCCCTATGCCATCATGTCCAAGAGCATGTAGGTCTATTGCTGGGTTCACGGCTTAGCCAGGCTCACTGTACATGTGAGCTGATACTTTCCTTTGAGTAGAGTATTTATGATGGTCTGGTTCTTGTGATGGTGGTGGCTCAGAGCAGGGGTGCCAGTTTTCTCTCACACACAGTTTCCAGTTTCACTGTAGTTCAGTATATTCATGCATTCAGAGGATTACTTGACTTACAGTAAAATATACATTGTTTTTACTATACAAGAAATCAATATACTGTACCAGTATCTGTGCATACTGGGCAGCACTCTCCTTCAGGTATCCTGGTTCTGGGACATGACAGAGGACGGCACAGTGTTTCATCACACAACACCTTTCCTTTTGAGCAGAGGCATGTGACACAGGGCTTAGGAGACCATGCTGCCTTATCATACATAATCATCCCATTTGCAAAACAGCGTCCTTCCTTTCCTGATAAAGAAATAAAAAATAAGATTTAAACCATGTGGGCAGTTGTTTGGCCTGATACAAAAATGTGGAAGCTTCTGTGAACACATGAGCAAAAATTTCCATCTTAGTGTCATGCAAAGTAGGGATATACTGATACCAATTATCAAATAAATGGGAATAGAGAAGCCCTTGTTTGCTTGGAATCATATTAAAGTTGGTGTTTCAGTTCACATTAAGTTAGAATTTAATTTCATATAGAAATAGTTTGGCAGACTTCAGTTTACTTGGTTGTTTCCTCCTGTCTATCCGGGTTACCAAACAGAAAGGAAGTTATATTTTTAGGTAGTATGTGATTTCTCTGAAATCTGACTGCATCTTTGCATCTTTCTGATGTCAAGTTATTTTATTGCACAATTAGACTTGTTACCCTCTGTCTTCACTCATTTAGCTTATAAATTCCTGTAGATACTTGTCAATTGTTTACCCTGTCACCAGGGCTATTTTTGGGCAGGAACGCACAGGAACGGAGTTCCGGCTGGCTCCCAAATTGGCCACGCCCAGCAGGAACTCATTAGCATAATAGGCCACACCCAACAGCAGAAACTAATTAGGATTGGCTACATTAGGGGTGTGTGGCCTAACATGCAAAGGAGTTTCTGCTACAAAAAAAGCCCTGGGTTTTGACAACAAACAAGGTAAACAGAATAACAAGCAAAAGGTGGGTGTGGCTGGATAATGAGCTGTGCTGTCAGGGGTGTGGCCCAATATGCTAATGAGTTCCTGCTGTTGGGTGTGGCCCAATATGCTAATGAGTTCCTGCTGGGCTTTTTCTACAAAAAGAGCCCTGCCTGTCACACTTGCAGACTTACTTGACCTCTCAGTCACTTTCAGCATCTGTTTCTAAGCAAGATGGCTATAACCTGTAATGGTGTGCCAAACTGGCATTTTTTAAGGATTAGTCAGATTATTCCTCACTTATCTAAAGAATGGAAAAGCTACTTAAGGTCCATGGGGCTTGGCCCAATATATTAGCAGAAGAAGTAGACAACCAAGCTGTTGCCCATATTTATCAGAAACTGATTTAAAACCATGGTATTGAGCCCTAAAAAATATTAAGCACACTTAACAATGGTGGTGATGTATCAGTGATGGTATCTGGGGAAGAGCAGGAAGGGAATTCATACTACGAAAGGGAGACGTGTGAGTGTAATCCCACAGCCAACTGCCAAGCAACAGTGATTAAAAGACCGACAGCAGTTATTATGTCTGCACTAGCCCTGAGAATGGAGGGCTTCCATTGTCTTCTTGAACTGCATTTTTCTCAGTACCTACCAAACAAACTACCTACAGGGACTCTAATCAGTCTTAAACTACTGTTATTGAAAATTGGAGAAACGGCTTCTTGATGATTTCACTACATTTTCTTAAAGAATTTTGATTGCAGACCTCAAAACAAGGGTTACTGGAGCATTCACTCATTAGCTGAGTGAAATATGCTTGCTTCCTTTCTATTCATGCAATATATTTCCCCAAAATGTGAAACAATATAAAATACAAAACTGTTTCTTACATCTGATTAAATAGGTTCTACTTTATGAAATACTATAACAAATATGTTTGTCTTTAAGGTGTTGTACGCTGCAATGTATATCGTAGAAAGATGCTAAGAAAATACTTTCAGAAACAAAAATATAAGAATGGAGATGCTTAAATTTTAAAAAAATATGATTTGGACATAGGGTTAATGATAAGGTCCATTGCTTAATAGGTTCTCATCCAAATCTGACCTTAACTTGCAAATATTCTAAATGCCAGACCAAAAAAATACCTTGTGGTTGAAATCCTTGGCAGATACCTCAGTACGTCCAAACTTTGGAAACATGGTGCAGATCCAATATTGGGTTCCAACTAAAATGTGTTCAGTGGTTTAAGCTCAACCTTTGGGTAAAATTCCAGATTAAAAAAGGAGAGTCAAGGGGAAAATGAGGAAACCACACATAATTTCAGTATGGTTGATGATCTCTGACAGGGGCATTTAAAATACCTCATACAGAATGCATGTCACATGTGGTGATATTTTCCTTTAATATAAAAATGCTTTGAAATGAATGGTTTTAGAAAGACAATGTGTATTAAATGGACTACAAGCCGCCTTGAGCCAGATATCTGGAAAGGTGGGATATAAATATGAACAATATAAATAAATAAATACAGTAGCTCTTCCTGAAAGTTCTAGTCAGCCTGTTTTATGATTCATTAAGTGTTGAACCCATAATGCCTGTCACAGTCTGCAGCCCACATATCTGAAGGACTGTGTCCTTTCATGTTCCTGTGTGAAAATCACAGTCTTCAGGCTGCCATCTGCTGGCTGTTTCCTCACCTGGAATGACCGACCTGGCATCTACCAGAGCCTGAGCCTTAATCGTGATTAGCTTTGTACAGCGAGCACTATGTAAAACATATGCAATACTCCCCACTTCCATCAGTAACCCCCAAATCTACTATACAATTTTGGCTGCGGTCACACGGAACATTAGCCACGTTACAGAGACGGAAGATAGGCGGATTTTCCGGGCGTGATCACACCACAACATCTGAGAAGCGTAGAGCTCCCATGCCGAACCCGAGGCTTCCTGCCGAAGATGTGGGGTAAAAAACTAGTACCTCCGAGGTACTAGTTTTCGGAAACCGCGGGGCAAGGGCGGGCGCCTGATCGCGTTTCCGGTGGAATCCCGTGGAATCCGGCGCCCCCCTATGTCCCGTCGCGAACAGGTTTTTTTTTTCAAGTCTCCACAGGATGCGCACAAGCGCCCAACGGCACATGGGCACAAAGAGGCCCCCTCCCACTGCAGCCAGGCTTGCCGCCTCTGGAGGGTCGCTATGCCCACTGTCGCGCAGGCGGTTAGAGCGGCTGTGACGAGGGGGCCCACCTCCCCCTCCATTGGCTATTCCTCGGAGCTCTGTTGGGGTCCAGAAGCGTCTGTCGCCCTCTCCGGTAAGCCCACCACTGAGCAGATACGATTGCTCAGTCATGCGTATGCACAAACTTCAGTTTTTTTAAAAAATTCATCCCGTTTGCCACGGAAGCGGCGCCTAGCGATTGCTGGTGTGATCGCACCGCTTCTTTGCCGCGCTGCAGGATCATCGTGTGATCGGCACCTGCCCCCTAACCACGGGACCTCGAAGGGACGTCTGATCGTGCAACCGCACGTTATTTTCCTCCGGGGCAAACAGCCACGCTCCCCACCACCACGCGCATTTTCCAGCCCGTATGACCAGGGCCTTTGTTATGTTGCACTAATATATGAAACCTGCAGGTGAAAATGGGTGCAGTGATATATTTGTTACAGATATTTTCAAGAAGTAACTATAAACACACAACATATTTTCTGCAGTTAGGCCAATATGATCCTTATTTTGTTGGAAAATGTACCTTCATCTTTACATGCAGCATTCCAGTTTAAACTCACTTCCTGTGGATATTGTTGATGAAACACATGCCTAGTTGTTCATTTAAAAAATTCTAACAAGCACTGCAGTTTATTGCTACTATACAAAAAAAAGAATTGTTGATACATCAAAGAACTGGAAACGATCAAAAATAATTACTTTTGAATATCTTAGCGTGCAAAGAGTGGAACATCATTACAGATTACACTTTATGGATGAAGAGTTAAGGCTACGATGAATATGACTGAGTTCTCATGGCTACTCAAGGGAGCCCATATTTGAACTACAGAGTGGAGACAATATACTCTTTTCATCAGTTTATCACACTGGATCATAAGTACAATATTTATTGCATATTCAGCTACATCCATGCCTACATATATACATGTTACATTTGGTTTGGGGTACTTGAGTGCTATTTTGCTTGTGTTTCCATCACTGTACCTTAGCACTGCAAGTCATGGGGGCTGAATTTTTGCTAAATTTGACCTTTCTGGTTATCAAAATATTAAGTAACTTCTCTGCTTACCTGGTAAAACACTGTAACTGGATTCGTGTCCATCCAAGCCAATAAGAGAGTCAATTACTTCTGTAATATCCCCATCCGTATTAATAAGTGGAATGCTTGGTACTGGAGTTGTAGGGATTGGAGATTTGATTTCTGGCTGCCTGTTTGGTCTCCTGTTTCTTAAGGAACCCCTTCTTAAGCCTCTGTAGTGCATTCTCCTTCTTCCCCTTCTAGGAATTTTATAGTTCTCATTCTGAGCAAGAATGATACACAGACAAGCAAACAGGAGGAAATAGAGTAGTGCCGTTTTTTGCATTTTGCACTTGTACATCATGTCCTACAATAGAAGTATAAGAAAAAAAATGTGTCCTCTGTATTCTCAAAAAAATTGAGAAACTACATGTTCTGCATTACGATTACAATAAGTGTTGGTTGAAGATATCTGAACAGTAATTTACTAGGGCAAGAAAGAAAAAAATTGAGACTTCACATTTGACAGTCAACATAACTTAGAGCACAAAGCATTGACAGGTTTCTACACTCATAACTGAACTGTGTGGCATACAGTCAGAAGAAAATAACTTTTTTTGTTTGGGCTACAGGTTCACTGCAAGAAAAAATGAGTTTTGCACTCACGCAGTTTGCACTAGCCTCAAGCCGCTATCTGTAAGGAATATGGACTAGTGAGAAAACAGCACAACTTGAAATAACACAATTCTGAATTCTGGTAATCAGAGGTTCTAGGACAGTGAGTCCATCTGGCCACAGAATCTGCTCCTTTTACACCACATAGGTTTGAAGGTTGTGATAATGATATTGGCCTGTCTTTCAAATTCTGCCGTATTGCATGGCATCTTAAACTTCAGGTTTATTCTGTAAATATTGTCTCCCTTGGATGTCTATATTGCTACCACGTATTGTTCTCCTGACTTCCTATCAATCTTCATTTCAGAGGCCCAGTTCATCTTCCTTTCTGACAACATTCCCATCTTGTTCCATGTGGATTTTACCATATCATCTTTCTGACCAAATGCTTCCCATTGCCTTTTCCTAACTACTTTTTCCAAGCTTTGCCTTTGGAACGACTCTTCCATACAATGACTTGGCCACTGCCATAATCCTTGGCTATGACCTGTATCTCCATTTTCCCTGTGCCCTGGTTCTTATTCTTTCCATGACCCATAGTAGATTTCAGTGACTTTCTCAGAAGCAGTGTTACATTTGCTCATTCTTTAGACTGTTAGTTTCTATCATCATCTCATCCCTGTTTTTAACTCTTGACTTGCATTCCGCAGTCTCCCAATGAACATCCATCTCTCTCATCCCCAGCGCTGGATCAGTCTATTATCTCCATTCATAATCTCATGCTGAATGCCTCTACAAAACAGAAAAGTTGGTTGATTTTGGTCATTCTAAATTCCTCATTCTTGACTGTCATCTGTCTGACTAAGCACACTAGTATATATATATATCATGATGCCCAGCATCCACTGAATTTCAGTTCTGCTTCTTCAGCCTTAATGCCCTACCATGGCCTGTCTTTCTGCCTCCCCATCCTTAATCTCACTGAAGATTTCTTTCCTTTTTAAATGAAACTGAAGTTGAAACTATCTGCCCTGTTTCTTATATCTCTCTCCTACAACTTACCTCTTCTTTGGGTTCTTCTCCTACATATCATTGAATCCTTTGCTGTCCCCTCCCCCCAATCACTTGTCTATCTTGTTGAGTTTTTTCACTCTTCTATGTATCCCCTCCTAGGTTCATGACCCATTCTCCCTCTCTAACTATGTACCAATTTTCCTTCTACCATTTGCCCCCAAACTCATAGAATGTGCTGATTTCTGCTGCCTCAACTTACTTTCTTCCAGTCCCCTAGCAATCTTGCTTCTGTCGTCATCTATCCATAGTGTGACTTCATCAAAATCCCAGTTTTCACTACCATTTGTAAGATGATGACACCTGTCTCTGCGTCGTAAATATTTAATATCTATTTTTCACATAGTCATGCTGCTTCTACCTCTACAGGCTTTTGAAAATGTGATTCGTTCTCTGATATCCTCATATTCTGATATCCTCTCACTTTGATGGCTGCAACTTTATTCTTGCCTGTCTTCCATTGTTGTATCTTGTCTCCATTCAGTACTGCCAAATCATTCAGCTCTCCCATTGCTCTATTGGAACCATTGTTATTACAGTTACTGTATAATTAAAGGTTACTTCTTGACCAGTATGGATGCTCAGGTCATGTGTGCGTGCATGTGTGTGCACGTATGTTTACACCCTGGAGTGTTTTACCAGGTTCAGTGGGCTAACCAGCTGTGCTTGCTGCTTGAAGATTAGGCATCCATGTCATGTCATCTTCCAGATTAGATTTTGTATTGTCTTTTTGAAGACAATGCAAAGCACTGGGAATGCTTAGTTACTGAGAGGAATGAGCTGTCACAAACTTAGAAATCAATCAGTGAGGCCTTGCTCCAAAAATCTGCAAATGTCCAATTATCATCTAGATGGAATCTCACTACAGAAGATTGTTTTGTCTTCTTCTTTGGCTTCCTTTTGGATGCAAGTAAAAACCTTAATCTTTGGCCAAGTGTGTGAGAAGTAA
The DNA here is from genome assembly GCF_001447785.1 of Gekko japonicus. Lineage (NCBI taxonomy): Eukaryota > Metazoa > Chordata > Lepidosauria > Squamata > Gekkonidae > Gekko > Gekko japonicus. The sequence goes on along the minus strand of NW_015161415.1, from coordinate 109,828 downwards.
ATTATTTTATTTTCATTACTGGTATTTGAGTCTGTTTGATGCCTTAATTTTTTAAAGTTTGTTTTAAAGGATTTAAAATATTCTGTAAACCACTTTGGTATATAAATTATGTTTAAAATGATGTGTGCTACATTCAGCTACAGTTATTTGACCAGAATCAAACTTAAACTACAGACATTATAATATTTGAAATATCTTGGTACTTTCGCCTCCCATCCATTCTAATGGCTTCCAAGCTCTTAGTCCTTCTCTCATGTCTCTTTTCAGTGGCAATATTGGTATGTCTTGTTCCTTTATAATTGATGGGGTTATTCTTACTATTCGGGAGCATGAGGCAGGATAGTGACCCTTAGAGAAAAAGGAAGAACAAGTGCTCCTTAACTGGATTTGTTCACAGGAAAGCCCACAGCCTGCAAAGGACTAAAAAAAGGAGGTTCATTACAAGAACTGACCAATTGATAGGAATCATCAGACTTGTGAAAGTTTATGCGCAAGGAAGCAAGATTAAAGTTCCTATGCACCTGCACTCAGAACTTTGAACTCATAGTCTGTCCCTCGATGATAGCTATAAAACAAGCAATAACAATTCCTCATGGTGGTGGTAGAAAGTGCATCAAAACGCAAGAGACTAACAGAGGTGGTTTTCCATTGCCTGCCTCTACATAGCAACCTTGGACTTCCTTGGTGATCTCCCATCCAAGCACTGATCAGGACTGACCCTGCTTAACTTCTGAGATTGGGCTAGCCTGGCCCAGGTCAGGGCAGCAGACATATGCTTTTAAGATAATAACAGGTGTTAACATGACATATGGAGGGGAGAGAATAAAAACCCATTGAGTCTACTCACAAAGGCTTATGTGAAGGCTCAGGGGCCTTCTTGAACAACCGCATCTTTACTGCTTATCTGAAACTGAACAGTGAATTATGGGAATGGTCTGATTTTTTTCGAGGAGGCTTTCCACATACACAGGGCCACCACAGAAAAGGCTGTATTTAGGATCCCAACTTGCCAGGCCTCAGAAGGCGAAAGAACACACAGCAGGCTCCCAGACCTAAGGGTCACGTAGGTGCTTAAGGTAACAGATGGTCCTTGAGTTAATTGGCCCCAGACCATTTAACAGTCAGTGTCACAACTTTGAATCCGTCCTAGAAACAAATAGAAAGCCAGTGCATCTGACACAATATTGAAATATGCCTGATCTGGCAGACTTCTGTTAGTATTCCAAAATGCTCAATTTTGAACCAGTTGCACTTTTTGAACTTCAAAGGCAGTCCCATGTAGGTTGCATTAAAATAATAATTTCCAGCTTGATTGATATGGAGCTCAAGGAAACAAACATGGCCATTTAGTTGGTCAGATGTCACTTTCTAACCCAGGAAGAGGGTGTGGGGAAAGCTAGAGGTGGCCAGACACATGTTAAGGTTGAAATTTCCTCTTTCGAATACCACATTCAGTTAGGAACATCTGACCTTTCCCATATTGCACAACTGTATGCTATGCATCAGTGACATTGGCAATATCTCTTGAAAGTGTCAAATTTTACCAGGTACAAAATATTGCACTATCAATATTGGCCATCTTTTATCTTTTATTTTGCCAACAAGTCAGTGGAAATGGTGAACTGCTAATCTAGTGATCCTTAATGCAAAGGTCTTTGAACTATTCTTCTTTGCATAAACTACCCTATTAATTCTGTTTCTAGGTTCTACTAGTCTACTCAACAATCAGAAAGAAATAGGGCTTCCTGTGCTTAGTACTGAAGTCAGTTTTAACAAAACACTTTTGTTAATTATCACATTAATTAAGATTTCACAACTCTGAATTTATCTACATGATATTTCTTAAAACACTGTGAGCATGCTATTGTGTTCTGTAAAAATTAGTAATTAATAACTGACCACTGGATTTTCTGTTAGTGTAACCTGTAATGTATGCTACATAAACTTTATGAAGATAGGTTTACAACTAACCACAGACATACATATAATATACACGCACACATATTTGCTTATCAACATAATTACAAATTATTAAGCACAATTTCTCTGCAAATATTACACATTACCATGCTGCAAACAGTAATTTGAGAAGAAAATGCATTTTTTTACCTGGAAATCTAACCTAACAGTAGATTTTGCTTGTCATTTTATCTCCAGCTGCAAATGAAAAAAATTCAGCTACTATCTTTAAAATAAAAGAAGTCTCAACAGGGTTATGTTGAATCGTGTTAGATGATTCCTTAGTGAAGACTGAAATAGCTCCTTTCTCTAGGGACAAGGCACTGTTCTGTCCAGTATGCAGAGATTCAACTAATACAGCTTTTCAGAATAGTGCATACTTCACTTAGAAAATGAAAAGCAGCACAATGCTTTTGGTCCCTAGGCTGACAAGGCGCAGCTGGAAGCTTTCTTTTTAAAATATGCTTGCATAAGTAAAAGAAAATGAGTCTCATTTCACCAAAACAGAGAAATTATTTTCAAGTAATTTAATACCAATCTTTCTATACATTTCAGTACAGTTTAGACATGTTTAGTGTAAATTCACTGTAAGTGTATTGTTCATTAAATACTATATGCCTATCTAAATTTCATATTAAAAAAAATCCCCAAAGCATCTATATGTGTGTAAACCTTACATGTGATGTAAGTCTTTTGTTCAAGATTTAATATCAGCCTTTGTCTTTCTGGAAGAATGTTTTCAGCAGAAATCTATGGAGTTTGAAAGCAAAACGAATGAAGCATTTCCAGTTGCCTTTTTATGTAAAAGAATAACTGGATCCTCCTGAAATATGACACTAAAGCATAATTTTGCGGAACTGTATCAGTCTGGTAACCAAAAAAGGGAAAGTGTGCATGATCCACTAGTTTACTTTCTGCCAAACAGGGTGCACTCATGTTTGGCTTGTTTCCAGACTGTTGCCGTTGGTATTCTTTGGCTCTAGATTTCAGAAATGATAAATATAGCTAACAGAATAAAACATGTGACTGTTCTTTTGTTTGAAGCCAGATAAAGGAAATCCTTTTAAATTGTGGGTTCACAGTAATTTAACTTTCCATAATTGCTGTTGAGAACATGAAAGGAAGATACGGATGTGAAAGGAGATATTAGGACAAATGCATAACTTTTCCTAGATTAATGGTGCTTCAATCTTGGCCTAATTGTTTTAAAAATGTGATTAGTTTTCAAGAGCAAGCAACTCTGAGCTTGCATTTACCTACAAGACGTTAATGTAGTTTGAATGCACTGAGCAAGATTCAGCAATTCCTGGCAATATCAAATGTCTCTGACTTTCCTCTGCTTTATGCAAAGTAAAGTTGTGTGAATGTTGTAAGCAGCATGAGGTTTTTGGTGGCATGGAGAAATTCCCTTGATATATCTACTGAGCTGCTACATAGTAGCAGGTTTTTTTTACTGTGGAGTGAGCCTGCATGGAAATGAATTTAAAAAGCCATTTGATTGGTGTCCATTATACATATCTATGCCCCATTTCTTACATTCTTTCATGTGATAGGTTTTTCACACCATGAGTATATTGCTGTATATCAAATTCTATGTATCTCATGTGTATACTATCATGCATGATGACTACTAGGTGACCTTCCATAAACAGTGCATATTTCAGACATATATCCTGTCATTTCTGCATCCACAACCTTTATTCATAAAAAATGCTGTTTTGCTTCAGCCGTCGCAAACGTACAGTGGCTTGCATGAATAATGTTTACAAAAAAAATAAAACCAGCAGGGGCAGATTGGCCATTTACTTTACTGGAGGAAATTGTGGTAGGCTGTTGCTCTAAGCCCACCCACCCGCACAGTGGGGCTGGCGAGGAGGACAGTGGGTGCCACTGGCTGGTGAAGAGGAAGATGGACACAGTGGCACCTTACTTCAACCTGTTCCGGCAGCACCTGTATTGTTCCCTGCTGGCCCCAACACATCTAGGCCATGGAAGTGTAACACAGGCACAATGGTGGCCAGCTTCACCTCATGGGGGTGTGGCAGCAGAAAGGGGCATGACCCTTTTCCAGGGCCATTTTGGCCTCCCTTTCTGCCCCTGCAAACCAGGGTCATAATGCAGTGCACTACTCACAACAGTCTCAAACCAGTATCTCTCCTTATATTTATTTGACTTTTGGTGTCCCTCCTGGACACGCTTCCACAGCTTTTGGCCCGCTGAGATGCCGCTCTCACAGTCTCCCAATCCCGTGGCTGCGTTGGCTCAGCCCCGCCCACCAAGCCGGCGGGCAGCATTTCACCCTCAGTCTGGAGGGAGCCGGTGAAGGGGATGGACGCTCTGCTGAGAGAGCGGCAACCCCTCCGCTGGGGAGAAGGAGGCAGACCTAGGGAGCGGTGGCAAGCAGGGGAAGCACTCACCTTCGCTGCCCCTTGCGGCCCCTCTCCCTCGGCCACAAGGCCAGCACCGCCGAGAAGGCTGCCCAGTGTCTTTCAAAGGCTCCCCTGCCTTCCTTCAGCAGTGGCGGCAGCGCCAGGGAGGGTCTGGCCTAGAGGAAATGAGCTGCAGCTCCTGGAAAGCTGGACTCTCTCCTGAGGAAGACAGTTCTCTTGGCTCCTGTATGAGACTAACTGTGACTAACTGTCTCCTCAGTGGCTGTTGGTAGGCAACCAAACAACCAAGCTTGCTTCTGTGACTAAAAAAAAGACTTTCAGCATAACACCCCCCGCTTGGCCACTTTCCTGTCACAATAAATTTAACACGCCTCTCACTCCTTTTTGGCTCCACCATGGCTGGCTGGCTAATGAGGTGGGCCAGTGACTATCAAACCATTCTCTTCAACCCCCTGCTGTGCGGCTGAGTTTCCCCTAGGGTTGCAAATCTCCAGGTGAGACCTGGAGATCTGCTGTTACAATTGATCTCCAGATGACAGAGATCAGTTCCCCTGGAGAAAATGGCTGCTTTGGAGGATAGACCCTATGGCATTATCCCCTGCTGAGTCCTTCCATCCCCGCCCCAATGCTGCCCTCCACAGGATCCACCCCCCAAATCTCCAGGTATTTCCCTAATCAGAGGTGGTAACTGTGCTTTCTCCTCAGTGCCTGTTGCTAGGCAACCAGGTTCTGTAACTAAAAGGTCCTTTCCACACCTGTTTTGGCCTTTCGGAGAAAACTCATTGGGGCCACTCCTGATAGGGTTGCCAACTCCAGATGGGAAATTCCTGGAGATTTGAGGGATGGAGCCTGGAGAGGGTGAGGTTTGAGGAGGAGTGGGACCTCAGACAGGTACAATTCCATAGACTCCACCCTCCAAGGCATTCCCTCATGGGTAACCATTGTTGCCAATCTCCAGGTGGGGGCTGGAGATCACTCAGAATTACAACTGTTCTCTAGGAGGGAGGGGAAATAAATGGAAAGCTGAAGCCAGGGGGCAGATAATGGTAGGTTGACGGTTGGCAGGAAGGGAGATCAAGTTGCCAACACCAGGTTGGGAAATTCCTGGAGATTTGAGGGGTGGAGCCTGGAGAGGGTGAGGTTTGAGGAGGGGTGGAACCTCAGACAGGTACAATGTCATAGACTCCACCCTCCAAACCAGCCATTCTCTCATGGGGAACCATTGTTGCCAGTCTCCAGGGGAGGGATGGAGATCATGCAGAATTAGAACTGCTCTTCAGATGGCACAGATCAGTTCCCCTGGAGAAAATGGTGGACTCTGTGTCATTATAACCTGCTGAGGTCACCACAGCGAACTGGTCCTGAGTGCCCAAGGCTGGGGCACTCTCCCAGAGCCTCTTTCTAGAGCTCATTTTATTTATTTCCACAATGGGCCTTATTCCTAGTTTAATATATTTCAGGGAAACAGGCGAACAAGCTGTGTAAGTCAATCTGATCAGCTCAGTTAATTCATTTTAAGAGCCCTTTTAAATGATCCTGTTCTACAACCTACAGAGAACAGGAACAGATAATGCAGTTTAAACCTCTGCCAGCAGGACAGTGCAGAGCTGCTATAGCAGCTTGTAACGATATGAGCTTATGTTTGTATTTCTGTATAGTGGTGATGCTGCTTATGTGTGTCTCTAGCATGAATACCTATGCAATATGTATTCAGGGATTGCTGTATGTTGTGTTGCTTTGTTCTGCATCTCATGCTTGCCTAGAAATAGGCTGGCCTGGGCCTGCCGTTGCACATACGGACCATGTGCGTCCCAGGGGGGGGACTCGCAGAGGAAGAACCCTACCCAGCAGTAAAACTTCAGCGTAAACGACAAGCATGCCGGGCTTAAGCTATTAAAAGCCACCCTTTGTAAAGCGGAATCCATCTGGACTAATTATCTACATCATAGAAAAATCTTAAAACTTTTACGAACTCTTACCAAAATATAAACAATGTCTCAGCAAGGGGGGAAAATGGTGTCCAGAGGCAGAGGTTCTGCAGGAAATACCAGCACAGCATCACCAGTCACAAGACCAGAAAATACCACCAAGATAGCCACTGCAATTTCTGAAGCCATGCGCCCTCTGCTGGACCAGCTGACGAATCTCAATCAGAAATTTGATATCTTACAGAAAGAGCTTAAGGAAACTACAGGCAAAACAAAGATAAAAAAGGTTGAAACCAAGACCAAAGAAATAGATCAAAGAATGGACATTACAGAAAAAGAAAGAGCTTCTGAAAAACAACAAATATTACAACTTCAAGTGGAAAGATCTATGTCCTGAGATTTCAAGGGGTTCCTGAGAAAAAGGATGAAAAGTATAAGCGAAGCAATGGCCCCCTTGATCAATAACAAACCTGAATTAATACAAACAAACATTGACATGATTTACAGAACCTATTCAGAGTTTGTAAAAAATAATAATCTCCCAGGAGAAAATGTTGTGAAATTTGCAAAAAGATCAACAAGAGACCTAATACTTAAAGCATCCGCAGCTACAACAGTTAAAATTCAAGAAGAGGAGATAAAAATACTGAAAGATGTTCCATATGAATTACGTAAGAAAAGGAAGCAATACAAAAATATTACAGCATTTCTTCAAAAGAACAATGTCCAGTACAGATGGATTTTTCCAGAGGGACATATTCAACTTTAATGAGAAGAAGGAAAAGATTGGCTCTTTATTAATTATTTTCTTTTTCTTAAACAACAACAAACTCCGAATAAACAAAGAAATGGAGCAGATAAAGGGAAGGCAATGGAAAAAAACAGCGAACAACAGAAATCTGGTATGGCTAGTTCATCTTTTACAGCTTCTTCTGTGTCTTTGGTTGAAATTTTTGACTCTGACTCTGATTCCGATCTAGGAAAAGCTGCTCCCAGAACCTTTAAATTAAATCTCCCCTGGCAAAAGAAGAAGAAAAGTAAAGATAAGAAGAAATCTAAGTGACGATCTGAGATTGCCTATGTTGACATTTAATGAATTAGTATTACTATCCAGATGTGATATAATAACCAAAAATGCATTTGTTTTCTTTCTATTTGAATACTTTTATTAGAACTTAAATGATTAAATGTAATCATAAACATGTAGCTAAATATCATATCATATCACTTCATACTTACTCCGCCATCCAGCACGCTCCTGGAAGGAATCCAGAATCTTCTTCAAAAGGACGCTATAGAACCAGTCCCGATAGCACAACATTACCATGGGTTTTACTCCCGTTATTTTACGGTCCCCAAAAAGGACAGAGGCCTCTGTCCTATTATGGACCTCAGGGGACTCAACCGTTTTATCTCCTATCAGAAATTCCAAATGACAACATTGCAAAGCATTCTTCCCCTTCTCAACGAAGGCATCTGGATGGTAACCCTGGACTTGCAGGATGCATATTTCCATATAACTATCCACCCATCTCACAGGGAGTTTTTGTGTTTTGCGGTCACAGAGGGCCATTTTCAATTCAAAGCCCTCCGTTTTGGGCTCCCAACAGCACCCATAGTCTTTACAAAAATGATTGTCATCATGGCGTACCTTTGTCTTCAGGGTGCGCGGATCTTTCTGTACATCGACGTCTGTTGATAGCAAGCTCCAGAGAGACTCTGCTCAACCATATTGATTTAATGCTGGTCACCCTAGATGCGCTGGGTCTGAGGGTGAACCGAAAAAAGTCAATGCTCCTTTCTTCGTTGAGAGTCCAATTTATCAGAGCGATCTTGAATTTGACTGTCTGCTGAGCTTTTCTTCCTCCGAAAAGGGTGGACGACATTATAGCTCTCATCAATCTAATGAGGACACAGGGAGATGTGTCAGCAAGGCAGATTCAACGACTCGTAGGTCTGATGGCCACCACAGTGGTACTTGTCTTCGCCAGGCTACGGATGAGACCACTTCAGCTGTGGTTCCTCAAACAGTTCCATCCACAGTGGCAACCCCTATCTCAACAGTTTGTGCTCCCTGTACAAGTGCTGAATTCCCTAGAGTGGTGGGAAACTCCAGAAAACCTCCTTCAGGGAGCCCCATTTCTTGCACCCAGCCCCGAAATGACCCTCACCACGGATGCATCCCTGTGGGGATGGGGGGCGCACCTCCAAGGTCTGTGTGTGGGTGCCAAATGGGAACCACATGTGGCCCACAAACACATCAGCTTCCTGGAACTGCTGGAACTGTTGGCCATCCAATATGCCCTCAGGTCTTTTCGCCACCTTGTGGCTCACTGCACGGTGGCAGTCCTGACCGACAATAACACTGCAGTGTGCTACCTGAACCGGCAAGGCAGAACAGTGTCCAGGGGACTTTGTCGACTGGCCCTGAAGATTTGGGCCAAGTGCCACTCCCGGGGCGTGTTCATCATTGCAGCTTACCTGCCCGGGTCGCTCAATGTGCATGTGGACTTTCTGAGCAGGAGAGGCACATCCCTCCACAAGTGGGAACTCAACAGGGATTTCCTGCAACCAATTTTCAACAGATGGGGTTACCCAGAAATAGATGCATTTGCGACGTGCCAGAACACGAAGTGTCACCTGTTCTGTACCAGGGCGGGACAGGACCAGTGTTCCCTCTAAGCTGAGTGAGTGTGAGCTAGCTCACAGTTTTTTAGCCTCCGGCTCACACATTTTTGTCTTAGCTCAGGAAGGAGGGCTCCAGAGCAAACCAATTTCTGCAGCAACCAAATTGCTCGCTCACAACTTTAATGCCAGTCGCTCACAAAGTGGAGTTTTTGCTCACAAGATTCCAGAGCTTAGAGGGAGCATTGGACAAGACCCCCTGTCTCTGGGGGACGGCCTCCTTTTCCCATGGTCCCACAGACATGTGTACCTGTTCCCACCAATCCCTCTGCTTACCAAAGTGCTAAGCAAAATCATGAAGGAGCAACCTTGGTGCATCCTCATGACGCCATGGTGGCCACGTCAGCACTGGTTCCCGCACTGGCCAAGTGCTTGATCACAATGCACCACACCTCAAGCTCACAGCGTGGAGGATCCTCTAGCACAGCTTAAAAGCAGGATAGATCTTGTTCTGTTGAACTGTTGTAAACCAGCTACACGTGCTTCCTATGAAGGGAAGTGAAAGAAATTCCTGACCTACCTTGAGTCATTGGGTTTACCACCGCCCCCTACAGACATGATGGTAATTTTCGGATTCCTGTTGACCCGCTTCGATTTGGGTCTTAGTTGTTCCTCCTTAAAAGTCTACTTGGCTGCCATCTCTGCCAATCATCCTGCGGTGGACGGTTATTCCGTTTTTTCTCACCCACAAATGAAGCAGTTTCTGAAAGGTCTCACTCATCTTTTTCCCTCGAATCATGACCCAATTCCCTCCTGGGACTTACCTCTAGTACTGTCCAACTTAACAGGCAAGCTGTTTGAGCCCATGGGTCTAGTCTACATCTTCTCTTGTGGAAGACGGCCTTTCTGGTAGCTATTACCTCGGCAAGATGAGTGAGTGAATTGTCTGCACTCCGTTGCGATTCTCTGTATTTGGTTTTTCACCATGATGGTGTCACCTTGGCCCCGGATGTCTCCTTTCTGCCCAAGGTTGTTTCCAAGTTCCATTTGCCAACTGACATTGCTCTTCCAGCGTTTTTCCTGTCCCCTACGAGCGACGAGGAACGCCGTCTTCACACTTTGGACGTCAAGAGAGCCATACTCTTCTACCTTGATAGGACAAGGTCATTCCGTCAGTCACCAGCCTTGTTTGTCTCCTATAGCACACCTGTACAGGGGAAGAAACTCTCTTCACAACATCTATCCAAGTGGATTGTGGAGACCATTAAACTGTGCTACTTGCTGACCAAAAGGCCACTTCCGGGCCCGCTTCGGGCGTATTCCACCCGGGCAGTAGCCACATCTACAGCCTTCCTGAGAGGTTCATCGTTCACTGACATCTGTCAAGAAGCAACCTGGGCTACCCCTCACACGTTTGTGAAGCATTATGCCCTGGATGTGCGTCTTCAGCGTTCTGTGGTGGAATGGGCAGTGTTGCAGGCGGCACAAGTCTAGGACCTTCAGCTCCCTTCTCCAAGTAGGCTTGTTTTTGCTTGTTAATCTCCCAGAGGTGTGATGCACAGAGACCACGAAGAAGATAGGCAGGTTGCTTACCTGTAACTGTTGATCTTCGAGTGGTCATCTGTGCATTCACACCACCCGCCCTCCTTCCCCTCTGGTTTCGGTCCTCTCTTTTTTTATTGCTCTGAGACTGATGGCAGCAGTCAGAAGGAACTGGCAGTATTGTCATGCCCCTCCCTTAGTCATGCGCAGTGGGGCTAGCGCGTGACTGGGGAGCGGGCATGAAAATCCCTTTCGCTTTTCAAGAGGAACCAATCGAGGTTGGCGCACTATATCCCAGAGATGTGAATGCACAGATGACCACTCAAAGATCACCAGTTACAGGTAAGCAACCTGCTGTTTTTAATCAGTAGTCAAGGTACTACTCATCGTGCCATATTAATGCACAGCACATCTGTGTTTGGTGAAAATGTTCTGTTCTTCTTGTATAAATAAATGGATAGTACTATGTGTTTAGATCCAGGAAAATGTCTCATGTAGCCAAACCCATGTGGTATATTGCATTTGAAACATTCTGAGAGATAACCTATAACAAATTTAAAGATGTCACATCTCCAGTCTTATAGTCCATTGCTGTCCTATTGATATCTGGTTGTAAACTTTAGTATGTAGTGAGCACTAAACTTTTTCATCCATCCTGTTATTTTTATGTCTATTTTGAAAACCACAGAGAATGGAAAAGGTGCTAACATTTAACAGTGCTTCTTATGGGCATCCTTATAGATGGGCTCATAAAGTGTATTTTCAGCTAATGAGGAACTGATGGAGTCAGGCTCAGCTGATACATTTACTAGGATCCAGAGCCAAAATATCATGGTGATAACTTGGTACCAGCTCCTCCTCTTCACCATGCAGGTCAGGACCTTCATGTAAATGACCAATTGTAGAAGCTCTTGTTGTGAATAGGAAAAATCATGTGAACAGGCTTGTGTACTATTGACCAATCACATGGTGGGCCCAGCTCAAAAGGGAGATTATGTGATCACCTTCCACAAGGCACACCATCCTCAGGCTAGTTCTATATGCCTAGAAAACCAGGTTAAGCAAGAAACAATCTGTAAAATTATACTAGTTAACAGACCACTGGTTACCAGGCAATAAGAGTGTTGGCGGCTTTAATGAGGGCAGAAAGGCAGGCTATAAATTTTGTAAAATAAAATCAATAAATAATGAAATAGAACATCATGAAGCCAAAAGTGCTATATGCTTTAAAGCACCCCTGAATTTTATCTCTTTATCAAAATTGCTGCTGCATATTTTGCCATAGGTTTCTCTGCCAAATTACTGTGGTATGCTCAAGAAACAGTCCAATGTGTATGGTAGAAATTATGCCTCACAGTTGCAATCACATCTCACTTAATAATTTGTTAGCATTATGTATTTTATGTTAATAATTACTGGAATTTCCATTCATTTTTCCTTCTGCATATTTTAACAGCAGACAGTAGAAGCAAACTTTATAGATGCTCACTTGGTAGGGCTTTGTCATTATGGTTGGAAGGAAACTATGACCACAAAAGAAACTGGAATCTTAGATTGTGGTAAATTGCAAAGAAACATTGTTTAAATGCAACAGAAAAGGAAGTTTCCAATTGCACAATATTATTCTTTGCTCCCTATAGAGAGTGCAGACCCATAGCAATTTAACTTTATACGAGTCAGCAAAAATGCATGAATAAGAGTTGGCTTGGCAGAGTAAACTGCGCATATGAAATCTAGAGTAGTTGCATTCTTTTTGTTTAATGAAGGGTCTTTAATGCCTTTGCAACCAAAAATATAGAAGAACTGTGAGGGAAAAGAACAAGTATCTAATGACATTCTGTGATATTAAAAACAGATGTTCTTATTGCAAGTCTTCAAGATATCTGTTAGCAGATGGTGGCTGGACAAGCCTCCAGCACTAAAGGATGAATCTACTTCTATCTCTCTAGTGCATTGTTATCCTACCCTCATGGTTCATTCTTCCTCATCTCATCCTCGTGACTCTTTGAGGTAGGTTAAGCCAAGAAAGAGTGACTAGCCCAAGATTAACAAGTGAGCTTTACTGCAGAGGAGAGATTTGAACTCAGGTGACCCAGATCCTGGTCCAACACCTTAACTCTTATACCTTGGACCTCATAATTACTTAATGTTTGAGAAGAGCTGTTTATAAGAGCCAGTTTGGTGTAGTGGTTAAGTGCGCGGACTCTAATCTGGGAGAACCGGGTTTGATTCCCCATTCCTCCACGTGCAACTGGCTGGATGACCTTGGGCAAGCCGTAGTTCTGATAAGAGCTGTTCTTGAAAAAGAACAGTTTCTGTCAAGAGCTCTCTCGGGCCCCCCTACCTCACAGGGAGTCTGTTGTGGGGAGGGGAAGGGAAGGGAAAGGAGTTTGTAAGCTACTCTGAGACACCTTTGGGTAGTGAAGTGCGGGGTATAAATCCAATCTCTTCTCTTCTTCTTCTCTATAAAATGTTACATTCAAAGTTTTAAGTAATGCCAGAATTCAGGAACTAGAAAAGCAGTTCTGTGATTCAGAGTTGGCTTTAGACCTATTTTTTTATTAAGGATCATCCCCCCCATGCAGCATAAATATCTAAATCTATATACTAATACCGAAGTCGCCCCCTGGTGTGCGGATACCTAAATCCGTGCACCGGGGGCACCTGGGGGGGAGGGAGAGTTTTGTGCACACGTCGGGCGGTCCCCAGGTGTGCACAAAAATCTGAAACACTTAAAAAAATATCGGGGGATACTTAAATCCCCCCGAAACTGACAGAGCGTCCCCTGCCCATGCGCAGGGAACGCTCTGCACACTCCCTCGCTGCCACTTCGGGGGGGAAGAGAGCAGTGAGGTGAGCGGCAAGCCGGGAGGGGGGGAAGAGCAGCGAGGGCCGAGCGGCGAGCCCCTCGGCCCTCGCTTCGGAGCCGGGGGGGAAGGCTAGAGGGGGGAGATCGAGCGGTGGGGTGGAGGATACGGGGGAGGAACCGGCAGAATGGGGGGGACTTACCTCCTCCTGCTGCTTCCTCCTCTGCCTCATGTGTGGAGGTCCCTCCCCCCTGCGAGTATCGCGGGTCCGCCCCTTGTATAATCTAAATGTCACATTTTATGCCTAATATACCCCAAAAGGGAGCATACTCCAGGGCATACTCCAATTACATTTTTAAAAATAGCCTACCTGGAGAAATAGTGGTCAAGTTTGCAAGAAGACAAACTAGGGACACCATTTTAAAAGCAACTTCAGCAACTCCACTGAAAATGGGAAATGTAACCATCACAACTTTAAAGGACATTCCATTTGAATTTAGACAAAAGAGGAAAAATTACAAGGACCTAATTTCTTTTCTTCAAACAAATGGGATATTGTACAGATGGGCAGTTTCGGAATATGTCATCTTTAAGATCAACGATAGAAGATAGAAGATAGACTCCACTTTTAAAGCTAAAGAATTTTTCAGACGCCAGCTGGGGACAGAGGAAGAGTCCAAAGAGGAAGAAACGAAGTCTAGTGACTCTGCTACCTCGGGAACGGAAGAGGACTCTGTGGCAGAAAAGGGTGCAGGACCTGCCAGAGTGGGATACGATTTCAGAGACAGAAAGCCGAGGTAAAGGCAGAAGGACTTGGAAAATGGCCTTTTGAAGCAAAAAATAAGAAGATGATCAGAGATTTCTCAAGAGAGAAGATAGACTCCACTTTTAAAGCTAAAGAATTTTTGAGATGCCAGCTGGGGACAGAGGAAGAGTCCAAAGAGGAGAAAACGAAGTCTAGTGACTCTGCTACCTCGGGAACGGAAGAGGACTCTGCGGCAGAAAAGGGGGCAGGATCTGCCAGAGTGGTATACGATTTCAGAGACAGAAAGCCGAAGTAAAGGCAGAAGGACTTGGAAAATGCCCTTTTGAAGAGAAGAATAGAAGATGATCAGAGATTTCTCTCATAACAACTAATAAAATAACATATACACAGTGAACTGTTATAAGCAAAATATAAGTAAGTATATTGTGATATTAACACTAACAGTACTAACATTTTTACTAACAGTGAAAAGATCTCCTCCTCTTGGGGTTTTAGTTTAGTGTGGTTTGCTTTCCTTTCTCCTTAGTTTTAGTCCCTTCCCTAATATTTCTTTGTAGTTTTGCAAAATAAAAAATATCCCTCCGGGGATTTAAAAGAAAGAAAGAAATCAACCCTGACTGTTCCCTGGAAGGCCAGATACTGAAGCTGAAGCTCAAATACTTTGGCCACCAAATGAGAATGGGGCACTCACTAGAAAAGACCCTGATGCTGGGAAAGATTGAAGGTAAAAGAAGAAGGGACGGCAAAGAATGAGATGGTTAGACAGTGTTATTGATGCAATGAACATGAAATTAAGCAAACTCCGGGGGATGACGGAAGACAGGAGGGCCTGGCGTGATGTGGTCCATGGGGTTGTGAAGAGTCGGACTCGACTGTGCGAGAACAACAACAAGAAGACCCACTCTTCAAGTGCTCAGAGTTCTTCATCATCTCCACTGCCAATGCCCTTGAGAGTACCAGAAAAATAGATATGCCACCAAATCTACTTCTCATCCTCCAGCTTTGAGCATCTGGTTCTTTAAACAATATAATGCTTACCATAAGTAGACCAACTATAAACCCCCAGCAATCTCAAACCACCTTCACACCATCTTACCCCTCTTCCTAGATCTACTCCAGAAGGACCCAAGGACCCCAAAACAGGCTTTGGACTGCCACCCTCCCCCAAATGAGGTCCTTCAAATTCAGAGACTGGTTAACCATGTTCACAGACAGTCTGTCATTACAAAATAAACGTGGATCCTCTCTATCATAAAAGAGGGCTATGCTAAAGAGTTCAGGATTCTACCCATACTTTCTCATCTATCCCCTTCCTCTCTGTACCCACCACAGATCAACTGCTCTGAAGACAGCCTGGGTAGCCTTTATTGTAGGGCTATGACCCAGCTCAAAACACAATGCTGACGAAGTGGGACCACTGTCACTTCTGCACCTGCATTTCAGCACAGTCCTTGTCTTCAGTGCATGTGTACTGTACCGTACCTTTCAGCATAAAGGTGCAGTACCAGTATCCCAAAGAATATTGGGGCAGTCCTGCTTTCACTCTTGCACAATATCATAATACTAGATTTGCAGTAATCATACATTATAGCAGTGCATTTTGTTGTAAGAGAATCCAAAGATTTTAAGGAATGTTACTAGCAAGAGCAAGTAGGATTGGGCTTTGTGGCTTTGCCCATCTTGTTTAGTGTGTGGGATACATTCCAGTTACTATTCCACAAGTTTCTCCTTGATAAGAGAGTCACAGTATTAGGCTGATTAGGTTTTGATCATTCCCATGTGAAGAAGAATCTGCCATTACCAGTACTGCTCTGGGAGCGCTTTACCGACCTTTTGTCCTCGGTACCTGAGGACAAACGTCAGGAGGCTAGGAAGCTGCAAAAGGAAGACTTGCTGCTCTCTAAACAAATCATTAATTCATCCAAACATACTTTGGACATGTTTTTCAAAACAATGTCATCCACCGTTGCCCTCCGTAGGCATTCCTGGCTGAGGACCACCGCACTCCCCGCTGACCCTAGGGCGTACATAGAGGACTTACCTTTCGATGGCCAAGGTCTCTTTCATGCGTCCACTGATTCGACGCTCCAGGACATGGATAAGAGCATTAAGTCCTCGAGGTCGCTGGGGGTCTTTGCCCCCTCTAAGCCCTTTCATCCTTGCTCTTGGTCTCGTTACGGCTCCAGACGTCAATACGCTAAGCCGTCACCGGATGAGGGCTACAGGCCACGTCAGTCCCCGTCTGCAAACAGACAGCAGTACCAGACCAGACAAAGATACGGCTCTGGACAGCAACTTGTCAGCCCGAAACAAGCCAAATCCAGCCAGCAGGGCCTTTGACTTCCACCTGTCTACCTCTTACGACCCTACCCACCTCCATCCCTATTTGCAGGCCTGGGCCACCATTATGTTGGACCAATGGATCCTTTCCATCGTAGCCGAGGGCTATTCCATAGAAATCATGGAACTCCCACCTCTTCCTTTAGTCGTCACCACTCCCCCATCGTCATTCCTCCTCGAAGAAGTCGCCACACTTCTGTCAAAGGGTGCTATAGAACCCGTGCCTCTAGATCACCAGGGACTCGGTTTTTTCTTTCCTGCCCCAGGACAGGGCACTAACCCTGACCGTTCTGGCAGAACAGGTTCAACTACGAGATACCTCCTCTGCCTTCCAGATTCAATGCCTTCTGGGCCTAATGCGGTTACAACTGCAGTCCTTCGCTTTGCAAAGCTGCGAATGCGACCACTCCAGCTTTGGTTCATTTGGCACTTCAATCCCCTTCAGATGTTCCAATCAGTTCGTCTTTCCCCACCACAAGAGGCACGCGACTCCCTTCTATGGTGGATGCAGTCGGACAACCTGACGGAGGGGATTCCTTTCCGTCCTCTCACTCCTACTCTCACCCTCACAACCGATGCCTTGCTGTGGGGCTGGGGAGCCCACCTCAATGGCATCTCCATCGGTCACAGGTGGGATGCTGTGACCTCAAGGAATCACATAAACTTTCTGGAACTTTTGGCAATCAAACTGGCCTGTCAATGTTTCCAGCCTCTTCTCACAGGACAATGCATAACTGTCTTAACCAACAATACAACGGCCCTCAGTTATGTCAACAGGCAAGGGGGAACGGTCTCCCGCAGTCTCTGCCTCCTGGCCCTAGACCTTTGGGCCTGGTGCATGCCTCTGCACATCTTTCCCATTGCCTCGCACATCGCTGGCAAGACCAATGTGCATGCGGACCTGCTAAGCAGGGGTCTCTCTCAGTGTCACGACTGGGAGCTGAACTGGACCTACCTATGTCCCATGTTTCAAAGGTGGGGTACGCCTCACATCGACATCTTCACCACCAGGTGCAACTCGAAGTGCAACCTGTTTTGCTGCAGGGCGGCTCAGGATCCCAAGGCTTTGGGAGACACTCCTGTACCCATGGGACAACAACTTCCTATATATGTTCCCACCTCTGCCTCTGCTGATGAGGATGGTCCAAAAAACTCATGAGGGTCCATACAAGGTGCATCCTGATCGCCCCCTGGTGGCCAAGGCAACCTTGGTTCGCCAATCTCCTCTCGCTAGCCAAGGCGCACCATCCCCTCCCACAGGTGCCGGATCTGCTTCTGGCGGAGGGAGGAGGTCTGCTATTCCACGAAGTATACAAGCTCAAGCTAACAGCTTATCTCGTGGACACTTAACATTCTCAGACAGAATCACCACTGTGCTACTCAATGCCAGGAAAGATTCTATGCGACGTTCCTATAGTAGGAAGTGGACTCGCTTCTTGGCCTCCATACAGCCCTCTGACGTCCCCCCGGCTTCTGTCAGGATTGACCAGGTCTTAGACTTTCTGCTCTCGCTGGCAGAGAAGGGCCTCTCACACTCCTCAATCAGGGTGTATTTGTCAGCAATTTCTGCCTACCATCCGGGCTTCAACAGCTTTTCTGTTTTTTCTCACCCAGTCTCAAAGAGATTTATGAAGGGTCTCCTCCACTTCTACCCACCAATCCGTTCACCAGTACCCTTGTGGGATTTACCGCTGGTGCTCCGCCATCTCATGGGGTGGCCCTTTGAGCCCATGGCAACTTGCGAGCTAAAGCATGCAGCATGGAAAACTGCCTTTCTTGTCTCCATCACCTCAGCCAGGAGGGTGGGCAAACTCGTGGCCCTGCGTCATGACCCACCATTCCTTGTTTTCCTACCGGATGGGGTGAAACTGGTGCCTGACATATCTTTTCTGCCTAAGGTGGTCTCCGAATTTCACCTCAGAGATCTTATTGCCTAATTTCTTCCCTAACCCGGAAGATGGACAACAGCGTCTCCTCCACACTCTAGATGTTAGGAGAGCGTTGCTTTTTTACCTAAATAGGACACGTTCAAGTAGGAGGAACAATCATTTATTTGTCTCCTACTCCAGTCACTCTGCAGGGCTAAAGATCTCAGCACAACGTCTCTCCAAATGAATTGTCGAGACTATTAAACTGTGCTACCTGCTGGCTAAGCGCCCATTACCTTTGCCTGTGTGAGCACACTCCACAAGATCCGTGGCTACATCCACCCCTTCTTGAGGGGTGCTTCCCTGTCAGCGATATGTGGGGCTGCGACATGGTCTACTCCAAACACCTTCATCAAGTACTATGCTGTTGATGTTCGTGAACGCCACAGAGTGGACCTTGGTTGTCTAGTCCTTTCGTCGGCAGAGCATTGAATTTGCAACAGCTCCCACCTCTAGGTGATCCATTGTCCTTTGGAATACTGAAAGGGGGAAGTGTTCTTTGTAAAGTAACTTTGACATGTTTTTTCTAAAATTGAATTGTATCATGGTTTTGCTTCTGCCTTGTGTTTTACATTTATATCCTGCCATTACTCCAAACAGCAAAGGGTAGCATGTGGTTTTTATCTCAATTTTATCTTCACAGTATACAAAAAACAGAAACCTCACATGCTATCATTTCCTCTTTGGAATAACGGCAGGATACAAATGTAAAAAGCAAGGCCAAAGCAAAACCATGATATAATTCATTTTTAGAACAAAACATATCAGAGATACTTTACAAATGGCATGTGACTTTTATCCCAGGTTTGTCTTCACAATATCAGCCTCAGTAGCCCAGCCTAGTCCAAGCTCATCAGAGCTTGGTAGCAACCAGGACCAGGGCCTTTTCTTTGGCAGCTCCAACCTACTGGAATGAGCTCCCGGATGAGATCAGGGCCCTGCAGGACCTCACACAGTTCCACAGGGTCACGAAAATGGAGCTCTTTCACCTTGCATTTAGGTAGGAGCCATGTTATCATCTATGCCTGTTGCCAATCTATCTCCAGCCTGAGCCTGCCAATAATGGATGGACTGATAAATGCACTTTATTGTAATGATACCGCCATCGTTTTGTCAATTGTTTTTAATAATTTGTGTATTTTATATTAATACTTGTATTGTTGCTTACCTATTGGTTCTTCTGTAAGCTGCCCTGAGCCTGCCTTGGTGGGGAGGGCGAGATAAAAATCAAATAAATAAATAAATAATAAGCAGGTTTGGCCATGATTAGTACTTTGATGGGACTTCATAAGCAGGTTTAGCCATGATTAGTACTTTGATGGGACTTCACCAATGGTTCCTATGCAAAGGAAGGCAAGGGCAAACTACCCCTGCTCTTCCTTTGTTTTTACTGAAGGTGATTTCTCCGTATGACATCAAAGAACAGGCGGTTTTGTTGTCCTTCTGTCCCAAACCAAAACACCTAAAGAGAAGGCTTGGCACAAGTTA
Organism: Gekko japonicus; assembly: GCF_001447785.1. Lineage (NCBI taxonomy): Eukaryota > Metazoa > Chordata > Lepidosauria > Squamata > Gekkonidae > Gekko > Gekko japonicus. The sequence goes on along the minus strand of NW_015161415.1, from coordinate 90,055 downwards.
GATATATGCAGAGCTCTAGACAGAACAAAGAATTTTAGGCTTTCGGATGCCTTGTTTGTATTGCACAGCAACCTGTCACTAGGGAAAAGAGTGTCGAAGTCAACTGTCGCTTTTTGGGTCAGGACATGCTTCAGTAGGGTGTACAAGGCACAGGGCCTACCAGCACCTAGGAACATCGCTGCTCATTCCATAAGAGCAGCGGCCTCTTCAGTGGCCTTCTGTACAAGGACTTCAGTGGAAGAGATTTGCAGAGCATCCACGTGGCCGGCACTTTCCACCTTTGTCAAGCATTACAGAGTTGACCAGATGGACTCTGCAGAGGTGCTCTACAGCAGAAGGGTGTTGCAGCAGGTCATTGAGTAGAAAGGAAGAATGATCTCTCCCTGGATGACCCTTTGGGTATATAACCAATCTGGATTTCTTCCCCAAGTGAATGAAACACTGGAAGCTACGTGAAAGTTTTTTCTCTTCCGTGGGGCAACAGCATTCACTTGCCACCCAGGAAACAGAAAGAAAAAGAATGATACATACTGGAAATTATTAAGAGCTGGGCTATACTAAGACTGGTGGGTTAGCCGATCCAACCAGGAGAGACTTGCAAAAAAATTGCATAGCCCTGCCTGTAGTTAAGGCATGACTTACCGAATCTGGATGACTTTACGTCACTGAAGACAAGAAATTTTCAGGTAGGTTGAAATGTTTCAGTCTCTTGCCATGGGGGGTCACCATGAGCTGGTTGTGACTTGATGTCTAACAATAACAACAACAACTGTTGCTGATCTTCACAATAGCCTTGTAAAAGAGGTGAGTTGGACATGTGGTGACTGCCCTAAGATCACCCAGTAGAGCTTCATGGCTGTGAGGATTTGAGTCTAGGTTTCCAGTGTTTGCCACTATTCCACATTAGTTTTATTTTAGTCATCATATATATATATATTTTAGTATACCCATGTAGCAGATATAGAAATATAATCTACTGACAAAAAATAGCGTGGTCAGTTTATTTACCTTTTATGTATAAAATATGTTGGATATATTCATCCTGGCATCATTTTAACAAGCCCCCGCCCCAGTGTGTATATTGACTATTAAATCCTGTTTTTCTTTTTAGAGTAAAATGTCAGCAGAACTGATTTTGTCATTATTCCACCTTATATACAACTTTAACTGAGAAAAGAGAGGTTTTGTCAATTTTTTTCCTTCTGCAATATATTCTGTTACTTCCAACACCACCTTGAGTTAGAATGGCTCAAGAAATTAATGGTGTTGTCAAACTGAATCTTCTTCTCCTTTGGAAAGAAGAGGACACTAAAACTCACACTCCAATTATGCTGATCATGCACTGTGACAAAATAGCATGCATTATTACTTGATAGTAAAACATTGTAGTAAAACATTGTCTCCGGGGGAAAAGTTCAATTCCCCATTCTGACCACATCTGCTCAAACCCCTCAAGAAACATATAACTTGTTATGCAGTGTGAAAAGCTGCATACAGGAAAGGAATATGGGAAGGTCCAAGTGTGGTTTTCTGGGCCCCTTTGCTCTTCTCTGGGTTTTCACCATGTCTGATGTTGAAACACACATTTTTTAACATACTACCTCAAAGCATGGTACCCAAACTCTTCAAGTAAAGTATATAAAGCATTAATGTTGCACTTTCAGCACCATAATGCCACATTAGTTGTGCTGCTTAGTTTGCCTTGAATGCGAGAAAATCTAAATTTCTGAACTGGGAAACAATCCATAAATTCTACTTAGTTGCATGAATTAGCATCCTAAATTTCTATGTCCCAATCAAATAGTACATTAAGCATTTTTTTCATTTACTAGACATGTTGTATGACAAATATCAACAGTAATCCAAATATCAAAATCAAATCCAAACCTTGATTGGGCATTTGATAATTCTATATGAGACATAAGAACAGAAGATAACTATACAGAACAGATTCCAGAAGGGTAGCCCTGTTAGTTTGTTGCAGCAGAAATAAACAGGCATCTCGTGGCACCATAAAGACTTGCAAGGTTTTATTTCAGCATAAACTTTTGTGGACTACAGCCAAGTTCTTTGGCTGCAGAAGAACTGCCAAAGTTTTGGAAAGGATGCAGATGTGATATAATGTTAAAATTTGATGACTTGCCGTCTTCCATCATAATAAAAAGTTATTAAATGGCATATAAAATCCAAAACACATCGAACTAGAGGAAGTTCAACATATGTCTAACTCCCCTGTTGAAATCAATGGGACTTTAAGTTCTTTTTAGGATACCGTTGTTTTAATATTAATTCATGTACAGAATTGTTCTTTTATTGTTCTTTTACTAAAAGGCAATATACAGATAAATATATAAAAATAAATTCTCAAAAGATGTATATTATAACCAGGCACATGAATTACACAAAAGCCAAAGGAAAAGAATGCTGTGATTATTCCCCCAACTCCTGTATGTAGCCACATTAAAAATGAGATTTTACTTTTATATTGTTCAAATAGTTAATAGTAAAGTCAAATGAAGTTGAATGTAATATCTTTGGGAAATGTTTCTGAGATTCAATATACCTGGACAAATTGTGATAATAGTTGTAATAGAAACTGGAAAATATTTCTATAGATAAAAGAAAAATTCCAAATACTTTTTAAAAATTGAAGTTTATTGGTCATAAGGGAGTGGGAGGAGGTGACTGTACTAAGCCAAAATTGTTTTCACCACAAAATATTCTAAACTGCTTCAATTTTTTCTTTTAAAATTTTCTTGCTTACCAGTATAAATTGAAAGCATAATGTTTAAATATTCTAAAAATATTTCTGCATTACATAAGAGACGCCAATGTTGGATCAGGGCAAAGGCCCATCCAGTCCAACACTCTGTCACACAGTAGCCAAAAATACCAGGTGCCATCAGGAGGTCCACCAGTGGGGCCAGGACATTAGAAGCCGTCACACACATTGAACCCCATTTGCCATGTTGACGCCCACTCGCCCAACTTTGACAGATCCCTTTGGAGTGCCTCACAATCCTCACTGGTTTTCACCACCCTGAACAACTTCGTATCATCCGCAAATTTAGCCACTTCACTGCTTACTCCCAACTCCAAATCATTAATGAACAAGTTAAAAAGCAGTGGACCAAGTACTGATCCCTGTGGTACCCCACTGCTTACACCCCTCCACTGGGAGAACTGCCCATTTATACTCACTCTCTGTTTTCTATTAATTAGCCAGTTTTTGATCCATAAAAGGACTTGTCCTTTTATCCCATGATTTTTGAGCTTACTTAGGAGCCTTTGATGAGGAACTTTATCAAAAGCTTTCTGGAAGTCAAGGTAAACAATATCTATTGGATCCCCCTTGTCCACATGTTTGTTCACCCCCTCAAAGAACATTAACAGGTTAGTGAGACAAGATCTTCCCTTACAGAACCCATGTTGAGTCTGCCTCAATAGGTTTTGTTCATCTATGTGCCTACTAATTCTTTCCTTAATAATGGTTTCCACCAATTTACCCGGTATCGACGTCAGACTGACTGGCCTGTAATTTCCCGGATCTCCTCTGGAACCCTTTTTAAAGATGGGAGTGACATTAGCTACCTTCCAGTCCTCAGGAATGGAGGCTGATTTTAAGGAGAGATTACATATTTTTGTCAGGAGATCCACAAGTTCACAATTGAGTTCTTTCAGAACTCTTGGATGTATGCCATCTGGGCCTGGTGATTTATCAGTTTTTAAGTTGTCTATCAGTTTTAGGACCTCCTCTCTCGTCACCTCAATCTGACTCAGGTCTTTCAACACCCCTCCCGAACTCAGCGGCTCTGGAGTGGGCAAGCACCTCTCATCTTCCACAGTGAAGACGGAGGCAAAAAATGCATTTAGCTTCTCAGCCATTTCCCTATCATCCTTCAGTACTCCTTTTACCCCTTGGTCATCCAAGGGCCCCACTGCCTCCCTGGCTGGTTTCCTGCTTCTAATGTATTTGAAGAAAGATTTATTGTTGGTCTTTATGTTTTTTGCTATATGCTCCTCATATTCCCTTTTTGCCTGCCTGACCACAGACTTGCATTTTATTTGCCCATAGCCTGTGTTCCGTTTTATCAGCCTCACTGTGATTAGCTTTCCACCGCTTAAAGGAATCCTTTTTACCTTTTACAGCTTCCCTTACTTTGTTTGTTAACCATGCAGGCTTTTTCCTATACCTGTTTGTGCCTTTCCTAACCTGCAGAATATATATATATTTTTAGCTTCTAGGATTGTAGTTTTAAATAGTTTCCAAGCTTCCCCAATGGTTTTGACCCTTTCTACTTTTCCTTTCAGTTTCCTCCCCACATGTCCCCTCATATCAGAGAATTTACCCCTTTTAAAGTTAAAAGTGGTTGTGTGAGTCTTTTTGGCCAATTCCCTATTTATACAAATGTTGAACTCAACAACATTATGATCACTGTTCCCAAGTGGTGCAATCACTTTTACATCTCTCACCAGGTCTTGAGTGTTACTTGAGTCCCAAGTGAGAAATGTGGACTTTAAATAATGTAAATAAATGAATAAATACTTCTTTTGTGATTTGTAATTGGTCCTAAAGTGTTACTTATAGGCATTGAAGACAAATACAACATATTAAAACTGGAAAAGAGGAAAACAGCAAGGCCAAAATGAAAGGAAGAGCAGCATCAGGGGCAACTTAATGAAATCCACTAATAACCATCCAGAATTGCTTTGGGGGATGAAAAGATCCTAAAACCTGAAATGAGGTGATGTCTTCTTGCTGAAGAAGTTATTTTGTAATGAATGTTGCAAAAGAAAAAGCTCTGCTATCCCTGAGTGGTGATTCTGTTACCTCATACTACCAAGGCACAGGCTGCAAATATTTTCTCAGTTCACTGATTAACAGACTTGTGCCTGGAGCAGGGACCATCCCAAAAGACCCTTTTTTACCTTGCATTTTCCCTTTTTCTTTGTCTTTTGGTTTTCCCCTTCTCACTTTAACTTTTCCTGTCATTCTCTTACTGGTTTGAAAAGTTGTTTTCAACTTTTATAAACAGAAAGTTGTAACAGTCAACTTTGACCAAGAGCACCATGTTGATTAACTGGGGAAACTGAGGAACTTTAAATGGAAGGAGATGCTTTCTAAGTAAGATACTGTCCAAGTAAGGAGCTAATCTCTTGAGAGTTCACCCAGGAAATTAAATATTAACCCATGAAATCTGTCTTATTATGACATATCTATAGATCACCTGTATCAACCAGTATATACCACTTTTATTTAATTTATCAAATTTATACCCTCTCTGTCAGCAAGCAAAACTCAGGGTGGCTTACATCAAAGTAAAATATAATCCAATAAATATTCTTAAAAGCAGCAGTAATAATGTATAACACAATTTAAAATCAGCTGTATAAATCTCCTATTGAACATGGCTGCATCCAACAACTCAACAATAAAATGATCCAGTGGAAACACTACTGGAATTGCAAGACATACACAATGGCTAATTAAAAGCTCTGTCTTGCAAGCCCTGCAGAAGATAACAAGGCCCCACAGGGCATGTGTCCTCTAATAAAGCATTACCAGGATAAGACCACCATAGAGAAGGCCCTCGCCCTGGCAGAGTACAGACAAGCCACTTAAAGGCCTGACACCACCAAAAGATTGCATAATAAAGAGTGCAGACCACATGGGGACAGGCTGTAGCAAGGGGGCTGTCAAGGGTGATGCCTTTCCCATATGTGCCCTGCACCCTCACCAAACAGCTTTGGAAGGGTCCCCTTGAATTCTTGTTTTATTCTGTTTCGGTGGCAATTTTAAAAAACAACAACACACTTCTCCATTCCTTCTCTGGATAAAACCTCCGATATTTCAGGCAATGGTGTGGACACCATGCCTGAAAATCAAAAGGGTCCCTCTTGCTGCACAGTTGCATTCTGGGCAATATAGTCTCTGAGTCCTTTAGCGAGGGTTGCCAGTCCCTCAATGGGGGCGGGGGATTATCTACTTTGGGGCTCCCTGATCTGCTGCCACTGAGCCAGCCGGTGGGGGGAACCCTGCCCCCAAAGAGCTCTGTCTGCACCAGGTGTCCCTGTCCCAGAGGTGACATCATCGCGCAGGGCGTGTTGCAGGGGATGCTCTAGCATTTGAGGGAAAACTCTATGGCGCACACAGAAAAAACTCCAGGGCATGAAGAGGGATCCCGTCACTGGCAGCCAGGTAAGATCTGGCAACCCTACTTTTAGCATGTGCTGGGATTGCAGCAACAGTGAAGAGAGCAGAATCTACAGTTCCCAGATGCCTGTGCTAACATGAAGGTGCCCATGTATGGCCTTCCTGGACAGGCTACCCTAGGGAGAGTGAATGGTCTTTAGTGTCAGGCACATGCTGGGACTGGTCTGCGGGAAGAAGGGGGGAACCACCTCGGGTTAGGCGGCTCTAGCAAGCCCCTGACCACCTTTGCTGCTGATGGTCAAGTGGTGGGGGAAAGCTCCAGCCTTGTAGCCCCAGCTGTGCTTCATCCCAGAAGGAGGAAGAAAAATTGGTAGGTAATGGGTGTAACCCTTCTTACTCTTTTCTGATGGGGTGGGGAGAGTGCAGTCAAATAGGTTGGCTTTGGGGGCTCAGGGCTGTAGCTCCTTGGAGGCTGGGTGGGGTGCTTGGAAAGGTGTATTGCATTCTAGAGGAATAGCTATATTAGTGTTCTGCCAAAGAGGAGCTTTGGGACATCTTGAAGACTGACGATTTCATTCTAGCAAAAGGTTTTGTAGGTCGGAGCCCCCTTCTTCAGATACAGTGAATGAGGGTTCACTCCTTGCACCTGAAGGTGTGGGCTCTTGGCTGGGAAAGCATATGCTGCAATAAAACTGAGCTAGCCTTTATGGTACCACAAAACTCCTGTTAATTTTTATTATAGTTTGTTCTTTGTGGGGTGAGAGGCTTGCCAGTGTTACACACTCCAGTGTAGTTTGAACTGCGATTATTTTATTGAGGATGTTTGTACTCCATCTTTCTTCCAGTGGTTGCAACCAAGGCAGCTTACAAAGCTATAAAGATAGTTTACAGTCATTGTCTTGCTTGTCCTTGTAGGTATGCCTAAGCAAAGGTAACCCTTTCTAAGCCCAGTGGATTTAGAAGGGTGTACACTCTGTTTAGGATTGCACTTTAAGTCTTGTAATCAGGGGAACCGATACCTGTGGTCAGGAGACAGTAATACTTCCAGGAGATCTCCAGGCTCCACATGGAAATTGGCAAGCCTAGTTCTAATAGTAGTGCTGCCGCCCCCTTGCCCCCTAACAGAAAAAACCTCTGGCTATGGGCCTACGTGCGGGGAAATCACCTCAGGGCAGTACCCCATAGCCCCAGTGAGGCCAGACAGTTGACCAGGACCAAATGGTCAGCTGTGTTAAATGCTGCCAACAGATCTAATAAAATTAGCAGCATATAACCATCTTGATCCAATTGAAGCCAGAGGTTGTCCACCAGAGCAGTAAGCACTGTCTCAGTCTCAAAACCAGGCCTGAAGCCAGACTTTAAAAGGGCCACAGAACTAAGCACTGCACTGAGGCAGGCCTTTCTGCCCTCCTTCTCATGATCTGGCTAAGTTCACACAATCAGCATTGCTGTCAGATGGCCATGCAGGCTCTGTTTGAAAACCTCCAAGTGCAGAGGTGTCATCCAGGAAAGTCTGGAGTTGGTCAGCCACTGCTCAATCAATTACTTTTTCCAAGAATGGCAAATTTGATACAGGGCGGTAATCTGCTAAGTCCTTTCTATTGAAAGAAGGCTTTTTCAATAGACATCTAACTACAGCCTCTTTCAAGAAACTAGGGAAGCAGCCCTGAGAGAGAGGCAAATTCACAGTCTGCCTAGGGGAGGGGCTCCTACCACAACCATTTAGTCGTCTGAGCAACCTCTTTGACTCTCTACACTCCTCGATAAACCGAGGAGCAAGCAAGCGCTAGGAGTGCAGGGGGCATCTGGGAGCAATTCAATTGATAGCCCATCGAAGGCCCTTATTCCAGTCCTTGGTAAGCTCATCAAGGGAACTGCCAGCAGCCCCTGAAAAATCCCTCAGAGCATTCTAGAAACTAAATCACTCAAAGCAGTTTCCATAAATAGTCCCCTCCAGTGACCCAGATCGGAGAAACCATCTGGAACCCCAACTTGTGGTAGACCTCATCTGTTGAGGTTCTGGTTAGGAGTACTGGAAATTACAATTTGTATTTTAATTTTGATGTGTTTTAATTGGTTTTAACTATTATTTTGCACATTTATGTGATCATTGACTTGGTATGATGGAATCTGCCCTGAGCCTGCTATGGGGGAGGGGGGATATAAATCAAATCAAATAAATAAAATAAATAGTGTATAAAAGATGAAACATAAAACATGTCCTCATTTTTATAAGTTCAAAAGAAAAGGTCAACATTTTTCAGGGCCAAAACAGCACTGAACTATTCACAGGTATTCCTAGTAAGAATGCCACCTGCTTCTCCATCTGCAAAGCCAGGTCTAGGAATACTTCTAAAACTCTTAACTAAGTCCGCTACAACAAAAGGTGGCCCATCTAAAGATGTAGAAAAGAGCAAGAGTCCAGGAGCACCTTAAAGGCTCATACCCTGTTTAGCCTTTAAGGTGCTACTGGACTTTTGCTCTTTTCTACTGCTACAGACAGACTAACGCGGCTACCCATCTTGATCCATCTGAAGATGATGATATTTCTCTCAGGGCCTCACTCTGTCTAGCCAACATAACCTCAATCTTATCTGGATTACACATTAACTTGTTCTCCTTACTTCTGGTTTCCAGGAAGGGCCCAAGAACTATGACTGCAAGTTCTGGAAACTTAGTCAATATACAGAACTGGGTATCATCAGCATATTAATGACACCCAACTCCAAAACTCTGGATTATTTTATTGAGTGGCCTTACATAAATATTTTACAGCGTAAAGGAGAGGACAGAACCGATAGGGCACCCCATGTCAATTTCCAGGGGACCAGTGCCACATCTCCTCTTACCCCTCTCTGCATTCTTTCACATAAAAGACTGAAGACATTTCAAAGCTGCCCATTTGATATTCCAGCCAACGTGACAGGATAGTATGATCTGTGATACCAAACACGGTTGACAGCTCTAACGACATCAGTAGTGAGGCATTTTCCCTATCCATTTAAAAATCACCACACGAAAGCATATGGGTGGGCATGTGGAGCAGAGGTCCATCAGTGGCTATTAGCCACAAGGTATAGACAGGAACTCTCAGGCTGGGGCAAGTGATGCTCTGTATTCTTGGGTTTTTGGGGGGGGGGGCAACAGTGGGAGGGCTTTGAGTGTCCTGGCCCCACTGATGGACCTTCTGGTGGCACTTGGTATTTTTGGCCACTGTGTGACAAGAGTGTTGGACTGGATGGGTCATTGGCCTGATCCAACAATGGCTTCTCTTATGTTCTTAGCATAAGAAATGTGTATAATGAAAGGGGGAAAAGCAGTGGACATAGTCTAATATTATGAAAATCACTTGACAAATCTGAGGCTATTTGAAACTGTCTTGCCATAGTAGCCTTAAGTTTAGCCTGTGTCAGCTGATCCTGCTGCTGACTTTTAATATGCATATGGGCATTCCAGTCCATTTTGTCCAAGTTTCTGACATTGACATAAGGAGATCCTAAGCCCTCAAGTAAGTATAAGTGTGGGTATGTATTCTTATTCTAGATTTATGGAGCAATATTGTAGGTAAGATGTAGTTTCAAAGGTGTTAACAAGTTGTTAGTGGGCCAACCCTGATCTCAGCTGTTTTTATACAATTCCATTTAACTCCAGGGAGCAATAAAGGTGGTTTTAACTCATATGCTAGTAAATGAAAATAGAATCTGAGCTATTGGCTGAGTGTTTTGTTTTGGGGAAAATATTTAAGAATGATGTTAGAACATGAACAGATGAATGCCTGATCGAAATTTGTTGTAAAGCACCTTTATTATGGTATATAAAAATGGACCAGAATTTATTAAATGAGTCATTTTCTCTTTTTGAGAATTTGGAAATGCCATATGGTTTAGATTGGCTATTTTCTCATCGTTAATTGAAAAACAGCTTGAAGAGGAGAGATAAAAATAGCCTTTTAACTTTCCTGACAGTAGAGATTCAAATAACTGAAAACAAGGTTGCTCTGACAGTCTATCAAAGATAGCTATTCCCAGAGAAAGGTCTGTTAGTTCCATTTCAGTAGTTAACTAAGTCTTGGCCTGGAACTGAGACAGCCTGGAAATTCCATGTATGTTGATTTGGACTCCTTAGGGGAAGAGCCAGGATATAAATATAATGGACAAGTCTTTTGGATGACTTAATTTTTACCCTTTTGTTGTGTCAGGAAGCCTATGTGTCATGCTCCTGTGTGCCCTGGGTGCATGAGAGGGTTTTGACCTGTATCGTAAAATGTTGCACTGCCTTTGGTCCCTTTCCCAAATCACCAGATTTAAACACATTGTTAACATGCTGTGTATTGTGTATTCAACACGGAGATGTAAAATTTCCGGTTTTGATCTAATGGGTGAAAAAACAGGTTTCACAAGGTTTTTCCCCACAGAAAAGAACATCGGGGGAAATTGTAATATTTGCAATACAATACTGCATCCTCTTATAGGCTGCTAAGGGGGCTTATAAAAAAAATTGTGAAGGCAAAGAAGGCTGCTGCCAGAATATTGAGCCTCTAAATTCTGGTCGATTGTCTCCTCTTCTTTAAAAACCAGATGTAGTCTTTCTAATGTCATTACTGCTTAGACCTGGGTATTGCAATTTTCATCATTGTATTCTAAGTCGAAAAATGATGACAACCTAGAGCAGAGGTGTCGAACTCATTTGTTATGAGGGCTGAATCTGACAAATGTCACTTTGTCGGACCAGGCCATGTGTGCCATAAAATGTAACACCAGGTACCAGAGGTATAAACAGTATTAAAGGACAGCAGCTGGTAAGCTCCAAGTTGGTTTATCCTCACTGCAAGGCCCCATGGGTTGGGAGAGGGGTGCAAAGGAAAACCCATATGAGCGGACTGGAAAGCTAGCGTTGCAGCACTGGGCAGATGCTCCCACACTGCTTGACTGTCGCAGATAAGGTTGTTCCGCCTTGCTGAAGCCACAGTCAAAGTGGCTCTGCCCACTTCCCCCTGAGCAGTCTCCTGTTCTCTCCCTTGCACTAGTTGCTTGCGGGCCACATAAGAGCCCTGGGCGGAGTGGAAAATGTTGTAATACTGGGTTTCAACTGCCCTCATATTAACTGGGCAAATGTGTGCTTGAGTCATGCTGTGGAAACACGTTTTCTAGACCTCATAAATGACTGTGCATTGGATATGTTGATACAGAGCCACCTAGAGATGCAGCAGCTCTGGGCTTGATTCTGCAGGGTGCTTGAGATGTAGAAGTTGTTGCACCAGTTAGGAACAGTGACCATAATGCTATTAAGTTCACTGTTCATGTCAACTGAATGTTGCCCCCAGAGTCCAAAACAACACTCTTGATTCCAAAAGAGGGAACCTTGCAAACATGACAAGGCTAGTCAGAAGGAAGTTTTAAAAAATCAAATATATTGGGAGCAGGAAACCAGATAGGGAGGTAGTTGTGACTCTGGAAAACAAAGGAAGACAGTGAGATGACAGAGAATCTGAAGGAATGTGGGACATGTGATCACACCAAGGCAGCTGCTGTTAGGAGGGGTGTCTGCAGAATTTAGTGAAATTGTGGAGATGAGAGATGAAATTTAGCAATGAAGGGAAGTAAGCAGAATTGTGATGAGAGATGAAATTCAAAGGGTTTAGCAATGAAGGGAAGTAAGCAGAATTGATATTGGGACCAGTTCTATTTAATTTGTTCATTAATGGTTTGGAATAGGTGTGAGCAGTGTAGTAGCTACGTTTGCAGATGATACCAAATTATTCAGGATGGTGAAAACCAAGGTAGCTTGTGCAGAGCTACAGGAAGTTCTCTGTAAATTAGGTGAGTGGCCAACAACATGGGAAATTAGGTTCGGTGTTGGTAAGTGTAAAGTGATGCACATTGGAACAAATAATCCTAACTTTAAATATATGCTGATGGGATCTGAACTGACTGAGACCCAGAAGGAAAGAAATCTTACCATTGTAGTGGAAACCTCAGTTGACTCAGTTGTAGTGGAAAGCTCAGTATTAACTCAGTGTGCCACAGCAGTGGAAAAAGGCAAACACCATGCTGGGAATAATTAGGAAATGGACTGAAGATTAACTGCCAATATTGCAGTGTCCTCATTTGGAATACTGTGTGCAGTTCTGGTCCCCAGATCTCCAAAAGGATATTGCAGAGCTGGAAGAAGTACAAAGGGCGGGCAACCAAAATGATTAAGGAGTGTAGCACCTTTCCTATGAAGAAAAGCTGACCAGTGTGGGACTTTTCAGTCTAGAAAAAGAGATGACTAAAGGGGGACATGGTAGAGGTTTATAAAATTATGCATGGGGTGGAGACAGTGGATAGAGAGAGTTTTTTATCCCTTTCCCATAATACTAGAATTCGGGGCACTCAATGAAACTGATGGGTAATTTTTTTCAGAACAGACAAAAATAAACGAGTAATTAAATTATGGGATTTGCTGCCAGTTGACGTAGTGACGGCTGTGAGCATAGATGGCTTTGGGGTGGGGGTAGACAGGTTGATTAAGGATAAACTCATCAACAGCTACTAGCCATTGCAAATAAGGGGAACCTCTATATACAGAGGCAGCAAGCCCCTGAATAGCAGTGCTAGGAGGCAGCATCTGGGAAGGCCTTGGCCTCTATGTTTGTTGGCCCTTCAGGGCAACTGGTTAGCCACTGTATGAAGTAATATACTGGACTAGATGCTAGACTAGCAGAGCTCTTTTGTCCTTGCTAACAAGAAACCTATTTAGTAGCAGCAGACGTTTTCAGAGACAATAGTTATCATCCTTTTTCCCCCCTACATTACTCAGTGGGACAATAGTATTTTTCCAGGGTGGAGAAGCTTGACACACATGAGATGTAATCCTAAATACACTTTCCTGGAAGTAAAACACATTGAATACAATGGGATTTTGAGAAGCCCTGTTAGTTTTCTTACTAGATGCCTAGTTATAGTTACACCAATTGCTTGCTTTTATCTTTTGCCCATAGGAACTGATACATGTAGATGAAATCCTAATTTAACTTTATCATTAAACCTGGCACAGTTCTCAGTAAGAAAAGTTGCAATGACAATTTAGAAAAAGACAGATTAGGTTTTCCACTTCTCAGAGCTGGACTGATTGAGCTTTTCATGCCTAGATAAACGGATTACAGTGAAGTTGCATGTGTTTGTTCAATCTAACTACCATGCCTTTTAAAGGCTTTCTCATAACATGTGAATGTATTAATATGTGAATGTATATGGCACTAGAATTTTCCAGGGCATTTATTTAGATTACCAGTTAGAAGAAGAGTTCATATACTGCAGTTAGACTTTGCAGAACTGTTGTGGAAGGCCTGTTTCAGAAGCAATAGTAGTATGAATATATGATATCATGGATGGAATGGGACAAGGGAAGTGACTTGCTGTCTACAGATGGCTATACTACTATTCTCCCTCTTTAAAAACAAAAGCTGGATTCTACACAGACTCCACAATCTCCTTACAGAGAGGAAATTTTCACAGAAGAGCTGAGAAACTGATGTTTACAGAGGATCCATTGTCAGTTTTTCCTGGACAGAATGTCTGTCTAAGGTTTCAGGGCAGCATGAAGTTTCACTGCCAGGGATAAGAAAAGATTCTTATGAAGCAGGCAAAAGTGCACCCCCCCCCTTCCTGTCACTTAGTGCTCTAGAGCAAGTCTCTTCTTTGCAGGCTGAGTGCTGATGCAAGGTCACAGTATGCCAATAGGAATTATGCTGCTTGCAGATCCAGGGGCAAGAGGGGAGGGAGGGAGGCAGCAAGGATAAAATAACACAATACTGACACCATGCTGGAGTAAACTATGGCCACAACTTTATTGATTACAGCCATTGGACCATTGGTGAGGCACAGGGGATAGATCTATGCGTCAGGCAACCCACCTGTCATCTAATGACAACCCTCCACAGCCCACCTGCTGGGTGAAACCTCATGGGATGGAAGATCTTCAGATCCCCTATGGGTGCAAGCCACTGTGTGGTTCTCCTGCCACCTGGGAGCAATGCTCCCTCTAAGCTGTGGAATCTTGTGAGCAAAAATTCTACTTTGTGAGGTACTGACATTAAAGTTGTGAGCGAGTGATTTGGCTACTGCATAAATTAGTTTGCTCTGGAGCCATTCTTCCTGAGCTAAGACAAAAACATGTGAGCCAGAGGCTAAAAAACTGTGAGCTAGCTCACACTAACTCAGCTTAGAGGGAACACTGCCTGGGAGTGAAACCAGATTGTAGCCCCCAAGCTGGGCACCTCCTAATGGCAAGACCTCTTAAGGGGATCCCCAAAGTGAGGAGAGATGGGCACTCAGGCATTGCGTCCCCCAAAATGGGTCCAGCCCCATGCCCAAACAGCAACAAGAGACATGTGGGGAAAACTGCCCAATTCCTGCCCACACTCCCAAGACTGGAGCCCATACCAAATCCTGTGAAGCCACGTGTCCTGCTCCAAGCCAGAAAGGTGAACCCCATAGGCTTCCTACTGAAATACAGCAGCCCATTGCCCTGCTCACTTTGCTATTGGCAATATCTATTTTCTCAGGGGAGATGGCCCCCCTGCCAGCCGTGCTTCTCCAAGGGCTCCAGGGGGGCCAGAGAGGGAACAATATCCTTCTGGTTCACCTGAGCAGCCCCACTCCAAGCTCCCAGCACCACCTGTAATTGGCACTGGAACCAGTGCTTCAGAACTTTTCCCAGAAGGTCCCGTATGCTGGGCTCCTGTGATGACAAGGAAAGGTGAGAGGCACCTCCAGCTCCCTGTGTCCTGTCCCCCCCCCCCCCCCGTGCCACAGAATACTCCCCAGGTAAGTCCAGAAGTCTTGTCTGTTATTAGTGATATCGGGGGCATGGTTCAGGTGGTGCCCATAGCACTAGAACAGCCATTCAGACTTCAGGTGTGTATTAATTTCAGGAGAAAAGTTTATTTGAAGGTAACTAAAATCCCCATTATAAATCAAGACATTGTTTGGAGCGTAATTTTCATTCTGTTCCAGGCTGTCATTGCCAAGAGCCATGACTCAAACAATACTTCTGATCTGAGGTCATAAAGCACTGTTGCTTAGTGTTTGCCAAATAATTTAGTGGCACAGTCATATTGATATTTTTGTTAAATTGAATTTGAACATGGGTTCATCTTTAGAAATCTTATGAATTAAAGTACAGCTTTGAAATGCTTTTAGAAGTCAAGCATTATTTACTTAGTATGTTGTAAAGAATGTGCCAGACTCATAGACAATAGTACAAAGGCGACAGGGAGAGAACCAAGCTAGCCGACCCAGTTCCCTTCTTATCTTGTTTTTGTCCCGTTTTAGTCCATTCACTTTAGGAGCTTTCCATACCACATGTCTGGCAGGCTGCTCCAAAGCGT
This sequence comes from Gekko japonicus, assembly GCF_001447785.1. NCBI lineage: Eukaryota > Metazoa > Chordata > Lepidosauria > Squamata > Gekkonidae > Gekko > Gekko japonicus. Next base: position 74,528 of record NW_015161415.1, on the reverse strand, counting down.
GGGTGCAGCGACTGACAACGATCGGTCATGAGCTGTAGCTGAACAAACCTCCTGAATGAAAGAGGCTGTCATAAGGGGAGCGTTTGATAACCTTAGTTGGTGCACAGTATCATATAGGGAAGGGTGGGCCATTAGATATTTTATGTATTCGATTTTTATCCTGCTCCTTTCCCCACCAAGAAGGGCTCACGGCAGCTATGAAGGTCTTTAAAGAGCCTTTAAAGGGCCTTTAAAGACCTATGAGGGCCTTTAAAGATAGCGCTAGCACTTTATGCAATGTTTTTATATTTATTGGGATTTTATTCAATTTCTTGTTTTATTTGTCCAATAAATTCTATGTAAGCCACCCTGAGCCTGCCCCGGCAGGGAGGGCGGGATATAAATAAATTAAATAAATAAATAAATATAACCGGCACCTTGAATTGTGCCGGGAAAGAAATAGGAAACAAATGCAGCTGCTGAGCACTGGTGTAAATCAGTAATCTAGCAGCAGCATTCTGTACCAGCTGAAGTTTCCAAACAGTATTTTGGTTGAGGACAGCAACAGTTTCCACTCTAGCTGGCTCTCCAGATCATTTTGTCTCCCCTCTTCCTCTGCCCACGAGGTGACCACACAGTCCGTAATGGAAGGGGGGGATTTTATTTCGCCATCTGGAGTTTTAATTTGTCTACTGGTATTAATGTATTTTATTTTTATAGTGATGTTTTTATTCATTGTTTTACATTGCCCAGAACCCTGCAGTAGCAGGGATGGGCAATTCAGAAATCTAATAAATAATAATAATATTTAAAACATTTTTATGTCACCTTTCCACCCAAACAGGGTCCACAACGCAGCAAATGTGAAAAAATTATAATATCTAACCAAATAAAAACACATAAACAACACTAGAAGGAGGGCCAGTAACTGTTGTTAGGGGTATGCCAGATGAAACAGAAGTCTTTACCTGCAAAAGACACCAATAGAGGCAGACAGATGAGTCTCCTGTGGGGGGGGGGGGAATTCCAGAGTTTGGTACCATGACAGAAGACCCTTTCTGAGGTCACCACCTGTCTAGCTTCAGACGTTAGCACGGCCTCTTTTAGGGCAGCCCCCCATACATCACAATAATCTAGCCTTGAGGTTACAGTGGCATGGATCAGCATGGCAATATCCCCAAAATTAAGATAGGGGGCCAGTTGGCACACTTGATATAAATAATGGAAAGTGCTCCTAGCTACCTCTCCAACTTCCTTCTTAAGAGCAACATTATGTCCAGTGTTACTCCCAGGCTTTTTACTGAGTCAAAGAAAGAGGCCATCATGCCATCAGTTGTATTGCTGGTAAGTAACCCCAAGTAATTGGACTTCCCAACCAGCATCACCTCTGCCTTTCCTGGCTTTGACTTCCTCTTGTACTCCTTTAACCATCTCCCATAATACTACAGCTCAGGGGCAATCAATGAAGTTGTTTTGAAATATTTTCAGAAGAAACAAAAGGAAATACTTCTTTACTCCATAAGTAATTAAACTGTAGAGTTCACCGTTAATGGAGGCAGTCATAGCCACATGCATTTGTTGTTGTTGTTCAGTCGCACAGTCGAGTCTGACTCTTCGCGACCCCATGGACCAGCTCCCGCCAGGCCCTCCTGTCTTCTGCCGTCCTCTGAAGTTGGCTCAATTTCATGTTTGTTGCATCGATGACACTGTCTAACCATCTCATCCTTTGCCGTCCCCGTCTTCTTTGACCTTCAATCTTTCCCAGCATCAGGGTCTTCTCCAGTGAGTGCTCCCTTCTCATTTGGTGGCCAAAGTATTTGAGCTTCAGTTTCATTATCTGGCCTTCCAGGGAACAGGCAGGATATCCACATGCATAGATAGCTTTAAAAGAGATTGGACGAATTATAGAAGAGAGGTCCATCAATGGCTACTAGCGGTGGTGATTGAAGAGAGCCTCTGTATACAGAATCAGCAAACTTCTGAATACCAGTGCTGGAAGGTAGTTGCAGGGAAGGGCCTCTGCCTCTATACCCTGTTTGCCTAGCCCTCCAGGGCAACTGGTTGGTTGCTGTGTAAAACAGGATGCTGGACTAGATGGACCCTGCTCTGATCCAGCAGGATCAACTTTTCAACTTTGTTCTTAACCACTTCACCACCACTTCCAGGCATTGGTTTAGCACTGATACTGCTGCTTCTGGTAGCTTCGATAATGGGATCTATAGTTAGGTATCATCTAGATAATTGATGACAGCCAATCGCATGGCTCTGGGTGATCTCTGCCAAAAAATTCATGTAGATGTTAGAGCATCAGTGAAAGGACATGCTCCACAGATATGACTGCATATCATTGACAGCCATCCATTGGGTTTTGTCAGCCAGATAGGAGCAAAACCATTTTAATGCCAAATATTTTATCCCTTAACCCTTCCAGACACTATGTTAAGATGGTATGGCTGACAGTATGAAAAGCTGCTGACAGGTTCAATGTAATCAAAAGGGGGAGTTCCACTTGTTGATTTGCAGCCAGAGATCATTCACCAGAGCAATATGTGTTGTCTTGGTAACAAAACCAGGTCTGAAGCCAGATTGAAATGGGTCAAGAGCAGATATCTCATCCAAATATTTCTGGTGTTGCTTTGCTACCACTTTTTTTTTTAACCAATTTGCCTATATATGGAAAGTTGTCGGTCTTGCAGCTTTCAGCAACAGGCTCTGGCATTTATGTACAAGAATCCTTGTGTTGCTCTTTATGTATCTCCACTAAAATATAGAATTGTACAGAAATATTCTGAATCAACAAAAAGTTTTAAAAAGTGAGACAAGTACAGGCAATACATACACAATTGTATGTTCTAGATTAGTTAAGTGTTGTGGTTTCATGCCAGACCTGAAGTGGAATTACAAAAGGATTTTTGTTGTTTTCATGAAACAGTTGTTTTAATAAGCAGGTTTGATAGCCAGCCACTATTTGTGGTTGTCCACAATGGTGCCTTTTTTCTTCAAGGCATCTTTCATACAAACATGACAGAGAGGAGGGGCCCTCTCACTTTCCACTGGGCTTAGAGACAATCAGATGCAGCAAATATTTCTAACTTTGCTCCTCCAAAGTATGACACAACCCCCCCAACTTCTGCAAGGAAAGAATGTGTCCTTTCATTGCATGCTATTGTGAAATGGCTAGAGAGTTCCTCTTCATCTAGCATGAAGTGTGAGAATGACCCTGCTCCTCTCTCAAGCCTTCTGAAAGGGACAGAGTTACTCACAAACTAAACCGAGTATTTTGGAGGTACTCAGAAGCAGTGAGGCAGAGATTCAGCTTTCTTTTGAGGGTTTCAAAGCCTGGGTGACCCCCTCCTCCAAATCTTCTCTGCTTGCCAGGAAATGTGGGGAACGGAAGTGTGTGCATGTCCTGCAAGAAAACCCCTTCCCACACACTGCAATGCATGGACAATTTGAGGAAAGGGAAGGTTGCCTCACTCCAATTCTGGAATTAAGAAGGTGGTTAGTGGCGTGGTGTGCTGCTTGCTGTGGCCTCAGCAGGACCATCAGAGCCTCTCCCAGGGCAACTAGAAGTAAATTGCCCAGCTCTGGAAATGCCATCATTGGTGGTCACCTGATCCTAGAGTGAAAGCTCCCTGTTTAAGGATGTCAGGGACAGTTTGGGAAGCAGTGAAGGAGTGACTCCAGAACTGGCAGAACTGCCCATAGGAGAACAGTAGGAGGCAAAAGCTTCAGAACCCCGTCCTTTGCCACGCAGCAATCCTGGGGGCAGCAGGCAGGGGAACCACAATGTACTGGGCACACACAGCAGTCAGGGAACCCCTCATGCTGTGAAGTAACAGCTTGTCCACACTGGGCATTTATGCACTCCCTCAGCCTGTGATGAGGTGAGTTTGCCTACTCTCCCCTTTTTATAATGGAACTTGGGTGCTTGACCAAGGGAGGCCCCAAGTGAGCAGGAGAGGTGACAACCAGAAAGGAACTTGTGATAAATGATGGTGGCAGTGCACCTGCATTTGTAGAACTTGCTTGCTGTAAAAGCTGATCATTTGGGGCATGAGTCATCTCCCATGGTGACAACAATTTTAGCGCCACTGAGTTCAATGGGGGACTTAAGCAAATGTATCACTGAAATCATTTGGACAAAATATTTATTGATTGGATGTTTTTAATTTCATTGCAGAGTTAAATGCTTCCTAATTTGCTTCCATCTCTGAAGCATTTCATTTCTTTGATATTGTGTAAGAACGTACTAATCGGTGCCTTAGGAGAACTCATCTGTTATTTTGATAATATTTTTTAATGATTTCAATTCTTCCTGCAAATAAAGTTGTTCAAAGTAATCTCAAACCACTAGAGATGATCTGATGTTTGAATAAGTCCTTTGGAAACAGGAAGTAAAAATATGTGCACCTTGTATGTGCATAGAACAATAAAGTTCTGACAATATATAGTGACAGGCCTTGTTGAGAAAGCTGTGCTGGCTTGTTCTATTCGGTGGCTTCCACTAAAGATTCAAAGTAACCAGCCCAGTCATGTCCACATTGCGATGAGTCTGCTGCCTGCAGCAATGGAGGAGAAGCTACTCAGCCAACCAGTAAAGGTGCTACTGCACACCAGGTCAGGGCAAGCTGCCGTCACCTGCTTTAGGGTGTGTGATTCTGGCAGTGTATGTTGGGTGTGTACATGATGAGAGTGTGAAAGTGTTTGTGGTATATTATTAACTCCTCAAGAGTATTTACTATACTTAAGTGTGTGCAAGACAGTGTGTTCTGTACACGCTGAGCCATTCAACCATATAAAATATATGTACAGTTTGACTTGAGTTGTAGCCTAACTCCCTTTCTGAAATTGTATGCTCTGCATAAGGTCTGAACTGTTTGCAGTCAATTCAGTGATTGCTAAATGGGTTATTTTCTAATCATCAGTGCTTGCCATTGTAAAATGGGGAGATGTTTAACAATACCATGTTTTATGCTTCCCTCATTTGTTGATGTGTGACTTGACCAGTAGTTTTTGACTTGGCCCATTTTCTCACTCTTTGTGCTCTCTGTGTAAGATAATTTCTGTTTTCAGATTGTGGAACTGTTGTCCTCTAGATTGTTTTGTGATCTTTGACAGCCTGATATCAGACGAACAGATGGTATGCTGCCCAGTATGTTACACAGGACACAGGGATGTAGAGGCAGAAACACTGTAACTTCCTTATGGTAATAACATATCTCTAGCTAGTTCTGAGATTATGTTAGGGGTACTGAGGAGAAGAATGATAGTACTGACGGAATGGGAAAATGCTGGTATCACAAGAAATGTGGAAGTCTCTGTCTTCATAAAATATATGCCTATGGCTAAAGAAATATGGAACCATTTTCATTACAATGAAAATTGGTCCCTTTTTCATCTCTTACAATTTCTAATCTCTATATTTTTCTTAGTCCTTAAGCCACATAATTATATTGTTCTTCGTTGTTCCTGAGCTTTGACTTGTGGTAAAGGCTGTTACTGACATTTCTCAAGCTTATATACTTGCTTGGAGTACTCATTAAGGTACTGTTTTCATCCTTTGCACAACTCAGCTTCCTATTCTTTGCTCTACTTTCTACAGTTCTTTCATTTTATAATCCTCCTTTGGATGGATTGAAAGAGCCGCTGAAATAGCAAATGGCTTTTGACAGTTGAAAACAGCAGCTGATTCTTTTTTCATGGCAGCTGCCCACACAAAAGAAGCAAATTTACTTTTCAGGTAAAACATGGGTTCTCTTTTAAGCAGCTAAACTGCTAATGTGAAAATTGAAAAGTTGCACCATGTGTTTCGCCCCCATACTCACACATACAACTTTGTTGGAGCCTAGCCGTAAATAAAATCTGTTTCAGCCCTGCAGGCACTTGTGGGAAACAGCCATAGATTTCAGTGATCTCACAGAAGCCTTAGCACTACACTGACAATTATATCAATAAGAACATAAAGAAGAAAGGTATATTCATATAATGGGACTTATTTCAGGGTAAGGTGCTTATGACTGAAGTCTTATTTAGATGGTGGGACATATCAAAAAGTATACTGGCATAGTCTCTTCAGATAGTGCTACACTGTGTTGCATTGATACTTGCATTGGTGAAATGCAGACATAGAGAGTACTCCATCTTTCTGTGTTATACCTCTGAGGATGCCAGTCACAGCTGCTGGCAAAATGTCAGGTCCTACAATGCCAAGACCACGGCCATACAGCCCAGAAAATCTTCAACAACATATTGGTCAAAATGTTGGATTAGGGAGATAGTATGTTGTGGACTGTTATGCACCATTAACAATGATTCTGAAGCAAATTTGTTGGCTGCCAATTTGTTTCTGGGCTTGATTTATGGTACCTTTAAAGTTCTTTGTGATCTGAGACATATATACTTGAAGGACCACCTCCCAGTATGAACCTGTGTGTTACTTTAAATTGCCTATTAGTTTTCTGCCCCTCCCCAAGACAAGCAAAGATATCTCTTTGCCAGAGTTGATTTTTTTTCTTTCCAGTGGCCACACTTTCTAAAATCACCTCCCACAGGATGTGTGCCGGGCTCACTCCTTAGCTGCCATTGAGAGAACTTACTAACTTTTTGTTCTGTGAGACCTTTCCAAGTTGATCTTGTTGGCTGCCTGGTGTGTATTTCATAGTTTTTACTATGTTTTGTGGAGACGGGATTTTAATTTTTAAAAAAGTAAAAGAGCCAGTGCTGTGTTGAACTATGACTGTGGTGACCCAGTTTCAAATCCCTGTATTGCCATAAAGCTCACTGGGCTAGTCAGTGTAACCTACCTCAGAGGATTGCTGCGAAGATAGGTAGGAGATGGGATTGTGGATGCTGCCCTGAGCTCCTTAGAAAAAAGTAGGATAAATGTAAAAAAAAATGAACATCTTGTAAACCATCATGAATTTATAAATAAGTAAAAACAAAATAAACCTATAATTCTGAGGACCAGTCATGTTTTTGGCTTCTTGCCACACTACAGTTTTATTACAATTTTAATGTGTTAATATTTATTTAAATTCTCGCACCTCTTCTCCTGTGAACCACATAGAATGTGCTCCCTGTCAGCCCACCCAGATAGGGTTGCCAACCCTGGGCTGGGAAATTCCTGGAGATTTGGGGATGGAGCATGGGGAAGGCAGGGTTTGAGAGGGGAGGGACCTCAGGAGAGCATATCCTCCAAAGCAGCCATTTCTCCAGGGGAATTGATCTCTGTCATCTGGAGGTCAATTGTAATTCCAGGAGATCTCCAGGTCCCACCTGGAGGTTGGCAACTCTACATATAGAGGAGAGCAAGCTGACTGTGGAGAAAGGAGACTACATTTACTACCACCCCGCTATGGCCAGCTTGCTCTTTTCAGTGGGGGAGGTGGTATTACTTTCTCTTATCTCTCCCAGGCCACTGCGCATCACTGCTATCAATACTCCCTCTAAGCTGTGGAGTGTTGTGAGCAAAAATTCTACATTGTAAGCTACTGGCATTAAAGTTGTGAGTGAGCGATTTGGTGACTGCATAAATTAGTTTGCTCTGGAGCCATCCTTCCTGAGCAAAGACTAAAATGTGTGAGCCGAAGGCTAAAAAACTGTGAGCTAGCTCACACTAACTCATCTTAGAGGGAACACTGACTGCTATAGCTCTGTGACTGAGCTGCCACCTGTTTCCTCAGTATATAGGTATCACTTCATACCATATGAAGGCAGGTTTCCCTACTTTTTCCCTTCTCATATCTTTCTTTTTAAAGTGTATCTTCTTGTTGTGTGTTCCCCTCCCCCATTTCCACACCTCCTTGCTGATTTTAGCCTTAACAGCATCCACAGCATTCATTCTAGCGGCAGTTCACACTGATGAAGGAATCTCAGGTGTAAGTGAGCCATGTGGTATGGTTTGGCTTGCTACAGCAGGTTGGGAAAACATATTCTGTCTCACCATGCATCCCTGAATCTATGGACAGAATAACATTTCAGATGCAGTGATACAGTCATTCTGTTTCCACTTATGAGGACCTTGAATGGGCCTTAAATGTTTTTCTCAAAGATGTGAACATGAACTGCACATCAGATTTTTCAGGGAGACACAAGTGGATTGACTCACAGGCCTTGCATTGGTCAGACCTGTATTAAAGCATGAACTCACCACCTGACACCCTGGAAAGCTGCTGCCAGAGTAGACCACAGTGATCTCAATAGTCCAATGGTCTGACTCAGTATAAGGGAGCTTCAGTGTTCACAATAGCCATTTCTTTTAACTGTCTACCTAAAAAGACAGAACGGAATGAAATAGTATTCCATTTGTTGTCTAACCTCTCCTAGGTGCATCAAAGAATAAAAATTATCCCCTTCTTTGGCTCTATTTTTATTGTCAGCCTGTTGCCAGTAGTTCCATTCACTTATCTCAGTTTCTAGATTGTTTTCATGATAACACATGAACATGTGAAACTGCCTTATACCGAATCAAACCCTTGGTCCCTCAAAGTCAGTATTGTCTACTCAGACTGGCAGTGACTCTCCAGGGTTTCAGGCTGAGATCTTTCATATCACTTCCTGGTCCTTTTAAATGGAGATGCCCGGGATTAAACCTGGGACCTTCCACATGCCAAGCAGATGCTCTTCCACTGAGCCACAGCCCCTTCCTTACTAACAGTGAGGATCTATTTTATAGTCGGAGTCTAATTACTTGGTTTGGCACAAAATGTATATTGAAAATGAAAGAATTCAGTTATTATAAACTAGGAAAAAGGCCCGTTGTGGAAATAAATACAACAGCCTCTAGAAAGAGGCTTTGGGCGGCTGCCCTGGCCTTGGACACTCAGTGTCAATTTGCTGTGGTGACCTCAGCAGGGTATAATGACACTGAGTCCACCATTTTCTCCAGAGGAACTGATCTCTGCTACCTAAAGAACAGTTGTAATGATGGTTCCCCAGAAGGGAATAGTTGGTTTGGAGGGTGGAGTCTATGGCTTTGTACCTGTCCGAGGTCTCACGCCTCCTGAAACCTCACCCTCTCCAGGCTCCATCCCTCACATCTCCAGGAATTTCCCACCTGGAGTTGGCAACCCTATCTCCTTCCCAGCCAATCATCAACCTACCTTTATTTCCCCCTCACTCTTCACCTTCCACCCCCCACACACCTGCAGCTTTTCCCGTGCTCTGAAGCCCTGACTGCTACGTCACATTGGCTGCCATACGGGGGCCACCTCAGCAGCATATAAGGATACAGAGCCCACCATTTTCTCCAGGGGAACTGATCTCTGCCATCTGGAAAGCAGTTGTAATTCTGAGTGATCTCCAGCCCTCACCTGGAGATTGGACACATTTTACCTCAGAACAGCAAACTGTTTAGAATGTTAGAGGCAAAAGCCAATCAAGTCGCATATGCAAACGGCCTCTGTGTTCCGAGGCAAAGGCCAATGAGGCTGCATATGCAAATAACCTCTGTGTTCTGACTGGCTATGGGGAGAAGAGGAATGTTGGAGGCAGGACTCAGGACTCAGGCAAAGCAGCCAGTGGATAGGGAGACCCTCTGAATGACAGGTCAAAGAGCGAACTGATTTTGGAGCGTGTGGAATGCTCTAGAGAAGTGCCACCACCATTCGGCTTTTATTTATAAGGGAGATGCCCATGCCTGTTCCTGGCCACCAAATGACAGCTATTTGCCAGGCTACTAAAAACCCATTTACATTCCTCAGCTGTAAGAATAGCTAACACAGATTTTCTCTGGCCTTTCTACTGTGTCTCCTGTAAGCCACATGAGGTAGAATGCTACTCAAGAGGAAGGGAAGGACATCACTTAGACACCACAGTCTTGCTTCAAGTAGCACAGCTGTGTCATACAGGGTAACAGTAGGGTGTTCAGGAAACTGTTATAAATGGAATTGAAGGCAGATTTGAGAATCAGGAAAAAGGGTAAACTGAAAACTGGTGCAAACAGTATTTATTCAATACTTATTCACAAATCCAAACATGCTTCTTTAGAGCAATTAATTTTTAGCAAAAGACACAGCTGTTATCTGGCCTTATGAACATCTGCCTCTTGGTTTTTGTTTTTTAAATACCTGCTCCTGAGAAGAAGAACTTGAGCTTTGCTGGAACTCTTGGATAAATACTGATATGCAAGCATTTTGGCTTATTATTCTGGTTATTTTGATCTGTTGATTCCATCACCCTATATTATTTCATGTTGGATTTAATGAGCATGCCAAGGTAACAATTCATTTTTATGCCAGTTTCTAAAACAATAGCTTGCTGAGTCTCAAGTCTCCCTAAAATTCCCTTTTCTTTATTCTAAAGAATGGGAAATCAGCCTGTGGGTTACTCACTGGTAGAGGGACGGTATTCTTTACATCCTTTGAGGTAGTTTTCTTGATTAGAGTTTTACAATTCACTGGTAGAGGGACGGTATCCTTAGAGGTAGTTTTCTTGATTAGAGTTTTACATATGCCACAGCTTATCTCTGGTATGAAATAGATTCCCAAGAGAGAGGAAGTCTTGATAGTATTAGCACATTACCCTCTGCTGAATCCTACAGTCTTCTTGCCATAGCACCTGACAAACATAATGCTTTGCCCTCTTCGTAATTCCCTAAAAGCCCAGATCAGTTCTGAGTCAGTTTATGATCTTTCAGTAAGACTTGTTATGTTTTGGCAGTGAATAGGCCCATTTTGGTACTGCTGCATTTGGGGTTGGAAAAATCAAACAAAATGCCATACCCATTTAAGTATACCCATACGTGTGTGATTACTATCTGAGGGAATTATCTTCAAGGAAAATACTTCTCTAAGGTACACAGTGCTGTGCCACTTGAGCAAAAGCAATACTGTTACAATATTGGAAAGCTACCATTTAGTCTGAGTCATGAAAATAACATATATTATGTTTCAAAATTAGTATGTTTGCTGAAGCAGTAAGGAATCTGTTTATACTTGATATTTAATATATATTTCTGTTTATTATGAATCATTCCTTGGTTGTATTTCATCCATGAACAAGGTCTCCAATTCTACTAACTTATGGACTGCAGTTTAACAAACGCTAGTTTTCAGCTTGCAAACAACTGCCTTGACAGCAAAATGGACTGCAGTTTAACAAACACTAGTTTTCAGCTTGCAAACAACTGCCTTGTACCAGAAAAATAAACTGAAAACAGCTGTATTGGAGAACTGCTGAAGAGAAAATGAGTATGTTTTCTGAGCAAACAAAAAAAATATCAAAAGAATAACAGTTCTGACTTCAGAAAACGCTATTTCTTTTGCATTCATACATAATTCATACATAAATGCATTCAGGTAGTACATCCCACCTTTCTGTCTCTCTGACATTAAAATGAGTGACAATCTAATTCAATATCTTTGAAGCCTATCTAATCAGATTGTCTATGTTACTACCACTTCATTACCTAATACTGTTTGTTTGTTTGTTTATCTATTTATTGTCATCAAGTTAAAACTGATTTATGGCAGCCCTGTGGTGTTTTAGAGATGTTCAGAGGTGGTTCACCATTGCCTGCCTCTGTGTAGCAACCCTGGTTTTCCTTGACAGCCTCCATTCCAATGCTAACTAGGGGCAACTCTGCATAGCTTCAGAGATCTGACAAGATCGAACTAGCCTGGGCCATCCAGGTCAGGGCCAAATATTGAACAGCCACCATAAAAATTAATTCTGTATGAAATCTATAAAGTATATTAAGTTATATAATTTCTGTAATGTGAATTCGTGTCATATCGTCACATTTAGGAAAGAGTTGCATGTTAAATGTAAATTAGGAAGTATTTTATGTGTTAGGTAAAGTGTAATTGAATGTCACAATGGTTTTGTTAACTATTTTAACAGAAAGGGATAATATATATTATTTATATTTTGATGCTTCAACTTTTAAAAGGTTTCAGAATTACTATCTGAGGGAATTATCTTCCCTCATATAATGTACCATAATTTAGTATCATGAATGCATTTTTTATTTAACACCAGTCACATTATTCACATTTTGATCTCATCCATGAGTACATAAGAAATATATGTATTCATAATAAGTTAAGACTCTTCAAGCTCAGAATAAAGCACCTATTATGTAACTTGCTGTATCTGTTGTTTTTGTTTTTTTCCCCAAGCTTCCCCTCTCCCCCCATTTTTACTCTGATCTTCATGAGAGGCACTTTCATTGCTTCTCAACAGGTGTATGCCTTATGTTGTCCTTTTGACCTGATTTGGCTAACATTTTTGCCTCTCTCTCAAACCACTGTGACACATTTACTCACAGACTGCGTAAAAAGTCGTTTATTGCCATACCTTGCAGGAGGGAGAAAAAAGATCAGAAGAAGGTGGGACATAAACTGCACCAAAGCCTCAGAGGAAAATTGAAAGTTTCATTGAGAACTTAGCTCTCTCTAACTAGATAGCAAAAATTAAGGTACATGTGACAAGATTGCATAGGGTGTACTTGTTTTCTGTCAAGTATTGAGTATATTTGCAATTTTGCATGCACAAAATTTATAACATTTAAACTCCATAGGTATGTCTAATATTGCAGTTTTATAGGCTAAGTAAGTTTTAACTGATGCATTTAACGTTTTTAAAGGAGTAAAATTGGGTTAGGTTTGATAGGTCAGTAAGTATTGCATATATTTCAGTTTTTCCCAAAATGTCTTCCTCTCCCCCCCCAAAAAACAGAAAAAAATGTTTGTTTCTTTCTGTGGCTTGAAAATTTTCAGAACTTTTTACATCTCTAGTCAGAAAGAACTCGCTCCGTTGCCACACACTGTTCACAAATGTTCACTTCCCTGTGAGATTTCATTGATTCTTCCCCTTCCACTGCAGACTGTCTCCCTTGCAAGAATGCATTGTTTGCTTCCCTCAATCTGAAGGTTTCATATTTTCATATTGCAGTCCATCCACAGCACCGATAGTTCCTTTTCTCATGACTGGTCACGATGCTATCAATACAAAGTCTTACCCTTCAGTTTTTCAGCAAACCAAAAGTAAAAAAGGTGACAGGTGATGGCTTTATTGTCATACAAAGCCCCTACTAGCTTCATCAGGAAGATCAGTGAATTCTCTGATCCCCCTGATGAATCTTGTATGGCAAAATACATAGGAGCTTTGTATGACAATAAAGCTGTCACCTGTCACCTGGCATCTTTTTTTCCTTGTTAGTTTGCTGGCACATTGCTTGGTGTAGCCCAATTTTTCTTTCTCCTTCAGTTTTTCTACAGCTCAAAGGGTATTTCCCAAATGTATGGTGATAGTAACTGTGTATCTCCATCAACAGCATCTCAGTCTACCAATAGCTAAAGGATTAGATGTTTACCACAGACACAGAAATCTCTCTTTTATAGTACATTCGCTTGATCCTGCATCTCTTCTCAGGGTGGCAGGACAAACAAAGCCAAGAGTCACCTAAATGGCCGGATTGCAGCCGTGGACTCTGGAGTGTTCTGAAGGAGGCTTTCCCACTCTTAGCCAAATGACAGGCAAGGGTGGGAGCCTCAGGCAACCACACTGGCCAGTCCCACATCATCTCAGGGCCGGCTCTGTTTGGCAGGTGTAGGTTTTGGCGGGCCCTAGGTAGGGACTACATAGTGCCCCCTTGGCTGTATTTAAACCACACTGCCTGATGGATCCCTGCTGGATTAGACCAATAGTCTAGTCCAGCATCCTGTCTCACACAGTGGCCAACTAGTTCCTCTGGACAACCCACAACAGGGCATAGAGTCCGAGGCCTTCCCTGATGTTGCCTCTTGGCTCTGGGATTCAGAGGATTAGTGCCTCTGAATGTGGAGGTTCTCCTCAGTCACCATGGCTAATAAACACTAATAGACCTATCCTCCATAAATCTATCTAATCCCTTTATAAAACCTTTTCTTCCTGTGGCATTCTCTGCCAGTGAATTCCACATTTTAATCACTCGTTTAAAGAAGTATTTCCTTTAGTCCATTCTGGATTTACTGCCAATCAACTTCATTGGATGCCCTCGAGTTCAAATATTTTGTGAGAGGGATTATGTTCACGCTCCCTAGTGATTTTAGGCATAATTTTATAACCCTTTATTAGTTGCCCCCCCCTCCCGGTCTGTCCTCACATTCTTTCCTAGATGTGTGAATGCAAAGAGAAAAGAATAGGATGTTGGCCTGTAATGGATGTTTTCTGAGTGGTCATTTGTGCAGTTATACAACCTGCCCTCAATCTTAACAGCAACTATCTTTTTTACTTCTGCTGTGTCATTTTGGAAGAAGCTGAATAGAAGGGTGTGGTCCCATTCACTGGAGCCCTGCCTATTTCTGCCTTATTCTCTTGGGATGGGCAGAGCCAGTGCTGAAATTATTGTCTGTTTAGCTTTAGAAGATTACAAATGCTACACTTGAGCAAGTTGGAGTAATCCCTCTATGTATGACTGTCTGACCACTCAAAAAACATCCATTACAGGTAAGCAGCCTGTTCTTACAAAGCAATTAGAAGATTTACATTAAAATGAAACTCTACAATACTTAAAATAAGAGGGGGGTGGAATTCTTAACTAATGAGATATTCCCACAAAATAGAAAACAGAAAAACTACAGGATATTTTCCTTGTCTTTGAGATCTGCCAGAGCAGAAAGTAGCAGAAAATACACAGACATATGCAAAGCAACAGAGAACAAGACACCATATTAAGTTACAGATATTCATATTATCATTCATTACGCCATTTCTTTCCCCGAGCAACAGCAAAAATTGAACTTTATCGGTTTTCAGAAACCAGTACCCTAATCATTCCAGTTTACAGAACACTAATGTATTGCCTGTCAGATAGAGAAATCAAAAGACACCCGAATAGTGGATTTCAAGCAACCTTATGGTTTATCACATTGCCTTCATTACTAAAATTATCACCTCTTTATGCGCCCGCCCCCCTTTTCACTATATATTCTCCAAATACTAAGGGCAGGTTCCAGCCAGCCAGCAGCTTTCATGATTGCCTCAACCTTTTGATTTATGCCCCAAACTCTTCACAGCTAAGGAGCTCCATTTCCAAAGCAAGACTGAAGTCATAGATATTGTGAAACAGTTTTTTGTACAATGACATTGCCTCCAAAGAGTTTGCTATACATGATTAAACTTGGAATGATACCATTCAAAGCTTCATTCTTCGTCCCAGAATCCAGAGCCTCCCTTTTGCATCCAAAGATCTCTTTGTGTCTGTCTGTCTGTCTGAGGAGGCTTCTATTTTGTCAAATGTCTAGCTTGTTCTTTTAAAACAAATGTCAGCATCAGGTAGTATGACCATCATATCTTTGTGTGCTTATCACAAGTGCATAACAGAGAAAATATTGCTTGGTTGTTTAATTATTTTACTCTGTGTAAAACAATTCAAAGAGAGATACAAAGTAACAAGTCTTTGATATCAGATGAAACATTTGCTTTTTAAAATGTAGAAAACATTGGTGGAATTCATTTGTAAGTACTTCAAGAAAAAAAGAAATGTAAAAAAAGTAATGAAACTGTCTTCTGTACCACAGATATATTCTTTGGAACAAAAAGAAAACAGATTGCATTCCTGAGAAATGGCTCAGTACTAAAGCGCTTCTTGTTTCTGTGGTGACAATAACGTTAGTGTTAGGTTGGGCTTTTTAGAAGATATTAGTTGCATAAAGGCAGGATCTAAAATACAATGTGGGGGTAATTATTTTGTCTGACTTCTTTTCAAAGAAAATTTGGCAGTATTTTGTTGCACGTTCACTCATGATAATCAAAAGTCAGTGAAATTCATCCATTCTTGCTTTTATTAGAGTTGAAAACATTTTCTTCCTTTATTATGCCAGATATGAATAATTCAAAAGGCAGTTCTGTACTACTTTAATAATAATGAAAGAATCACATATGTTGCTTCTAACAACTGCTGAAGTTCTTTGTTGCAAAATAATCTTGACTATTCTAGGCTGGAAGCTTTCAACTTTTCTATACCTGATACCCACTGAGCAGAAGGAGGAGCTGGTATTCTGAGATCACCAAGGCCAGAGCCACTGATTGCAGAACAAAAACTACTAGGAACAGGAAACACAGTGGGCAGTGCATTCCTCAGGGCCACCAATAGACAGGAATCTGACCTCTTGCATAATTATGGTGGAATTCCACATTCCACAGGCTGAAACAACAATGCACAACCCCTCAGCAGGCATGAATGGCATAGCAACTGCCAAGGAGTCCATAGTAACCACAGCAACTTCCACCAATCACACACTGGCAGCCAGTGATGCCCCAGTGAGTCACACACACAGGCTCAGCCAATCACTGACAGCTGATCTGGCTACTGCCCTCTGAAATCACTCCCCCCCCATGGGGAGTCAGAGGGGGGGGGGAGACTCCGCTACAGCAGCACATTAATAGAAACATATGACCCGAGAGACTCCCTTTCCAGCCCAGAGGGGAAGCCCATTCTTTCCCCAGCAAGGACCAGATCAGCAGCAATGGGGCTGCCCACATGTACACATCCCTGTTCCAAGACATATACTTCCTTCCCCTAGAAAAGTGTACCATAGTGAGGAGCAACCTTAGGGCCATGGCCATGGAAGAATTCAAGATGATAAGCAATAGTCTATCCAATTTCAGCACATTGAAATGCTGCACAAAGAGCCCTTACAAAATACAAAACTCCTGTATCTCAGCTCTCCCCTACTGTCTAAGTTCTACATAGCATGTTTTGGGGCTGAGAAAGTTTCCAGTCTTATTTGATTGGTTTTTAACTGAAAGTGTTTTTAACTGTTATCAAGAGCCATCTTGAAGCACAAGAAAAGGCGGAATGTAAATGTTTAAATAAATAATTTTTCTTCATGGACATCATATCTGTGAGAAAGGCAAAATAGATCTGGGGTTATTTTGAGGAAAGTGTGGTTCTTCCTGCAGTGGTAACTCTAAGTGGTAGGATAACAGAACTGGCAGGAAAGTATATTCCCCCTTAAGATAAGTGTGCGGAATATACAAATCTGTCTATTGGAAGGAGTTGGAGAGTCTCTAATTATAATTAATGTTTATATTCCTCCCTCTGTGGTTAAAGAAACATGGGGTTCCATTTGGGATGGTCTTCTAGGAGTGCTGGAGGATTTAGAACTAAAATTCCCAGGAAGGGCTCTTTTAGTGGTGGGAGATTTTAATGCTAGGATAGGCCCAAATGGCCAAGAGCTTGAGCCTTGTTTCCGACAATGGTCTTCCTAATTGTCCACTACTGTGTTCAGTTCTGGGCCCTGCACTTTAAGAAGAGTGTTGTCAAATTGGAACAGGCTAAGAAGAGGTCAACAGAAATTATTATGGGCCTGGAAAAAGATCCCTGTGAGGAAATGTTGAAGGAAATTGGTACATTTAGTCTGGAGAAGAGGTTGGAAGGAAAACATCGTAGCACTCTTCTAGCACTTGAAGGCAGTCACAGAGGAGAAGGCAAAGCCTTGTTTTCTGCTGCTCCTGAAGGCAAAACTGGATCCAGTGGGTTTAGCTTGGAGGAGGATATATTTTAGTTGAACATTAGATTCAATTTACTAATAGTGAATACAGTGGAACCAGTTACCTGGGAGTGAATGGTGGTCTCTCACTTGCTGGAGTTCTCAGGTAGAGGCTGAATAGCTGGATTTTCGGCATTGAGCATGGAATTAAACTAGATGACTCTTCCCAGTTTTTGGAGTCTACGTGATACAATGTCAAGCATGTGTATATTTGTTGAAACAATGTGCTTCATGTTGTTATATTAACAATATGGTTGCACCGTTCTACTTATCCTCTGTATTGAAATAATTATTATGACTACTTGATTATTATTTATGACTATTTACTAAAATTAGCCATTTTACAAGCCTAGTGTTTGTTTCTTTCAGATGGTGCTTCAAGAAAAAGCTACTTCATATACCAAATAAAGAATTACTTACATGGCTAATAAGCAACATGTTAAACCTCAGGAGCTCATAACCTTAAGAAGGGCTATTTATCCTGTTTACCTTCTACACAGAAGAAGGAATAACTTGAGAACTGTAAGGAATCAGGCATCAGTGTCAGCTAATGGTTACAGGATGTCTTTAGATAAACAACTGTCTTGCAAGAAGCCAACTACTAGGTCCCAGTTATTTCCGTAGTATTCTTTTTGAATCTCTTCCCATAAATGAAGAGTTTCAAAGATTAATTTCATGGCTCAAGGTGTGTTTATAATATTCAGGCTGTTTTGCTGACAAAAAAGGCTGAAACAAAACCACTGATGATATCAATGTTAGTAGCATAGGCCATTCAGAGGCCTTGCATTCAGAGGCCATGGCAGAGGTTTTGAAGTAACTGGAACAAACACATCTCATTGCTGTCTTAGGCGCCCTCATCCTTCGTTCCTCCCTCCCTCCCTCTCTCTCTCTCCAAGGGGGGAAGGGAAGAAGAAGCTAGGTGAGAACACAAGGACAAAAAGCTGCTTCATGCTCATCATGGAGAAACTTCTGTTTGTTGTGAATGCAGTCATAAAGTCATTAAAGATTAGGTGGGCAGTATGTGGGTCACCTGTGCACCATAGCTGATGTCCCTGGTGTGGCCTTGATCCCTCTGACCTGTGCTATGTTCATGGAATTTTCTAAGTGTCTCTACCTGCCTTTTTTTTTACTTTGGAATGATGATATTGTACATCATGATCACACAAAGCAGTGTTGCATTATCTGACTAAATGATGTTTACGTTTCCCAGACACAAAACCACAACCTCATTAGTGGTATCTTTATCCATCACAAAACCACAACCTCATTAGTGGTATCTTTATCCATCAATGTGGCAGGTAACTGAGAGGCCTCTAAGCAGAGTTGGATGAATGACAATAATACAGAAGTTGTTGTTGTTGTCGTCGTCATTCAGTCGCACAGTCGAGAGTAGAAATGTGTAATCCTGAATTCCTTCACAAATGGAGCATCTGTGAAGAACTCAGATTTTAAATTCAAGGGGTGTAGGGGAAGAGCAGGATGCCAAAGCCAGAGGTTGGTGTGCAATATCATGCAGCTATATTTTATTCAGTCTGGAAAATGCTGTACACTTTCTTTAGTAACTTTTATCCCAGTTTCTTGCTAGCAGTTTCTTAATTTCTACATTTCCAAAAGAACCATTTGTGTAGAAGAGACAAAGTCACAAAGAATATAAATATAAAACACATAAATATTTTTTTAAAGCGTGTTGGGGGGGGGGTGGAATCTGTGAACCTTATATAACCTGTAATCTGGCATGCCAGAGTTGGGGACCCTACATGAGGCTTGTTCTCACAATCCAAATGCTCACAAGATTGCCTGTACATTACCTCACATGCTGTGAGATCTTCAGAGAAGGTTCTGCCCAGGTTCCCCTTGTTCACAGATGAAAGGACAAAGGGGGCCAGATTTCAGGTCATCTCTGCAGTGGCAACCTCCATATGGAGATGGATTTAGCAGGGTGTTTTCAGAAGTGACGGTCAGACTCGGTAGAACTGTGATTTAGTATTTTATCTTCTTGCTGTTAAACTGGGATTTTTTTATTGTTCTTCACTTCATTTTATTTGTGCTTTTAATTTTATGAGCAGCTGCCTGCAAAAGCCTATGTGTTGAGCATGCTCGCTGCAAATGTCTAAATGTCTAAATAAAGAAATAGATCAATGAGAAGGATCAAAGGACTGTGAATTGCCCCGAACATACTTTGTATCCGATTGCAGGCTCATCTGAACTGAGTATTTCCCCCCCCGAATAATGCAAATGTAGCATTCTAAAGAAACCAAAATTATTACCAAGGGTTTTTTAATTCAGTAAAGTGAGTCATTACTGTGGGGTGTGTTTGCTCCAAAGCCCTGGAGTAAATGCCTGCAGAAGATTCTAATCCCTTTGACACCAGTATAAACTTAAGCATACCGCAAGTTGGATATATAACATTCTTCCCAGCACAGCTATGTTTATTATATCCCTACAACTGTTTTGTATCTCTGTATGTCTGCCAGCAGAACTGATACTGAAATAACTTCTTTTTGAAAGTAGAATTAACAGTAGTGCATTTGGCATTGCACCTTGCTATCCTGGGTATGTCCACCATCATAGAATCACAGAGTTGGAAGGGTCCATACAGGCCCTCTAGTCCAACCCCCTGCTCAGTGCAGGATCAGCCCACAGTGTCCCTGACAAGTGCTAGTCCAGCCGCTGCTTAAAGATTGCCAATGAAGGGGAGCTCACCACCTCCCTAGGCAGCCGATTCCACTGTTGCACAACTCTTACGGTAAAAACGTTTTTCCTAGTATCCAGCCAGTACCTTCCTGCCCTTAACTTAAACCCATTCTTGTGAGTTCTATCCTCTGCTGCCAACAGGAACAGCTCCCTGCCCTCTTCTAAGTGACAGCCCTTCAGATACTTAACGAGAGCGATCATCCTCACCCCTCGACCTCCTCTTCTCCAGACTGAACGTTCCCAAGTCCCTCAGCCTTTCCTCAGAGGGCTTGGTCTCCAGGCTCATCTATCAAAGTGTGTTCTAGACCACAGAAGCTTTGTGATGTAATACATGTTTATCTGTTGCTACAACAGGCAACCAGATCATCCTCTGAAACAAAGGTTTGCATGAATAGCCAGACCTCTTGGTTATTGAATATGAGTCCCACCAGTCATTGATGAGTCTATTTAGCAATGCAAACTATAAAACTCCACTTCCCCCTTTTCAACCAGACTTGGTAATTTCTACCAGTGTCTGCTACGGGCAGGCCTCCATATGTGATGCTCTGGTTCTGAGGATCAAAGCCTCTGCTTACTAGCTTTTTCCTTGAAGGTGTTAAAGTAACCTCCTATCGCTTTGGGGTTTAAAAATTGAGGAAACAGCACCTTAAGACAAGGCTCTAGTATTCAGTCCTCTTGATTTACATTATAGAAAAGCATCTGTAACTTTGCATTTCTCCTTTTCAAACTTCAAAATCTCTATAGCAGTAGTAAAAAGTCTACATTTTAATATTTTCCATATGCAGTATGCTAAACAAACCTTGGCTCTATTCTTTTTTAAATTGCTGACAATGTTAATTGCGTTTAAGCTACAACCATGTTTTTTAATTTACATTCTTTGTTCAGATGACTTTAATTTAAAAGATCTTGAGGTTTAAGTCTAGTCCCTCACTTTTTCCAGTAACAAAAACACACAGCCTTTTCTGTGTGCTATTTCTTTCCTCCTTTGTACTGCTGATTCAGTAGCTCCATTTGCTGGAACACATTAAATGGTATGTTGTGGGGCAGAATTTTGTAATTGAATTTCAGACTTTGCTTTTAGTCTAGTGTATAGTGACCAAAGCCAACAGTACTTGTACTACTTGAGTTACCTGAATGCATAACAACATTCCCATTACATAAGGGAGCATAACCTGAAGCCACCAAGAAATCTCTAATTTGTTTAAGTGTGATGCAGTAAGACTTGTGAAGTCATTTGATCCCTCGTGGATTCTGTATTAAATAAATTGGAATAAGCCCTATGTTTCTGCCATTATATGCTCTGTGATGAGAAGGTACATGGTCCAAGCAAGCCAAGGTTTTTCAAATACCCACATATATATATATTGTCCAGAACAGAACCAAGTACATGTAAGGTCACTAAAATAAAAGGCTAAATTATGGCTATGCTGGATTTGTGGCCTTAGGCCTTTCATTAGGGTACTCAGTTTGGCTGGAAGAACATAAGAACATAAGAACATAAGAGACGCCAATGTTGGATCAGGCCAAAGGCCCATCCAGTCCAACACTCTGTGTCACACAGTGGCCAGAAATACCAGTGCCATCAGGAGGTCCAGCAGTGGGGCCAGGACATTAGAAGCCCTCCCACTGTTGACCCCCCCAAGCAACAAGAAGACAGAGCATCACTTGCCCCAGAGCCCCTAGCTATACCTTGTGGCTAATAGCCACTGATGGACCTCTGCTCCATATGCTTATCTAATTCCCTTTTGAAGCCATCCATGCTTGTAGCACCCACCACTTCCTGTGGCAGTGAATTCCAAGTGTTAATCACTCTTTGGGTGAAGAATACCTGGGTTTTGGCCACTGTGTGACACAGAGTGTTGGACCGGATGGGCCACTGGCCTGATCCAATATGGCTTCTTTTATGTTCTTTTTATTGACTGGAATAGGGAACACCCATCAGGGAAGCTGAAGATGACCAAAAGACTTAGTGATCCCAGCCACTTGAGGCACCAAAGTAGGACGTTTATGCCAGTTGTCACCTCTCAGACTCATGCTGCTGCTACTTGGGTCCAAAGATGCTGAGGGCAGCACAAAAGGAAGGCACTTCCGGACAGCAAAATGTGTTTAGCCAGCCCCATCAGCCATAAGTAGTTCTTCTGGCTTTGCAGACTTTCAGATATTCCCATCTTTTGTTTTTATAGTTCCTGCTAGTTTATTCCAGGGCACTGTCACTAGAGCACTTTGTCTCTATCATTCGCTGTAGTGAAACAGTCCTAGTTCCTTTCACTTGCTTTTCTGCAATTTATAAATTGCAAAAACCACTACAAAATTTCTGCATCGAGAATCTCTCACATGATACTGCTTTATGGTGAATCAGACCACTAGCCCATCAAGATCAGTATTGTGTACTGTGACTAGCAGCAGTCCTGCAGGGTCTCAGGCCAAGGCCTCTCACATCACCTTGTACTTGATCCTTCTATCTAGAAATGCCGGGGACTGGACCTGGGACCTTCTGCATGTCAAGCAGATACTCTACCACTGAGTCACGGACCATTCTCAGTTTCAAAACATAAAAAGAACTTCAGGGATTTGGTACTGAGTTAAATATGTTCCCAAACAGATACAATTATGTAATAAGAACATAAGAGAAGCCAATGTTGGATCAGACCAAAGGCCCATCTAGTCCAACACTCTGTCACACAGTGGCCAAAAATACCAGGTGCCATCAGGAGGTCCAACCAGGGCCAGCTCACCCACTAGGCAAACTAGGCATTCACCTAGAGCACTGGGCCCTGGATGGAACGGCCGGCCCTGGATTGGGTGCCGAACTGCGCCTCCCCCCTGCCAAAAGCCTGCGCGCCATTGCCGCTCCCAGCCGTGTGGTGTGTGGGGCGCAAAAGGGGCCAACGAAGGCGGGTTGCGCCTTTCCTCGCTCCTCCCCACGGTACCGCGCAGATGCGCCCCCCCGGAAGCAGCCTGCCTAGTGCTTGTTGCAGCCCACAGGGGTAGGCGGTGGGCTCGCTCTCAGCGGGTTGCTCGCGGCTGGGGCTGCACTTCGGCCCTGCCTCCCTGCCCGGGCCCTGCTCCTGAGGTGGCGGGGCGAGAGGAGGGATCGAGCGAGGAGGAGAAAGCGGGGTGGTGGCATTGTCGACTGGGGGTTTGGGCGGGAACGTCCGCCTCCTTCCTCTGCCTCACTTCGGCCAGACCCGCTGGGCATGCGACCAATCCGCACCGTGATGAAATCCCTCCACCCTTCTGCCTCTTCCAGCCCCCCCCCCCCCGCCAAAAAGAACAAAAACGGCGCGCGTGTCTCGGCA
>NW_015161415.1:37553-50688 GCF_001447785.1 Gekko japonicus | reverse complement strand
AAAAAAAAAAAAGAAAGCGGCTGGCCTGGAGTGGCGAGGTTGGAGCGGAGCTCCGCGTGGAGAGGGGGCGCAGTCGAAGTGGGCCAGAGGGAGGCAAGCGGGGGCCCTGGGAGGTTTCGGGCTGTTGGGGCTGGTGCGCAGGCAACTGCCCTGCTCGGGGCAGCGGCGGCTCTCTTTCCGGGCACCGGAGCCAGGTAGGCCAGCTGGCGCGCTCCAGAGGATGGCAGCAGAAGGTGAGTCCGGGTGGGGAGGCCAACTGGGGGGGGCTGGGAGAGAAGTTGGACTTCCTTCTCTCCAGGCCCCGCCTGAAGGTTGGCAACCCCGTAATTGGGTGCACACGGGGGAGCACCAGAAGGTAGCCCCGCCTAGGGCGCAAAAAACCTCAGACCAGCCTTGGGGCCAGCAGTGGGGCCAGGACATTAGAAGCCCTCCCACTGTTGCCCCCCCCCCCACCAAGAATACAGAGCATGACTTGCCCCAGACTGAGAGTTCCTATCTATACCTTGTGGCTAATTGCCACTAAAGGACCTCTGCTCCATATGCTTATCTTATTCCCTTTTGAAGCCGTCCATGCTTGTAACCACCACCACCTCCTGTGGCAGTGAATTCCATGTGTTAATCACTCTTTGGGTGAAGAAGTACTTTCTTTGATGTGTTTTATAAGTAGTAAATGGGGAAGAGGTAGAAGCACAGAAAAAAGATTTAAGGTGGCAAATACAGACTGAAGGGGATGCATTCTCCTATCAAGTTAGTTTGGGCAGATAACTTGGTTTGACTATTCAGTACTTGTAGGAAGCTAGGAAAACAATCCCAGACATTGGCAATTACTTGATGTTTCTAAAATCAGAGGAACATCCACTTAAACTCTCAGCTTGCTGTGATGTAACCAAACCATGGAAAAAATAATGAATTTTCAAACAAAGTGAAATGTTTGGTTGGGACAGAGATATTTTCCATTTCCTCAGCTGCTGCAATAACAAGGTGTATGTTCTGAAGTGCCTCTCGTGCCCCTTTTAAACACAGCCTCGTAGCACGATGAATCAGTTGCCTTGACTTGTTTACTAATTTTTTTTGTGGGATTAAATTCAGGAATCTTACTGGGTTTTCTTCCCCTTTTATTAAGCAGTTATTGACATTTTAAAAACATTACACAGTGTTGCTAGGCAAACATACAGTAGGGCCTATTCTGCAGTTCATAGTGTTGTCGTTAGTCTGGGTTCTCAGTTCTGTTTGATTTGCTTATAAGTTAATTAGCTCTGACGTTTCACTTTAGCTATAGTTAGATCCACTGTGTTGTAAACATAATTGAGATGTATTAGGAAAGATATTTTATTCACCTGTGAATGGCATTCTGTTTGCAGACATAACAGCTGAATCTTATAGGAAGCAGTTGCTGATGTGAATTCTCCTACAGCTCTGCATATACTCAGTAGAGTCAGTTGACCAACCAGTTACCAAGAGATAATTTAACACAGTGTGCAGGCAAACCATTTCATAAGCTAGTTACCTGTTTCAAACAATGATGGCACCATTTAACAAGACAGTGCAGATAACTAGCTCACCCAGATAGGTCAGTGACCACCTAGAAAATATCCCTCAGCATTCATTCATGGTCAAGCTATACAAAGGAGGGGGCTTCTACTGACTTAGTAGAGAGCCAGCCTTAGGGTTCGGAGCACCCTTGATAACAAATCCCTCTTTGTGTTTTTTCTCCAGTCACAGCTTTTGTTGTCCAGCTTGGGGTCTGCACTACAGACATCACCCTATCTTTCTCTCACCCCGGCTGCCACTGTACAGTTCCTTTCCTAGGTCTGAGCAAGATAATATACACAGCCTTACAATGTGTCTTCAGAAAATGGCAAAAGTGTTCAGGCAGTAATTTTTAGATTGGACATACTAGAATCATAAAAAGTAATTGATAGTTGATGCTCATTAGTAGTTTCTCAATAATAGTATGCACCATCTCAGTAACAGGTGCATAGCAGAGAAGAAACCCAAACTAATATGATTTCTCTGCTCTGCAGTGTCGGGATCTTTTGTTTTAAAAAAAAAGGAGGAGGAGGAGCTAGGGCAGCCAGAAAGGATTTGAGTTGGAGCTTGGATTCTTAGGTCTATATGATGAAAGTGTTCCTATACTCTTTAAAAAAAAAACCTAGAATATAAAGTGTGGCTTTTTGAGACTGCTGTGGTGACTTGAAGCTTCACCTCATGGACTGAATTCTCCTCCTACATAGATGGAAGTTTTTCACTAAATGCAGACCCTCTCATTAAACTGCAGCAATGGGGAAAAGCCGTACCAGGTGGGATTTTGCCTTCGATGCAAAGTGCGGGGCACTTTCAGGTCTGACAGCACTAATCAAATAAGGTTTCACAAGTTTTGTAAAAATTAGTTTTGTTTGGTACAGCTGTTTGTGTTACTAAATCAAAACACCTGGTTCAAATTATTGGCACTCTTTTTTCTGGGTCCCTCCAATATGGATTGAAGATATTTGATTGTCATCTTCGTGCAATATAAAAACATTTAAAGTTGAATGACAAATTCTTCATCTTGGATGTGAAAGTTTTTTCCATTCCTGCCACAAAATCCTAAGTACTTAGAATTGTAGTTATCCCTAGTGTGCCTATCCAGGCCTCTGTTCAACAATGCCTCCTGAATACATTAGACATGTTGAAAAACAAATATGAAGCCATTTGAAGCTTCAAAAATCTGAGGTATCCAATGCCTTAAAGTTTATCCAGAAATTGACAATTTGCCATCAGTAGAACTGCCAACCAGACAAAAAAGAGATACTATTTTTGCTTTCCTCCTTCTGGTCCTTGTACTACCTTTTTACCATCCAGTTGGTTCTATGTCGGCAGGAGGCTTCTTCTGAGAAAACAGCTGTAGAGACCATATGACAGTCATGGTTTCATGGACACCATTTTCCCCTCACTTTTCTTGGTCACTTCAGTTACTATTCGTAAGAACAATAAATGTGAAGCACAAACATAAATAGTGCAAAATTATCAAAAATATGTTTATGTTTCACATTTATTGTTTTTAAGAATTGGCTCTCAGATTTGTATTTATTTAACCTTCCTGGTTCTTAATTCAATTATTTTGGGTTAAGTTTATTTGTTCCTCTTCTTTCTTCTCTTCAGTTAGTAACCACTGGTATTAAGGTTGCTTTTTTTAAATTCAATGAATTTGTTTTAATCACTTTATTTATTTTGAAGCATGTACGCTTCCGCACACAATAACTCTCAAGGCAGCTCCCATTACAATAGTAAAAAAAAATAAAAGGAGGAATTACCATACCTGCCTCAGCAGATACATCAATGAGGGGAAAAAACCAAAACCTTCCAGGGTAAGGCACAGCATTAAAAAGAGACATGTGGTAGCCATTTCTGTATTCCAGATGGAAGGAGGATCTATAAGATCATGTCTCCAGTGTATTTCTCTAGTGAGTGCTCCCTTCTCATTTGGTGGCCAAAGTATTTGAGCTTCATTTTCATTATCTGGCCTTCCAGGGAACAGTCAGGGTTGATTTCTTTTAGGATTGACTGATTTGATCTTCTTGCAGTCCAAGGGACTCTCAAGAGTCTTCTCCAGCACCATAGTTCAAAAGAATCTATTCTTCGGCGCTCGGCCTTCCTTATAGTCCAACTCTCGCAGCCATACATGACTACTGGGAATACCATTGCTTTGACCATGCAGACTTTTGTTGGCAGGGTGATGTCTCTACTTTTTATCATGCTGTTTAGGTTTGCCATCGCTTTCCTCCCAAGGAGCAGGCATCTTTTAATTTCATGGCTCCCATTACAATAGGTAAAAAAAAAGGAGGAATTACCATATCTGCCTCAGCAGATACATCAATGAGGGAAAAAACCAAAACCTTCCAGGGTAAGGCACAACATTCAAAAGAGACATGTGGTAGCCATTTCTGTATTCCAGATGGAAGGAGGATCTATAAGATCATGTCTCCAGTTTATTTCAAAGAAACATCCTAAATCTCTCACAGCATTTTAACCTCTTTTTTCCCTTTGATCTAAAATGAGTTCTTTTCGCACATTACAAACTTCCTTATTTTGAAAACTAGCCAAGTATCAGACAGCAGGGGTGGGGTGTGTGAAAGACAGAGCATCACTTGCCCCAGAGTCCCTATCTATACCTTGTGGCTAATAGCCACTGATGGACCTCTGCTCCATATGCTTATCTAATTCCCTTTTGAAGCCATCCATGCTTGTAGCCACCACCACTTCCTGTGGCAGTGAATTCCAAGTGTTAATCACTCTTTGGGTGAAGGTGCAGCTAGACAAATAATAAAAGCCCCCAAATAATTAGGAACTCTCAAGTTCTTTCTGTTTGATGTCCAGATTTCCAGTCAAATACATCATAGCACAGTTATGTCTGGAATTAACAAGTGGATAGTTTAAAGTTCACTGCCAAGCACACCGACCCGAGCACAAGCCAAGAAATGAGCAAGGGGCGGGCACTTTGCATTGTGTCTTTCCCAGGCAGGCTGCCCTCCTGTATAAGGAGAAATTTGACTTTCCATCGTATAAACTGTACAGGAACATATGAGAAGTGGTCCTAGAATGTGAAGAATTCACATACAGGGAAAGGTGGTGGTTTCAAGATAACAATCCTGACTCACTCAGAGCAAAAATCTCTGATCATCTGGAGAAGTCCTGAATACCATACTCTGCATGACGTGCTCTGCGCACACACAGTATCTCGAGAGGCACTTGAGTGTGATTACTGCAGACAGATTTTTAATGTACCTTATTTTAAGATACATATTACTTTCTTTCCTTCCCTGTGCCATAGAGAAAAATGGAAGTTTGTTATTGTTATAGTTTTGGCATTTCTCTTTTTCTCTGCACTGGGTGTTAATTCTCTGATCTGGTTCCTGTGTCAGTCAACAGTTTCTTTTGTGTGACTGCAATTAGTATAGGCAGTGTATTTATTGTCTCTTGTTCCAGATTTTAATTTAAAAATAGATTATGGTATATGCAGATATTTTGTGGAAACTCGGGTTTTGGAAAGCTGAATATTACTTTCATCACAGCTTTTTTTAAAAAACTTGTCTTCTGTGAAACCCCACATCTGGGCCCATCAACTCCTTCCTCTCCATACCTACCCTGAAACGGCCTCTTACATAAGCATCCTGTTCTGTGTTGGGGGTTTTGCCCTGCACTGGAGCAGTAGCACTTCTCTCTGTGTTCTAAACTCATGTCACTTAAGCTTTGCTCCTGCTCCGAACTGGACCATTAGTTAATTGGATCACCCTAATTTGGATGACCTTTATTGCACTGATTTTCCCCAAGGAAACCTATTGTAAAGCTAACAGGTTATCCCTTTAGCCACAGAGCCAAAGAAATGCCCATCACAACCCATACAAAAAAGCAATAATCCCGAGTGCTTTGGTCCTCCTGCATTCATGGCACAGCTGGTATCTGTTTCCCCAACCTGTTGCCACCAGCCAAGCATACTGCATGTCCATCTGCATCCAAGACTCCCACACTGGAATGAGTTGCTGGGAGAGATGCTGCTGAAATTAGTGAGCAGAAGTGTGCCGAATGGGAAGCATACAGCAAAAACAGATTAAAGTCAGAAAAAGGAACTGAGAAGTGGAATGCAGAGAAACAGAGTAGCTGAGAAATGGTTGCAGAGAGGGCCCTATAGCTAGGGAATTGGTGGGTGGGGTGGGGACAGAGGTGTTTGCAGCCCTGAACTGATGTAGAAAGAAGCAGACAGCTTGGACTATGAACCTAAGAAGTGCCCTGCTGGATCACACCAATGTTTCATCTAGTCCAGCTTCAGGATTCAGATTTATGATCTTTTAATGTAATTTATTTTCACACACATTCTAGCATCCTATTTGTAAACTTTTACAGACGGATTATAGCATTGTTCCTCTCCCCCCCCCTTTTTTTTTTCTTTTAAATAGAACAAGTATCCTAACATTGTAGCACTACCTGAAGGGTTATTTGGAGACTGCATGATTTTGAAGAACACTGAACTTCCAGGGTAAGGCAACCTTGACACATTGATGCAAGACATGGGTAAGATGTCAAACCGAAAGTAGCATTACAGTGCTGTTGACATCTAGACAGAATAGATGGTAGCTTTTCAACACAAAACAATATCATTTTTAGGGTTTCTTGCCCTTGGAAATGATCTGTGAAATGGATTGTGATACGAATACTCTCAAATCAAGTAGGGATATTGAAACTGAAACACCAAATCTTAACCACTGGTTACATGCCCTAACCCTGCACATTCAACAGCCTCAGCCATGGTATAGTGGTTAAGTATTGTACAACAAAAGTTCAAATCCCCAAACAGCCATGGAGCTTATTGGGAACCTTGAAACAGTCATTTTCTCCCAGCCTAATCTTCCTCACAAGGTTGCTGTAAAATAAAATGGAGGAAGGAAAAAAAAATCATGTATGCCATCCTGGCCTCCTTGGAGGAAGGGTGGCAAAACAATCAAAATCATCTGATGTTCACATATAGCAGGTAAAGTTTTCCTAGACGCAAGCAGCAATCCTTGCCCTCCATTAGCCACACATAGAATCATAGAGTTGGAAGGGACCTATAGGGACATCTAATCCAACCCCCTGCACAATTAAGGAAGTTCACAAATACCTTCTCCAAACTGACCTAGAGAAAAATTGCTTCCTGATCCCAAAGTGGCAATCAGCATTTTCCTGGGTGTGTAAGAAAGGGCCACGAGAACTAAGCGCTGAGGCAACCCTTCCTGCCTCCCTCTCATGATCTGTCTAAGTTCACAGAATAGGCATTGCTGTCAGATAGCCATCTAGCTTCTGTTTAAAAACCTCCAAAGGAGAGCCCACCACTTCTTGAGGAAGCCTGTTCCACTGAGGAACCACTCTGTCAGGAAGTTCTTCCTAATGTTTATCTGAAAAAACTTTTTGATTTAATTTCAAACCATTGGTTCTGGTCCAACCTTCTAGGGCAACAGAAAACAACTCCACACCATGCTCTATATGACAGCCCTTCAGGTACTTGAAGATGGTTATCATATCACCTCTCAGTCGTCTCCTCTCTAGGCTAAACATATTTCCTTCAACCTCTCCTCATAGGACTTGGTCTCCAGACCCCTCACCATCTTCATTGCCCTCCTGTGGACACATTCCGGCTTTCCTCATAGGACTTGGTCTCCAGACCCCTCACCATCTTCATTGCCCTCCTGTGGACACATTCCAGCTTGTCTATAACCTTCTTAAATTGTGATGCCCAAAACTGAACACAATACTCTAGCTGAGGTCTAACCAGAGCAGAGTCAAGCGATACCATCACTTCATGTGATCTGGACACTATAATTCTGTTGATACAGCCCCAAATCACATTTGCCTTTTTAGCTACCACATCACACTGCTGACTCAAGTTCAGTGTATGGTCTAAGATCCCTGGATCTTTTTCACACATACTACTGCCAAGACAAGTCTTCCCCATCCTATAATTATGCATTTGATTTTTCCTACCTAAATGCAGAACTTTACATTTATTCCCATTGAAATTCATTTTATTTGTTTTAGCCCAGTTTTCCAGCCAGTCAAGATGATCCTGTAGCCTGACCGTCTTCTACTGTATTTGCTGCCCTTCCCAATTTAGTATCATCTGCAAATTTAATAAGCATTCCCTCTATTCCTTCATCCAAATCATTGATAAAGATGTTGAACAGGTCCCAGGACAGATCCTTGAGGCACTCCACTTGTCACTCCTCTCCAAAAGAATGAGGAACCATTCATAAGCACTCTTTGGGTGTGATCCTAGGCTGCAACTCCCTTCCCTCATCATGTGTTCTGTTTTTGCCATGTTGAGCATCTTCAGCATTCTTTCCTAGAGTCAGAAAAGAGACATCCACCAAGCTTTAGAAAGCATGACAGCATTTTTTTCAAACTAGGAAGACAGATGAGAAACACAGCTCTCTCACTCCCAAGTTCTTTAGTGCCCCCAACATTTCTATAGTAGGCAGAGGGTTCTTTTAACCAAGGGGGGGGGGGTGCACTTCCCTTACCTAAAGTAAAAAGAGTTGATTCAGCTGCCTCTCTTCATTTCATAGTCAGAAGCCAAAGCTCAGAGGTCCACACCACTCTGGAATTGTGGCAGGAATAAGGGTGGCTCTCTAAAGGCAAAGGCTGACCTTACTTCTGTAGCAAACAATTAAACAAGCTTGTCTCTTTCCAGACAGGAAGAAAAGCAAGAGACCTCTATTGCCATGAGTGACATTTCATGATGGCAAGTAAAAAGCTGGAGCTTTCTAATGAGCATTATCACTCTGATAAATTATCAGTCTAATTTCTGCTGCAGTTAAAAAAAATGGTGCTGTATCTTTTATCATATGACTGAAACTATAGACTTGGTGAATTTTGCAATGAAAGCCCCTATTTGTTTTCTAATGAGCATGATCACTCTAAGTTATCAGTCTAATTTCTGCTGCAGTTAAGAAAAATGGTGCTGTATCTGTTATCATATGACTGAAACTATAGACTTGGGTGAATTTTGCAATGAAAGCCCCTATTTTAATCTGTGTCCTTAATAGGACTGTGTGTTAAACTGCCCCTGCACAGCAGTTTTTTCCTCCAGATGGTAACTCCAGTACTTCCTTGAAAAGACAGAGTGGTGGAGGGGGAATAATTAGAAAATCCTAAAGATACCCAGACAAACTCTTCATACAGCTGGCTGTGCTGACTATCTTGCAGGAAGGGAGGAAGAAAACATCAACATATGTTGAATCAGTAGCAGTCAATTCAGTCCTGCTAGCCTCATTAAGGATGCTGCTTTAGCCCTCTAACTTTTAATACTGTTTGCCTTTTAGATTTGAGCTAATGATTGTTTGGAAGATACATGTAGACAAAGATGGAAAAGTTGTGCCAGTTCTGGATTTCCTGAGTAAGATCCCAATGCCAGGTATGTATGTATGTATGTATGTATGTATGTATGTATGTATGTATGTATGTATGTATGTATGTATGTTTCACCCCTTGCCACAGCCATTTAATGGACATACCTTCATATATGCTAAAGGTTCCTTTAAATAGGAGACTGCTATCCCATAGGTGATAGCATGGGAAATATCCTATACCCAAGCGCCTCTTATTTCAAGAAGAAATTAGTGGGGGGGGGGTTTAATGTTCAAAGCTGCATAGAAGCCCTCTGTTAGGACCAAGAGAACAGCTCTCATACTATCCAACCTCTTCCTCTGCTCCCCCCTTCCCCCACTGGATTTTTTAAAAACACAAGTGTGCTCTAGTAATGTGCAATTTCATGTCCCCCAGCAATAGTGTGTGCACTTGTTAGTTTACATACAGCTGTTGTATGTATGCAAGATGAAACTTGTTTTCTTCCTGAAAACCCAGACATTCTAAATATTACTGGAGTGCATGATGAGCAGGTATTGAGGACTGCAACATTAGACTACTTAAAATGATTAGAAATTTAAGTTCAGCTGTTTAACACCCTACTTCTGTCCCCCCGTTACAGTTCTGGAAAACAAGACGTTTGCATCAGATATGCCGCACTGGTTCAGAAGCTTGCTGCATGTACTTGGGATAGAGGCTTCCATTGAAGCTGTGATCAAGTCACTTTGCAGGGGTAAATGAATACTGGGATAATGACAAGTTATGCATCTATAGTTTTATTGAATATAAACATTAAGTTATTTTCCATTTTGAAACCATACCCATAAAACATGCTATCTGTACAATTATGGCACATTTATATATAAATTGTCGTGACAAATAAATACAGCCTTTTAAATACAAAATGCCAAATAAAATAGATACAAGTAGAATGAGTTTCAGTCAAAAATTTAACTCTGAATCAATGTACCAAAGTGGTTTTCTTTCTGTCCATAGTATTTCCTGGAACCTCTTAAAATCTACTGATAAATTCAAGTCTATAAAAAGTGGCAGTTTCAGTTCACAGCTGTGTATGTAACAGTGATTTTCTGAAAGACAGTGATACTGAAAATCACAAGTTTCTAATGAAATCAAGGTTAAGATACAAAAAAAAGTGATCCAATACAGTAGCACAGCTATACCTTCTCCCACGGTCTGTAATTGAAGGCAAATATGTGTTTAACATACCTCTCTTCTAAAACAATTGTAATTTTACAACGGATCAATAAACATAAGTTACAATGTACATAATGCAGTGTGTTTTGTCTCAGGAGAACTGCCCATAAAAGACAGCTATCCAAAGCACTGACACCCCCCCCAAAAAAATAAGACTTCTCCCAGGTGTGCTACCCTCTTGTTTCCAGGCTCAGATCTACTAGGTGATCCTTATTTTCACAAATTTAGCTCTTGTGTAGTCATGTCACATTTCCCACTACTCTCTGAAAGTGCTGCAGTAATCATTGCATGAAGCAAACTATGTTTTTCAACTGCCGGCACCTAGTCATCAGGTAAATAACTGACAGCACCTTTAAAATAGCGTTTTAACTCAGTGAGCTCCCTATCCCAAGATGATTACATGTAAAGTCTGCCCTACTTCTGGCCATCTATGTTTTTTCATCTGGAATATGAATCTAGTGCACAGCACTGCTGTAATACACAGCACCCCAAAGGCTTCATTTCCTTGTTCTGCCTGACTAAGGGAAAGACAGGATGGCCAGTCTTCTCAGACAAGCAGTACACATTAAAAGACAGCCCTACCCAAACAAGACAGCATCTGAATACTACAGACAGCTGCATACTCATAGACAACTAATAAATGGAATCAGCCAACCAACAGGTAGGTGTGGGTTTACTCGATTCAACCCACTCCTTCAGTTGTATTTCAGAGATGTCCCCTAAACTGCATCTGGGCTACTTGACAGCCAGTCAATTCAGGTCTACAGTCCCTACAATCAAATTTTATAATTAAATGGGGAAGATACAAGAATAAGTCAAAATCTGAGAACTGATTGGGGGGGGCACCAAATATCTACATAAAATACACTATTATGAAAGGGGTTAAAAATGACCTACATTCTGAATTGCCACTACATTTCACATTACTATAGCAGCTTCTGGGTGTCCAGGAAATCCGCATGTGGACAGAGACATATATGGAGGAAAGTCAGATCAATGATGACATGAAAAAGGCTATAACGTCCACCACTAAAGATCAAGTCTGAAACACAGACGCTCAGTCGGGATTGTTCTTGATCTGACTGAAGCAACTCTAAATCTCAAGTTGCCCCATGATGGAGTCCCTCACCCACTTACAGTAAGGTTTTTACCAACTTGCCAGACAATATCAAAGATTTTTCCTATTCCACAATAATGGAATTTCAAAGATTCAGCAGAACAGAAACATTCCTACAGGCACCACAAGCTCAGCCTCCTGTCACTATACAGCAGCAAGGACTTCTCTCCACCTATTGCAGAAAGAAAATCAGCAAATGCTCCCTACACTCTGCCAAGCCTGAGGCATGCTTTCCTATTGTGGTACACAAGATATGGCAAAGGGTGGTTATATATACTTCTAGAGAAATATGTCCCTTAATGCCTATTTAATAAGAGGTAAGTTTCAATACACAGCTTACTCCATGTTATGTTTGACTACTACTGAGGTTCCCGGAGGTTTTTAATGTCTAAAATGAATCTTTAAGGGAACTACAAGTAGAGGAAGAGCAAGCCTATCACTCAGCAAAATTTAAAGCCAGCATTTAACATTATGAAGTCACTGCCTTTCAGTACAGTAAAGACTTGCTGTACTGGATGGTGTGTCAGTGAAAGTGCATATTTTGGGTGGATTTTAAAAACACTCAGAAGTTCTAGGGTGGTTTAGTGAGCAAACTTGCTGAAATTTTAATAGCAACACCTATTGTATAAGAGCTAGGTTATTTAGATGATTTCTCTAAGTAATGAAATCAAGGTCACTTTCCTCCATACCCATCAATAAATGGTC
Source organism: Gekko japonicus (assembly GCF_001447785.1). Classification (NCBI taxonomy): domain Eukaryota; kingdom Metazoa; phylum Chordata; class Lepidosauria; order Squamata; family Gekkonidae; genus Gekko; species Gekko japonicus. The sequence continues at coordinate 38,777 of NW_015161415.1, read as the reverse complement.
TCTTGTTTGGCATGTGTATTTGCCTTTTTTTTTTCTAAATCACTTTCCAGAGTAGCCACCACTGCCATCACTTTGGTTGCTTCCCAGAGGGCAGAGTTTTCTAACAAGCCAATGAAAAAATATTTCTGCTAATGTGCCAGCTGCAATGTAGGCAGCACCACATGTCCACTCATATAGAGAGGTTCAGAGATGCAGCAGCAAAATGCCTCCCAGAAACTCTGGCTCCCTGCACTGAAGTAGTAAGTCAAAAGCATTCACATCTGTGCTTCATAGTTGTCATTTGGTTAAACCATCTCTGCTCCCCCGATATCAGTAGATGTAGGGTATGACACATGTCTCGTTTTATGATGAATGCATTCCTTCAAGGTTACAAACTGAAAAGGTGGATTTAGTGGTATTCTGTGTTCCTGGAAGGCATACAAACGTAAAGCACAAATGAAACCAGAAGAAAACCAATGTAACTGAATCCTTCCTCTCTGTGCTCACAAATCTAGCTAGTTACATTTTGTGGAGAACTAGTGTGCAGTTTTCATTCTCTTTCAAGAGACCAGTCATCACAGAGTCATCTTTGGCCTGTGTGTTTTTCAAATAATAGTTTACTATCTTCCCATCCAGTCTGTACTGATGGTGAATGCTTTCATATGGCTTAAGATCCAAGTCCAAAACTGAGAGTGAAAAGGTGAATCTTGATTTTGATGTTGGAACCACCAGCCTCTGCTCAGAACTGTAAATCAAAAGAAGATTGAATTTAGTAAAGCAATACGCAATTTATCTCCCCTGCCTTCAAAAGCAATCCAACATTGGTGTTCATCTGCTATACATGATAAAAATCTACCCATTACCTAATCATGAGCCAGACAGACTTCAGCTGATGCTGCATTTGTCAAGTAATTGTGGTCTTAAGGAAAATACAGCTCTTTCAATCCAAGATGTGGTACACATTTTTTTTTGCTCATGTCTCTCTTTTCCCTATAAGTTTCCACTCAATCTGTGCCAAACCTTCCTAAATTACTATACCACCAGTACTGCTGTGTGAATGAATTACACTGAAACATCAGCCATCTGTTTCACTCTAAGCTACTAGTTAAATTTCTACCTAAATTGTATCCCATCTTCTGAGAAACAGAAAAACTGAGAAGAACGGCTACCATCACTCCTTTTAACCAAGATATGTATGTCTTAAACCTGAACAAATATTCCTGGACAGGAATTGATATATCAACA
>NW_015161415.1:9508-36539 GCF_001447785.1 Gekko japonicus | reverse complement strand
GCTGAACCTGTAAAAAAGGATTGTTGAAAGAATTTATTTAACAGGTAAATACATAAGGACTGTACTGAAGTCTATGTGTCCACCTGCAAGCCAGCTTAACTGTAAACTGGGCTGTACTGAGATTATGCAGTGGTCATGGTCAGCAGCCATTTTTATGGTTACTGTCGCTTATTTGTCAGTCAGCACACCACCAGTAACAGTTGCCAGCCACCATTGGACTGTATCTGTATACACTGAGTCACACAGGTCTCTTCACAATTCTGCAATTGGACATATGAGAGTCATATATTGTTCATGCTGCTATCAAATGACCCTGTGAAATATCTGGCCACACAATGTGGTCAAATGACAGGACAATGGAGAATACTGGAACTCTACCTCTTTGATATCTACCCCTTGGAAGATCTACTACTTCCACAGAAGCAGAGGCAACCACATCAATTCAAGTACACTTAAAGGTGATATTCATTGCAAGCCCCATTGTTGAATTTTCAATGCAGAAGAGGAGGAAGAAAAGGAGATACATATTAACATCTTGACTACTTACAGAAGCAGAAGACTCTTTATTTCCTATGTGACTTATGAAAAAGTATACAGATACCAAGGCCTGTAGTGAAGTGGCAACTGTTAATCCATACAATGTTTAGTTTCTGGTGAATTAAACATTTTCCATTATCGATCTGTGCATCATTATCCCACCCTTCTTCCAGAGGTTCATGGAAGTATACACGGTTCTCCCTTTTTGTCTTACAATACTTCTCTACTAGCTTAATGTCTCCCAGTGAACTTCATGGTGGAGTGGGAATTCAAGCCTGTTATCCCAGGTCCCAGTATAACACCCACCTACACCACACTGTACAACATGCAACACATACCAGAACAATTAAATGCTAGACAATTAATACTAGTTATAAAGAGCATGGCAGTGCCTCGTGTACAAGCTGCTCTAAACACACAGAGTACTAACCTTGGTGGTCAGTTTTTCAAACATACATTTACTTATCTAGAAAAGTAGATGGCCAATTATATAACCTAATTAAGAACTATACACAAATATTTCACCAATATTATATCACTGCCACTTCAAGAAAACTGCTATCTAAATATCAGTACTGAATGTAGATTGTCAGTATTAGACTCTGAGGGTCTTTGGGAAGAGTTTCGCTTTTCCAAAGTTACAGATGCCATCTCACTAGTGCATCCAAAAGTACAAATTGATTCTAAAAATGTGAGAATGGAATTTCAGCACTTTAAAAAAAATACCTTTCTCAAAGCATACTCTACTGTTCCATCATCTTCTGTTGAGAGGTCTAGCAGCTTTTCATAGAATGATTCATTGTAAGGCCCATCTATCTGTAATACATTCCTAATCAAAAAGACATGGATGAGAAAATGTATCATGTTACATGACATCTAGCGTCAACACTATTTTGAAATCTGCCTCAACCTTCTGTCTATTACTGTTTCACATAGGATTGCTAAAGGAACGGATAGTTTTCACAAGCAAGTCTGTTCCGCCCCCTAGTGGTCTATGTCTAAATCACAAGCAGCAACAACAGCGACATTCTACAAGGGAAAAGGTTACAAAACAAAGACATGCGCATAATATGGCATTTTGTATTTGGACGCATGGTTACTGCAAGGTAAAAAATACAAAAGGCAGAATAATCTGAGTTTAATTTGTCAAAGACATGCATGCTAGTCATTTTTTAAGCCACAGCTATACATAAGCTTTTTAAGTATTTATCATTTGAGATTTTAAATACACTAAAACTAAATTGTCAAACTGGTCCCTTCTACCTCTGCACAATACATCATACCAAGTCACAGTATGGCATTTCAGACAAATGGTATTTGTATTAGCATATTGTATTATTACAGAATGGGTCTTTGTATTAGCGTGAAAAAGGTTCTAAACAAATTAAGGTTTTTTTAAACAACTCTGGTTATCAAATGATAATGGATTTTCTTTCTTTAAACTGACAAAAGTTATCAACCACTAAGCTATGTTACACTAAAGTCTCTGCCACTGTTTCTGATTTCCTCCCTTGCTGAATAAGCAGGTCTACTAATCAACAACATTAGGTAAAACTGCAGAGGACAGAAGAACCTGACCCTCACTGAACTGAAACTGTTACAGAAACATGTCTCAATACATATAATAATTAGCAGTTCTTATCAACGGTTCTTCTTGTCATCGTAAGGAAAAATTGCATGTAGTTAGAACAGACAATGATTTTCTTAACAATGTAGAAGCCTATCCCTATAATGAGCTATAATTTCAACACATCAGTCATCTCTGTCTTAGATTATTGCAATCTTTCCCTGGGTAAATCTACTCCTTGTATGATTCTATAATAGTCCTGTACAGTCACACTGAAATTGCCTACAATAAAGTGTTGATTATTACTGTGCTAAAATATTTCAAATGTTTAACAACTAGAAGTCCAAGGTTTTAAGTGGAAATCCAATAAACAAGAAACCTTTACAACTGGATGTTTGGCAACAGGATACAAGAACTCCATACACTCTATACACTTTATTACCTCTCTTCAGGAAACTCTTCCAAGTATTGGTCTACTCTGTTATACAAAGGATAAATGCCCTCAATGTCCAGCAAATCCAACATCTGCACCTGAAGCGTTTTGTAGAGCAGGCAATCCCTTGGCAAACCAGATGTCTCTGTTTTATTTTTACCTGAAACAAACATGTTTTCAAAACTTGTTTTAAAAACATCTCTCTCTGCAATAAAGTGGCAGAGTGTGAAATTAGAGCAAGGAACACAGTCAATTTAAAAAATTTTAAATGGCAGATTTGCATCCAGTTACACAATCCTGCATCTCAATCACTAAAAAGGAAACAAAGACATATTCTTTCACAGTTCAGTTGAAGTTTGAAAGGGTGTTTCCAAGAGTTGCTATATCTTATTGCTGCCCATGATTTACACACAAGGATGATCCAATCAGAGACTTACAAACTGCCAATGCCTTGAAACTGTGCACTATTCACAGAGTGCTGTGCTACAATTTTTTCAGCAGGTTTGGAAAAACTGGTTTCCCTATGCCCATAAAATTATTCAGAAATAGAGAGTAAAGAGATGCAAACTTTTAAAAATATATCGTCTTTGTACAGTCAAGCATTGGTCTGGATCCCAAACAAGGTACCCCAAGTTCACCAGCATTCCTCTCCACCCTGCAGCTATTTCCAGGGTCACAGGGTACATATCAATGCTCCCTCTAAGCTGTGGAGTCTTGTGAGCAAAAGTGCTACTTTGTGAGCTACTAGCATTAAAGCTGTGAGCAAACAATTTGGCTACTACATGAATTAGTTTGCTCTGGTGCCATCCTTCCTGAGCTAGGACAAAAATGTGTGAGCGGGAGGCTAAAAAAATGTGAGCTAGAGGGAACACTGGTACATATGGAGGAAGAAGCACACAGGTCAGGATGCTGCAGGGGGTAAAATCACCCTCTCCTCCCTTAGAACAGCAGAGCTCCATTCCAAGAAGAGGAAGGAAAGAGCAAAACCATCCCCCCTTCCACCTGCCACTGCAGCCTCCCAGATTCTTGAGGCTGTTATTCCACCTGGGTCCCACAACACCCTGCAGATGAACGGGTCAGAAATGGCCACTGGACAGGCAGGAAGATCAGCAACCACCCAAGCCTGTTGCTGGTGGATCACAAGATCTAACGCATTGTATAATATGTACATTTTCTACATGGGTTTCTGTTAAAGATTTGTTAATGATTATATAGCATTCTAATAATTGTTGCACCATAAACCATCTTCTATAGAAATTGTTTTTTAAATTTCACATGCACGAAGAACTGGAATGGCTACAACTAGTTTTAAGTGCTATACCCTAGCACAGGGTCCCCCAAAGTTGTGGGCACCGTGGCACCCACCAGTACTTTCCCTGGTGCCTGCCTAGCTTTTTAGAAAGTGGATTGGACCATCGTAAAGTGGCAGGACTTGATATTAACTGCTGTCATTCAAATGAAAGGGTTTTTGACGACTGCAAAAGCAGCCTCAGCCACTGGAAGATCAGGAAGACAGGAAAGTGCCCAGGGTTTCCTTAGTCAATGTGTGGGTCTGTTACATTTTCATTCTTCTTATCCCCCCTTCTCTTTCTCCCTTCATCTCCTTTATTCCCCACTGTGATTCTTTTGCAAAACCAGGCTCAAAGTATCACACTTGGCTCTACCTCCTTAGCACTCATCCTCTCCCAAAATCCCAAAGGTACCTGCAGCCTCAAAAAGGTTGGGAACCCTTGCCCTAGCACATATTGTTTTCTTCTGGAAAATCTACAGCACATCATCATGCCAGACTGCACCACTGCACAATATTACAAAAAAATTAATAACTTGCATAATGAAACATTTATCCTAATGACTCAAGTTAACAGCAAAACAGCAGCATGACAGAGGGAAGCAGGAAATAGGAGTGTGGAAGAAGAAAAAATGGTATATTTCCATTTCAGGTATATCAGACCAGGAAAATATTTGTAAAAAACAAATTTCACAAATAACAATACTGGTATAGTATTCGGTTTGGGGAAATATTTGGTAATTCCCAATATATTCGGGTCTATTATACCCAGGGGGAGAGTGAGAAGGCGTGTTTAAATGCCTTGCCTTGCCTCCCCAAGCCCCCTGCCACTTCCACTGGTCAGTTTCACTCCCTGCCGGGTTAGGACATATTTTTTTAAATGAGCTTCGAAAAATAGGCTTGCAAATTGAGTAACACAAAGAGGCATGTGTGGTGTATGTCTTCATATGCAAAAATGCATGCTTTGCTACCAGACATCAAGAATGACAGCACACTAACTCAAAACAAGAGTTTCACTTTGGGTAGTAGAGCACAGTGTTGAGGGGCAAGGAAATTAGGATACAGTAGCCTCACTTCACCAGAACAGCAAACTTCATTTGAACTTGAGTTCTATATGGGCAGTTCAAAGTCAGAAAGTTCTCACCATTTCTTATAAGCTCTTTAGTGAAAGCACTGGCTTCACAATAACTCCTTCCCTGTGAGGTAGGAACTGTCTTCATATCCCCTGCTTTGCAGTCATCTGTGCTACTTAACAGAGTCATCGTGATTACGTGGATTAATTCTTTCAGAATTGTCCTTGTACAATGTGGCCCACTGACCAGGCCATTTGAAGGAAAGAAGAAAGGCTTCAGGTGGCAAGCAAGTTCATTCAGATCAGAGAGCGTGTCTTCATCTTTACAGCCATAAATTAGCTCACCGTTCTGTAAAGGAAAGGGGAAAAGATTAAGTGCTTTGTTTTAAGTACTACTGAAGGAGACTTTGCATGCTTCTTGAATGCAGTCTTTCAACATAAGGAATTTAGACTCAAACCATGCTCAGGTGCAAAGCTCACTTGAGAACTTTCAGCAACTCACTACTGCTCTGAGTAATATACCTCACATGCTCGCTGCAAGGCTAGAAATCACTCAGCATGGAACTAGGGATGTTCACCAGCAGAGACCTGGGTTCATAAACCGGGGTAAACAAACAGCTGAAAAGTTGCAGTGAGTGTGTATGTATATGTGTAAGTTTGGAGGGAAGAAGCAGTATATGGATAAGAGGATGCCTAATCCCTAACAGGCAGATCACACTTTTCTGCTCCTTCCCAGCCACGGCAAACATGAATGGACTTTGCACCTGCACAGAGCAATGGTTTCCAAAATCTATGATTAGGCACAAAAACCTCAGAAATGCAGCTGTGCCCTGAGGAGAAGAGTCACACCTTGCTGCCCAGTTCTTTCCAAAATACAAGAGTGCACAGCATAAAGTTAAAGGCACCTGTCTGCGTGGAAGGCAGGTGGATTGTATGAATAGTAAACAACCCTGAATTCAGCACACTGAGAAGTGTGCAACAGTGTCTGGTGAAACCTCAGAATCCAGAGAGCACCAAGCAGGATTTCTAATGACTGGAACAAAAGAAGGGGTTATATCCAGTACATCGGAGACATACCTTGGTTCACAATGAACCTAAGTCTTAAGAGTCCGCAATTTCTACACCATACCCCTATTTAAATGTCCCTGGGAAGAAAAAAGTGATTTCCCAGATCCTGTTGACTCACCCAAATGCTTAGTTACATTGAATGATACAGCACTAGGCCTGGAATGGGAAGGATCTTGTGTTACCATTCAAAAAAGGAGCAACATATATATTAGGAGACCGTTGATCTTCCCAGTTAGATCCAGCACTACTTTCTGCTACTCAAAAAGGGAGATCAAAAATTGCACTTCCACAACAGTGTTTTTATTTCCACAGAAGATATTAGTACATTGAACAATCTTTGGGGAATGAGATAAAGAGGCACATCTCTAGGAGCACCATTATCTATCCAAGAAGCAAAGTACTGGATTGTTTGCTGTATTTTTAAGTATTACAATTTATCAGCTAAGGCTGAGAACTGTTGCCTGGTTAAGCATACTAACAGAAGGTGGGGGGGAAGGGGCCACAGACAAGATGAACAAAAGCAAAACCTTACCTTAAATATTTTTAAATTATTCTGAGCCTCTTGTAACAGGCTTCTCAAGGCAAAGTGCATTCGTTGTTTATTTCTAAAAGGAAACGTATATGTTAAATGGATAACTATGTTTTAGAAAGACCAAAACATTCTTTTTCCCTTTGCCTTCTACTCTAAAACAGCCTCCCCCTTGTTAATTCTCCACAAATATCCTGCCTCTTCTAGAAGCTCCCTCTCAAGACAAGTTCCTTTAATAGAGCATGGCTAAGGACAACCTTATTTTGTCTCAGCGGCTCTTCCCTTCACCATGTCACTCATTCATATCTTTCCATATCCATGTATAGCTCCAATGACTAACAGACAGAAAACCCTCAAACTGTTCTTTGAATTCAAACAGCATGTATTACACTTCTGCCACTACACAGATCTCCAGCAATTAATAAAGAACACGAATCAGATTTTCTTACCCTGAGAAGAGATCTAGTGGACAGTATTTGCTAGGCCGCTTCCACTTTCCTTTTGCTACCTGTAAAAACACCAACACGTATTGAGTTGAAGTACAGAATCTCAACCATTCATTCACTTATTCTTTGAAACATCTTCAAAATGCAAGCAGGCGCAGTTTTTCGATTCTTCTTAAGAGCTTAACTGCTCGCAGATGGTGCCCAAGACAAAATGTTAGTTCTATCATAACAGGATTTCCATTAAAAACACACATGCAAAAAGGACAATGTGGACATGCTCTCCAGGGGACAGGGCATTACCTTTAGATGCTGATGCATGCAGTAACGACATACTTTGTGTTTTATCTCTTGTGAAACATGGCTGGAGAATGGAAGGAACCCACATTTGGGCTGCAAAAATATTAAATATATGTTAATATATTTATTTATTTCGATTTCAACCTCACCCTTCCCTGCACTGCAGGGCTCAGGGTGGGTTTCAACAGAATAAAATAGTTAAATTTTAACAGTACAATAATAAAACTGTAACAATGAATTTATGACGGCGCATAATTACAGTTACAATGCACACTATCCAGAAGTATAATAAAGCCAGTGGATTACAGTTACAATGCACACTATCCAGAAGGGATGTCTGAGGAGGGACAGTGCTATAAAACTTGGGGTTGGCATTCATCTAACCATTGTTATCCTTGACCATACACCTGGTGGAACATCTCCATTTTACAGGCCCTGCAGAATTGTTTCAGGCCCATGGTCTCACTAGATAGAGTTCCACCAGGTAGGGGCCAAGGCCGAAAAGACCCTGGCCCTGGTTGAGGATAGCCGGATTGATCTCAGGCCAGGGATCACTAGCCAGTTGTCATTAGCTGAGCGTAATGCTCTTTGGGGGACATACCAGGAGAGGTGGTCCCGTAGATATGCTGATCCTGGTCCATTTAGGGCTTTGAAGGTCAGTACCAAACCTTAAACCTGATCCAGTACTCAACTGGGAGCCAGTGCAGCTGGCAGAGCACTGGTTGAATATGTGCCCTCAACGAAGTACCCGTGAGGACCCACACAGCTGCATTCTGGACCAGCTGCAATTTCCGGATCAACCTTAAGGGAAGCCCTGCATAGAGCGAGTTACAGTAATCCAGCCTGGGGATGACCATTGCCTACTTCCAACCATTTAAAAGGAAGTACAGAAAACATTCCTAAGACTGACTGACTCACTCCCACCCTCTGTTCCTACTCTTGCTCTGTGAGTAACCAAGCCAAGGAATATCTATATATGGTCATTCATCTGAACTGCTGTTTAATAAATCCAACATATAGGTGGTGATTTTTAGACTGACCTGAGCAACTGAGTTCTTCAGTTCTATAAGTCAGTCAGATATGTATGTGTCCAAGAGGTCATTACACAGAAGTCTTTTGCATGGTCAAGGAGTGGTTTTTTTTTTTCTTTATTAGGATCATTCCTTTAAGCCTTGCTTTCTGCCTCTTACCTCGTTTGTTCCCACAACCACAAGCCAAATAAGCCCAACAGTTTGGGCATGCTATCAAGTCTACATGATTCAGAATCTTCTACAACTTGAAGCAACTAAAACATGAAGAATATAGAGTATCACTGTAGTTCTGAAGGAGACCTACAGCCACACTGTTTGCGTTAGCTACATTTTAGAGAAGCTTGGGACTTTTAACTTCCAGGAAGTAAACCTGCGGAACAGCACAGGAAAATGGTATGCATCTTCATATGTTTAAACGAGAGCCAATTTTTTAAAAAAAATCTTGTGTGATACTCACTTTTATCTCTACACAAAGTATTGGTCGATGTTCAGCAAAATGTAGCCTGGTGAGGTTAGGAAGGCACATAGCATAGCCACTAAGAGCATCCATGTCTTTATCACAGCGAGACTCTGTGGATATAAGGAAAAATATTAACTTGAATCCCTGCGACTTTATAAGCATTACAAATAAAATACATAACCAGCTGTTAATTACACCTAAACTCACAAGCCAGAAGTCCTACACAAGGGTGTGACAGATTTTTGAAGAAATGGGAATCTCCCCTGCACTTAAGATATAATGATCGAAGAAGAAAAGAATCCTCATAATGTTGTTGCCCCCTACACACAAAATACTGCAGGTTGTTTTTTGTTAAACTATGTAGAAGAGGAAATGATCTGAAGGAAAGGAGTGCTGTTCTACACCATCTGTAATATTTCATGTCAACATACAACGTATTTTCAAATTTTATTTATTTATTAGGCTTATACCCCGCCCTTCCACATGGGCTCAGGGGCGGCTAACAAGAGGCAAATGCCATACATGACACTAAAACCAGATAAAACAATCAGATTACATTATACATTTAAAATCGGTGCTCACAACAATATATCATAGTTTTAAAAAGTATGACTACTGTTGTCTACCTCTAACATGACATACTGGATGTATTATGGTAATACACTACTGAGATGTATTCAGCAGCACCTTTAAGACCACGGAAATAGTGCAGTATATGATCTCTTGTGAGCCAAAGGTTATTTCATCAGATACAAGTCCTTATATATCCAGGACAGTGTTACAAAGAAGGCCCAGCTAGACTCATGATGCAAGTACCTGACCAATGGGATCCAGTAGGAATGAGGATCCACCAGTCCTTACAGCCAGGTCAGAAGGTGGGAGGGTATTACAAAGAAAGCCCAGCTGGACTCAAGAGGATGCAGAAGCACCTGTCTCCAATATGACCCCTCCCACCTTCTGACCTGAAGAAGAGAAGAAGAAGAGATTGGATTTATACCCCGCCCTTCACTTGGAGTCTCAGAGCGGCTTACAAACTCCTTTCCCTTCCCCTCCCCACAACAGACACCCTGTGAGGTGGGTGGGGCTGAGAGAGCTCTGACACAAACTGCTCTTTTTTCAAGGACAGCTGTGCCAGAGCTTGTGACTGACCCAAGGTCACATCAGCAGGTGCAAGTGGAGGAGTGGGGAATCAAACCCGGTTCTCCCAGATTAGAGTCCGCACACTTAACCACAACACCAAACTGACCTGGATACAAGGATTGGTAAATCTTAATTGCTATTTGTATCTGACAGAGTGAGCGACTTGGACTCACAAACCTGCAAAATTCTGTTGGTCTTGTAAGTGCTGCGGGACTCAAATTTAGTTCTAATACTACAGAACAGTACAGCTACCTACCTAAGGTGTTTTGCATGGCTTCAAGTTTTCTGGAAATTTTACACCTCTAGCCACAACCACATAGACACTGGATGCTGCATTATATTAAGGTCATAAAAACAGGGACCCACGAGGATTACATCTTATTTTCCTGTCCCCCACTTTTTCTACTCCCCTGGAAACCCCTAGCCTCTCCCCTTTTCCTGATCCCTTCTCTCCTTCCCATCTACCAGCCAACCTATCTTTGTCTGCCCCTCTGTTTTCAAGCATTCCTTCCCACTGACGGTCTCTCCCTGGGAAAATTCTGGTGTGCAGTGCTGGCCACCAGTCTGAGACGGGCCCAGTTCTATGGTAGAGAACCTGCACAGACCTGTGGGGACACCTCATCTTCCCCTGAATCCCCCTCCTACCACTATTTCCTCCATACCTCTTTCTGGCAGACCGCATATCCTCGCCTCTCCCTGCTTCCTTTTCTCCTTCCCACCCACAAACCAACCTACCTTTTATCTGGCCCTTCTTCACCTATATTATTTACACCCAACTTTTCCCAACTATGGGGACCCAAATCAACTTACATCATTCATTTTATCTTCACAACAGCCCTGTGAGGTGGGTTATGCTGAGTGTGCAAATGGCCAAGGTAACCCAGTGAACTTCCATGGTAGAGAGGTAATTCAAGCAGGGTCCCCCGGATCCTAGTCTGAAGCTCTAACTGCTAAACCACACTGGCTTTCATAGTGAGGCCACTGTTGAACAGTAACAAGAAGGCAGAACTGAGTGAGTCATGCAAGTTAGGTAGCAGTAAGTCATCCAGTGATCAATAGTGGGTCTGGCCCCAATGAATCCTCCCTCAAAGGCCAAAAGACCCCTGGAAAGGGCCCTGCCCCATCCACCTGTCCTTTCATTGACAGAAACCCAGGCTTGAATGCTGGCAATAGTGCTATGGTTGCCTAGCAATGGCCACAGAGGACATTCATGTCTTAAAGGTACATGTACTGTTCTTATTATTTGGTGGAGTTAACCCCCTTGTATTATTGTATATATTGATTATGAGTAAGGACCCACAAGAAACTTGGGGGAGGAGGCATCCCATTCTCCCCTTGCATTTCTTCTCCTCTCCCCCATCCCTTTGCTCAGTCTCTCTCTCTTTGCCCATCCCCCACTCCTCTCACTTTCTCTGTCCACCCACACCTTCTCCCTCCTCCTATGACAACAGTCAATCCTTTTCTCCCGCCCCCCCATCACTTTCTCAGACCCTGCCTGCCTGAGAGGCTGGTTAGGAGAGGCTGCAGTGGTGAGGCTGGTGGCGGCAGTTCTGTGTGAGCACAAGAGAGGCCTCGGGGGGGTATTAATCCCATCCTTCCCCATATAAGTTTCTGTACATTCATGGGGAGGTTCCCCAAGTTTGCAGGAAAATCTCCCTTCTCCCCACCTGGCCCAATCTACAGAGGGGGCCAGGTTCAGAATTAGATACATTGAAAATTCTAAAACTCAGTGGCTCTCAAACATTTTCCTGGCCTATCCTCTTCAGAGTGCAGCTAGACACAGTGAGAATCCATTTCTCCTTTGTGACTCTGAGGTCTGCCTGACTCACAGAAAGTGAGAATGCTGCCTACCTAACACGTTTTCTACAAATACAACCAAATCCCTACAGGGTAGTAGAAAGATCTCCCTGCAGTTCAGGCTGATGATTACGTAAATAATCTAGGATTTCCTACCTTGTCACAAGGCACACCAAAAGCAACTCTTGCAGAAAACATAATGATGATTGCAAAATAAAGCCTGGGGCACTTAGCTTCACCTGTAACCTACTCAAAACCAGTGTGGTACAGTGGCACGCTGCTGACCATGAAAGCTGGGAATTCATGCTCAAATCCCCATGCAGCTAGATGGCCTCAAGCAATTTACTCTTTCACCTAATCTACCTTGCAGGAGTTCCTTTGAGGTTACAAACACTGCTCTAGCTCCTTGAAAGGCACAAAGGCAGAACAGACCACTTATGTTCACCACACACAAAGCCTCTATATTAGTTGTAGCAGCGGGCCAACAACCTGTTGTGTAGCCCTTCCCCAAAGCAATGCATGAAATGCAAGAATAAAAGTGAAGTTCACACGAGTGAATTTAAAAGTAGAGAGAAAGATGTTTTCTATCCAAAGCTTTCTACATTACAACCTATTGAGCCAATGTAGTGAAGCATCAGTCAAGAACTGGGCTAAAATCTCCACTCGGCTATCACAGGATGGCCCCAGGACAGTCTCGGCCTAACCTACTTCAGAATTGTTGAGAGAATAAAAAATACAAAGGAAGAACCATGCAAGCCACATTGGAGGAAAGGCAGAGTAAATGGGATAAGCTTTGGGTTTTAACATTAACTTGACAGAATTCTGCAGATTACTGCAACAGCGTGAAAAGTTACTGTCACAGCAACCTTTGCTTTAAAGTAGACACAGTCCTATGGAATACTTTGTGAGAAAATGGAGCTTTTAATTTACCTTGTGCCTGATGCATGGCATGAAGCTCATCAGACGCATGAGGCTAGGGTGGGGTATTCTATGCAGAAAAACTGGAATTGCCAAACTGTTTCATAACCACAACAGCATCTGTCATATGCTGCTTAGAGGCAACAGTTTGCCAGCCCCAGTAGCTGGTAAGTTTATGAAGAGAAGTAAATAATTTATCCCACTGAAATTAACAGCCACACAAAAAGTTTGCATTAATCAGAGGGACCAGAATTTAGCCAGCAAAAAGTGAACATTCAAATATCCAGCAGAATCTCTCTTGCAGAGAAGGGCTTTCCATTATTTTGCATCCAAATGCAGAGTGAGCCAGCTTCAGCCAATATATAATAGACCATTGTATTATGATTAAAAAATTTTTAATGAGGGCAAGTTTAACTCAGGATAGATTTATTTTGAAAGATTATTGTAGTCCTGACTGCCTTTCCAGAAAAATTTATTTTGAAAGATAGTCTATTTGTTATTGTAGTCCTGACTGCCTTTCCAGAACATGACTTTAACTGTTAATACGCAGGCTTCAAAATTTACTTTAGGGAATAAGATCTGAATGTGCACATATACTTTCCCATAGCACCAAAAAAAAGTACCAGAGGGATGGGTGACCATGCATCCAACAAAAAGGGGACCTAACTCCTAATCTTTCACACCCCTACATCATGGAATGAGGTATTCCCCATTCCTATACATCCAAATGTTTGTTCAGGTGTTTGTTCTCTGAAAGCAGAGCTGGTTCCATACAGGATCTTTAATCTATTACCCTGCTACACAAATAGAAGACACAAATTTATTCCTAAATAAAATACAAAACCAACTCAGGGTTTCAGCCTTGCAATTATATCCCTACATAAACGGTGATCTTGAAACACAGAATACAGCCTGTCAGGTAGTCAGGATCCATCTGAAATCCATTTTCATACACTTACCATGCCCCAGAATGCTTGAAGATAACCAGGTGAAGGGCCAGAGATCACATGCCTACGAAAGTAACTAGGGGAATCCATCCTACCAGGATGAGGGCCATCCATCCAGATGAAGCCTTCTTCAAGATACAGTTCCATTTGGGAGTCTACATGTAAGTAGCACTACCACTCTGCTGCATTCCTGCATTCCAAACCCCACACTACTGTCCCTCAGGAGTACAGGGACGCCCCATTCTGGAGGCAGGAAATATAGCTGTTTATCTCTCACTCAGAATAGGCAAAGGAAAAGTAGCCCTACTGCCACCTTTCAAAATTTTAAGTAGCTGAGGACTGTCTTTCCCCTTTCTCTTCATTTGTGGTACAAGAAAGGCAGTAAACTTGCAGGCAGTTTAAAATACAGTTTTTAAAAATGAAAGTTTTTTTTAAAGAAACAGTTGAACAATCAAAAGCAAGATCAACATTTTAGGTAAGCATATTATTATTTAAGTCCCTTACCTGGTCGCTCTGACTGGATCTTTAAACAAAGCTGTCTTACAAAGTCCAAAGATAGCTGCACAACCTCCTAAAAATTAACCATTTCACAATTACATTTTTAATCAACAGCTACATACACAGAGAAATAATATTTTCAGTAACACTTTTAAAATACTTTATTTTAAATGGAGCCACGTCAAAATTGCTTTGAATGGATGAAAGTATGAGAAAATGTAAACAAAAAGGGAGTCTAGAAGCTAAGCTATGCCAAGTATCCCCTCTCCTGTGATGCTGTTCAACTTCTACAAGAAAATGCTAAGAGAGATCATACAGATATTTGGAGCGAGGAGTCATGAATACAGGGATGAAACCCAACTCTATTTCTTCTTTTCAAATGAGTCAGGTGAGATAGAGATGTCCTGAAACATTACCTGGATGCAGCAATGAGGACAAGGGTCAATAAACTGAAACTCTAGATAGATAGCACTGAAGCCCTGATGGCCAAAAAGGCCACTCAGCATTTCAGTTCTGAACAGAACAGTCTTCCCTCTCAAGGAGGACAGTTGCAGCTTTGAAGTTCTATTTGATCTGGGTCTGAGAATGGAGGTACCAGTCTCTTCTGTGGCTTGTAGAAAGCTGATGGGCACACCAGCCCTTTCTTGAGAGGCAAGTTTTGGCCACAGTAATGCATATCCTAATTACATCCAGGCTGGACTACGGCAAAGTACTTTATATAAGGCACCTTTGAAGGCTGTCTGCAAGCTGTGAGAATTATAGAAACCACATCTCAATAGTTTGTAATGAATTTCACAGACTATTGGTTTGACTTCAGAGACAGTTCCAACTGATGGTTGTCTTCTGTCAAGCCCTACATTGTCTGGAACCACGGCACCTAAAAAGTACATCAAATTATTCCTGCATGCCAATTCATGTCATCTGTTCTGCAGAAGGTTGGATGGCTGGGTCCACCTTGAGAGGCCTTTCTCTATGAGTCCCAACTCCCAGGCATGAGATTGGGTAAGCACAAAGCGTTTTGCTGTGGTGATCCCTCCTGACAAGGGGAAAGGAGGAGACAATTTATCCAAAGGGTTGGGAAAACACAAATGTATTTTCCTGGAACCAAAGACATCAACTTGGCACCAGGTTAACACAATTATCTCCCCAAGCCTTTGGATAAATCATTCTCCTTCCCACCTAGAACTATTTCTTTATCTGATTATTCAATATTCAAGTATACTGCTAGTTTCAAGGTTGGTACTACTGTTTTTTTTTTGGGGGGGGGGAGATTTTATATTTTTATCCGATTAATGAGCTGCTTTTAATTGTTGAAACTCTTCCTCAGTCGTGTTTTTACTGTTTTAAGTCAAAATCCTGGCAGCAACTGGCAGCAGAGTTAGGGTTGTTTGTTTGGATGTTTTAAGTCAAAATCCTGGCAGCAGAGTTAGGGTTGTTTGTTTGAAAATAAGTATTTAAAACTGGCATCTATTTAAATAAATATTGATCAGCAATATGTTCAAGGAGGCATGGTAAAGGTTCTCCCTTGGTACTGGACAGCATTCAACTGAACCCTAGCTGTAGTGCCCAGCACCTCTTGGTACAATTCTGCCACACTGTTCCTCTTGCTACTCTCAATTGCAAAAATAAATAATTAAAATGTCAGCATTAGGACACTAAAAAGAGAAATAAAATAGCTTGAACAATGTTTCAGAATAAAAATCACACTGTTGGTTTTAGCTGTTTTTTATGTGGCTCTATAAAACAGATTCAGAATTGTAAGGAGGTTCCTTCAAGTGATGCTACGTTCCAACTATTACCTATCTACCCTTTATAGGCATCATCAAAAGTTCATACCATCTGCCACAGCACATTAAGCATCATTATAGGTTTTTCTAATTCATTTTCTTCTCTTTTCCTACCATTTATCTATTTTGCCACAGATCCAGCATTTGAACATCTATCCCTCTTAGTTAATATTATCAGACAGATCCATGTGGCAACAACACCATGAATCATCAGTACTAAATATTCCAACTGAAGGATAAGAGGACACGATGATGGGAGGAGGCCCTTGTGAGGTGCTCTCTGCCCTGAAAGGGCAGGGCTGATAATCCTTTCCACTGTACTGAGGAAACTGCACTTTTCAAAAATATATAATTGCTGTCAAGTATTTGGCATAGCAAATGTTTATATAAAAGCTTGATACATTTTGATTCTGACTCGGATAAGGACGTAGGCAGCAGAGGATAAAGCTTACATAGGAAAATTTTATAGTTAATCCACTCCCTTTACATTAAAATCTGTTTTTACCAGGACAGCATTTTAACATTAACATACAAAAAGATGTTTAATCTTCCGTCTTTTGCTGACGCACTAGACCAGGGGTGTCAAACATAAGGCCAAGGGGCTGGAACGGGCCTGTGCAGGGCTCTTACCTGGCCCGCAAGTAACTGATATGTATGGAAATGTAAGGTACTCCCCATTTATGGTATCCCTCGGAAAAACCTAGTCTTGCATATGATTAAATACATTTATTGGGGCTTTTGTGAGTTCCCCAGCAAATCAGTTGCTTTCACGGCTAGGAATCAATGGCCTTTGTTTGTATTTTGAGTAAAAATAATGTTGTTAATTGGATTTGCCTGTGTCCCTTATAAAGTTTGTATCTCCTGTACCTGCCATTACATTTTATGGCACAGATTGGCCCGGCCGACAAAGTGACATTTATGTCAGATCTGGCCCTCATAACAAATGAGTTTGACACCTCTGCTCTAGACCCTTCCATAGTAAAGTTGGCTCTGTAAAGACCAAACTAGACATATATATTTTTAACAAGCCTGAATTAATTTTTTTAAATAAATTCTTTCCACTTCAACATTTTAAGGCTTGAAAGAGATCATATTTAGATTTTTTTTAATCTATTAAGGTGAACCACTTCCCATACTCTTCCTCTAAACTGAAACATAACCCATAATGATCAGGTAATATTCTAATTTGTAGCTGAACAACACAGAACTTCATTCAATTAAGAGAGCAGGGAAGTCATCCTCCTCCTGCAGCTATCTACCAGCTTTTCTGTGTTAAAGATTTAAGCATAATACGTCTAAAGATATCAACAGGGGCTTTTGTGTTCTCTGAATAGGCATTGTTCTATGTTCTGTAACCTGAAAGTTATGCATGAATACTTCTCACATTCTTTGTACAAAATCCAAGCCACCTTGGCTACAGAATTTCATAAAGGAACAATAGTAGGACAATATTACAAGAAACAAAAAAGGATAGTTACCCCGTAATGGACATATTTTTCCCCAAAAAACTGCTTCATAATGTGCTTCCCAAAGTGTACTATATTCTGAAGTTGGTGAAAGATATCTTCTGGTGTCTAAAAAAATTAGATATTCAAACAGGTCACAACACTAATAGGCAAACTGATTACATTCAAGTGACTTGTACTATGTATTTCCAAGCAAAAGAAATCTACATATCAGAAATTAAATTTAACTTTTGAGTTGTTAGTATTGTTTTAGTTATGAGCTGCCACAAGCAGGTTCAGGAGAAGCCGCTTACATATGTTCCAAATCAATCTGTCTTTCTGCATCAGCAAACAAGGAGACCACATGGTTAAACAGCTGCTCAGACTGATAAAACTTCAGGATCACCACTGGGAGGGGGCTGTTTTCAAAATCCCACTGGCAAAGAAATTGTTTGTTCAAAATATATTTACAAAAGTTGCAAAAATAGATTGAAAATGCATGGCTCAAGAGTCTTTTAGTTAAACATATGGAGAGAAGGGGGAAGTCACAAGATGCTACTGTCCTGGACGAGTAGGTAGCTCAGAGAAACTAATTAGCAGCTATATACTTTGTTCATGGAGGGGGGGAATGCATGGAGTCATCTCTTCAATTAGTATAAATATGATTGACATATCCCCAAGACCTGTTCAGGAGCTCCCTGGCACTATACAGCACTCCCATCTGTGGCTTGGGGGGAGGGGGAAGTTTCAGGACAGAAGGCATCTTTTCTCTTTCCCAAAACTTGACAATAAGTAAATGTATGTAATTAATATGTTTGTTAAAAGCTAGATTAATCAAAAGTTTAAGAAGCCTTTATAATTCATTGTTTTAAAGCGAACTTCTTATGAATTATTAAGGTTAGAAGCCTCCTCAATTCTACGAAAAAGATGGGTAATAGACCCAAAATCAGCATAATACTCTTTCCTTGGAGGGCTATGCCTTCTCTTTAAACACTGGACAAAAAGGAACAAATCACAGTATCTCACCTTGCTTCGGTTTGGGGGAAACTTCAAGAAACGTAGTACTATGCAACGCTGAAAAGAAATTTGCATTACATTAGTATAGCTTTCTAATTTAGCCACTTTAAGGTAAATTAACTATTTCAGTACAATTACTCTGAACATTATAAACATCTCTTTCGTCATTTGTCAGCTAGGAATATACACGCTGGGAATTCTGTGTTTTCCTGCTTTAAGAATGCAAGGATTACTACCTTCATGGATCAGATAAGTCCATTTAACTCAGCACCCCATCTGCCTTCTGTGACAAACAAAAAGAAAGGATGCACCAAAACAGCATCAAGACAGGCAGATGGTTCACAGGTATTTATCCTACAAACCAGAAAAAAAGCAGTACCTAATGAGTTTAACCATGATGTCTGCCACAGAAATGTTCAACATACTTATATGCAACATATATTCCTCCCCACAGCCTAGATCACTAATACGTTTTTTCAAAATATAGCTAATAATAATGCCAACAAAAATGACCTATTACACATAAACTGTATTTTGGAAACAAATGTCTATGGAACTATGCTTTAGGGAGAGATACAGCTATACGTGACTTTCTCCTGAAGAGGTTGTCAACATCACATTCCACAATGAGGGCTCTTATGGTTTTACAGCTATTCTTGGAACTAGTTCATAGCTGCTCTTGAGAATCAAGCATTGGAAGTAGATTGTTAAATCACAGTAGTTTACCCTTTGCCAGTTTATACGCAGCACCTCCTAGAAACCTGAAGGAAGCAAAGATGTTCTTACTTTGTTCACAGCATAGGTCACTTACACACAAGTTGTTGCTGTTGGGAAGCATGTTTTTCCCCTTCTTCCCCAAAGCATCATGATGCTCTCATGAAACCCCTCAGATTTTCCTCTTTCCTGCAGTGTTTTGGGAAAGATCACAGCAAAGCAGATGGCGGACTAGTGGGTGGGAAAATCCAAATTTCCGCAGTTTCACCCAAATTTATATCATTTTCCCTGCCCCATCTCCATGGTGGCCATCCCCTCCTCTACCTGGGGGAGTTGGGTTTTTTAAAAAAATGGTAATTGATACATTGACATATGAATAATATGTCAGTTACTGATTTAATAGCCACCAGTTGTATACCGAGCTGTCACAGACACTGAACAACTAAAATGAGGGGGAAACCAAACTATGGCATCCTCGCTGCTATTGTGCTACACTGACAGCCATAGCAACAACAGGGAAACTACAGGAAAGCCCACTGCTGAGTGAAACAAACCAACATTCCATGCACCTAACATGGAATCAGCTCTGTCAGATTAGAAACCAAACCAAGACCTAAACTCTTCAACAGTAACATACTTTAGATTAAGGGCAAGATTCATCATTTGATCAGCAGAAGAGGAGTACCTCCCTCCCCACCATTGTTCAGATAACTATGAATAAGAACTGGATAAAATCATACTTTAAATCTGCAAATTTAGCTCTAAGCCAGCTATGGGCAAGTACATGCAACACCGGAGTTCTGTGACTGGAGCTTCTGATGTTTAATTTGGCCCTAAAATACAGCCACAGGTCAGCCCCACCCCCCATATTAGTTGGGGCCTAAGCACTGGGGAAAGGGGAGGTGAGCTCTCCTCCCCCCCACAGGCTATATCCTCAATTGAAAACACTTTCCTTTGGGCTGACTGAAACCCCAGCAAGGAAAAAACCCAACCATTAGTTATATTATGTCCATTGCCCCCCAACACACACACAAGCTTAAAGCAGCTGGGGGAGCACTGTTTTCAACTGGGTAAACAAGGGCGGGAAAATAATTAAGCCAACTTCCCAGTACCACCTTACCAAGCAATAACAGCCCCTCCCAGCTGCTTTTTATGGCCAAAGTATACATCAGCAATTCCATTCACAGAACCCCAGCATTCAGCACTATGACTGTGCAGCCAATTGTTTCAAACCTGGCTCTTCGCAACAGTTATGTTCCTTAATGTAAAATGTAACAACTGAACTTTAGCTCTTTACAAGTTTGCTTTCATATATATAACAACACAAAAGTTACTAAGCACTCTTTACTGAAAATCTGGGTATGAATAACTGTCATTCTTCCTGCAATCCAGCATTTTCAGGATTTTTAATGATTTTTCCCCAGGTTTTATTCTGTCTGGTGCAAGAACACAGTAAATACATGTTCACATTAAAAGTATGTTACTCTGTACTATGATTCTTGTTAGTACATGGTCTTTTTCACAACAGAAGAATCAACTCTGCTACACCTTACAGCTAAGCAGAAGACTCAAGACAGACAAAAGGCAGTATTTCTTCACACAGCCTATAGTTCATTTGTGGAACTCGCTGCCTCAGGATTGTGGTTTTAAAAGGGGAGTGGACAAATTCATGGATGAGTGGGCTACTAATCATGAAGGATATCTACTCTCTCCAGTACCAGAGGTAGTATGCTTCTTTAAAGCAGTTGCTGGGGAGCACAGGGTTCTACCTGGGGGAGTTGGGGTTTTTGCAGTCTTCCTGTTTGTGGATGCTGTTGCAGTCTTCCTGTTTGCGGACTTCCTATAGATACCTGGTTGGCCACTGGGTCAACAAAATGCAGGACTTGATGGGCCTTTATTCTGATCCAGCACGGCTCTTATGTTCTTTTTAAAGACTATATTCCAGCTTCAGTTTGAGAACTTTAGTGTATTTCTGATTGCCAGAGCCTATGCATTATCTTTTTCTTGCATCCTCCCTGGATCCAGAGGTGCTCTGTGAGCTCCATGCTTGGAATGCCCAGGCATATGCAGCCAATTCACACCAGGACCATAGGGAGAGGAGACGGTTTAAGCCTCCTCCTATGCCATTTTCCCAATCTGAAACAGCCACCAGGGGAAGGGCTTAACTTTCCACATCCCCACATCCCACATTTACGATACTGATCTGCCTCTACACCACCTGGGAATTGAGCTGAAAGCATGGATCTCACAGCACATGTCTCATCACTAGGAGAATGCAGCAAGCAAGGTGGTATGCACTGTTTTCTTGCTTTTGAACTCAGGGGCATTTTATTCAGCCTAAACTGGTGCTGAGTCTGTAACACAACACACTCCAGAAGCTGAAATATAATCATTAAATACCTGCTGGGGGTTTAAGAATTTTATGACCAATCATGTTTATGGGATGTATGTAGAATGGAGGGAATAAGGCATGTTTATCTTGATGCTGAATTGATCTGGAAAGGTTTTCCCATAGATCTTGCAGAGATGCAGAGAAATTGATAACATGCTTATTATGCATTTGTTTGCCTCTCTGTAATAGCCATATAGATGCAAAATAATTGGTATTTCAATGGGCTTTTTTGAAAGGCACTTGCAAGTTATTCTACACCTACAGCTCTGAAAGCATGATATCAAATGTCTAAGAAAATGGGTAGCCGCAACAATGTTTTACCCTGGCCTGTACTCCTGTCATCTTTTCTCAATAAATTCTGAACAGGCAATGCAGCTCTCCTTTCTGCTTGTTCTAGTTGTGAGTGAAAGAGGAGACAGTAATGAAACAAATGCCCTTCTTCCTTGGCACTTCTCCCTTGTGGATCTCAAATTTTACTAAAGGGACTTGTGACAGTATTCTTTGGTGCTACTGCTACACACCTTGAATCAAAAGAGCACCAGGAGAAATTATTTCTTTCCCTTACTTTGGGAGATTCCCCCTTGACACTTCAGAACGGTTCTATAAAGAAAAGAGCAGGAGTCCAGTAGCACCTTAAAGACTAACAACATATGTAGCAGGGTTATGAGCTTTTGTGAGTCACTGCTCACTTTTTCAGATAAAGTATTTCTCCAGCAAATGACTGCATAAAGAGGATGACAGTGTTGTCTCCAGTTAAGCGTTAGTTAGGTACCCACTTCCAAACTAATTCAGCAAGTACTATAATGTATTCCACATATTCCTACACTTAGTAGAAAAACCAAATACCTTGATAACTAACAACTGTAATCCTCAATCTCCTATTTCAGTAATGAATCGTGCACCCTCATAGGCTGAAATTGATCCACTATCTGGAATATCACTGCTTTCATTTCACTGAACTTTTCTAAAAATCAACAAGTACTGCCTTTAAAGTTTGAGAATAATGTTCTAAAATTCTAATACATTTTATATGGTATATACACATAAATTAGTCTGTCCATTCTTCAATTACTAATGACAACTGTGTCATCATATTTCAAATTAGCAACATGGACACTTGCTCTGCTCACTTAAGATGATCCAGATATAATTAATATCAACTGACTACCAGAAAAAATGAAGCTAAATGCATCAGAAAACATTCTCACATCTCCAGAAAGTATTCCCATTGTGATTACTAGTCCAACTTTGGTTATTCTAGCATGACTCTCATCTTGTACCTCAGGTCCAGAAGAACTGGAATGGCAGAGCCTGCCTGACCAACAGCCATTCCACCAGGTGCTTTTAAAAACTCAAAAGCTGATTAATACTTGCATTTAAATAAAGCCACATTGAGACATTTTAAAGGTGAAAAGTGACTAAATGAAACACAAATAAAATGTACCAGATTAATAAACAAAAGTTGTAATGATGCATTATCAAGCTAGCTAGAAACGGCTCCATACATAACTCTCTACTGATTTGAGAATATTTGTTTCAGTTTTGACCCAAAGAACTTTTTAAAAATCTTAAATATATCAACCCTTGTTCTGCAGTGTCTTATTTCAGTGATCCTAATCCTGGTTTTGTGGCACCTCAGCGTGTCACTGGTGTCCCTAAATTCTCAACAATTAATTCATTTAATATTGTTTAAAAAAACAAAACATGTGGCATAAAGCATTTGTTTTCTGGGCAACACTCAAAAATTTTAAAGCCCCGGTTTGCAAAAAAAATCTGGAAGGGGGACACATTGCAGCATTAAGCCCTCAAGCACTTGTAGGTTTAAGAAAAGGATGCCCTCTGAGATCTCAGTGGCTATTCTGGGGGTTGCTAGGCAACCAAGCCAATATTGGAAGCCTTCACGCCTTTCTGTCAATAAAAGGCATGGGGAGGGGAGGGCTCTTGGGCTGTTCTTGTCTCGCAGGCCACCCCTGCTCTCTTCCCCCTATCCGATAAGGAGGACTCACAGGGGTCAACACCTACTGCACAAAAGCCAGAGCAGTGTAGTGATAAGAGTACCTGGTTCAATCTCCACTCAGCCTTCAATAGGTAACCTTGGGCCAGTCACCTACACTCAGTGTAACCTACCCCACAGGTTTGTTCTGAGGATAAACTGGAGGAGATGAGAACAATATAAGCTGCTTTGGATCCTCATTGGGGGGAAGGGCAGGGTATAAATGAATTCAATAAGCAATAAATAAAGCTGAGGACTAGGTGGGCAAGGAAGGCTGGTGGCTGTGAAATAGAGAAGGAAACAGGAAGAGGGGAGAGAATATGGTGGCTGCCAGGAGGAAGAAGAGAAGGAATAGTATGGGGAGGGGGATACAGAGTTAAAATGAGAAGCCTCTTGCAGGACCTTATGGGTTCTCTCCTTGTCCTTTCTATTGCTTGAAGGCCCAGATCTCCAGATGGTCAATTTCAGGCAGCCAAGCATGCTACAGTGACAAAAAGGGAAGCCAAAAAGGGGGGAAATACTAGAATTTCAAATCAAGCTGATTATATTTTGCGTTATATCTTTGCATCCTGACTCCTTTCTTTGCAGTACCCCTCCCATCTTCTATCTGGGATATAAGGACTCACTCGATGAAGGAAGCTTTGATGATTTCCCTTACTTTGTCAGTCTTTAAGGTGCTGCTGGACTTCAGTCTTGCAGCTCTAACTATTGGCGTTTCAACTTGCAAGTAAACTGATTGCTATCATTGTGAGGAGGCTCCTTCCTACCCACACACCTCCATAGACGCTGCCTCAGCTGCCCTCTTTAAACTTTCCCACCTCCTTCTAACCAGTGAGACTTCAGGGAAAAGAAGAACTGAAGGGGGGACAAAAAGGATTCTTTGCACCCTCACTCAGCAGGTAGAAGCCAGCAGGAAAGTTTAAAGAGGGCAACTGAGAAGAAGCCCCCCCCCCGCATGCCTCCATAGCCACAATACACAATTGTTTTGTTGCAAGTCCCCACTTGTATTTCATAACACTGTGAAATCTTAATGATATGTATATAATATGAATTACAAGTTGCTTGCCTTACTTTTTTCTTTGTGCCTTGCTATAAAAATCCCTAGAGTAATCATTCATTGTAACATATGCTGAAAGTTAAAAGCTGACTATAGCCATGTAGAGATTTTTTTTTTTCTTTTTCACAAGAAACTCCACCTTCAGTTTCAGGAAGTCATTATTCCACACTGGCAACTAACTCCAAAGCAGAAAACCGAAGTACAATGTATTTGCAAGTCCTATTCTTTTGACACATGAGCGTGTCCGGAAAAACAGGCTTGTTGTCAACACAAGCTCACTGAGCTAATTGCATTTTATCATGAGCTCATTTGCAAAAGCAAACACAAATTGTTCATTGTGCCCAGATTAACTATGCTACCCTTGTACACACTATGTACAATTATTTTTGTGCACTTTCAGAAAGTATCTCAGTTTCCAGGGCATGCTTGCAAACAGTTACTTAACAAAAGTTTTGAAATACTTACTGTCAGTGATACTCAGTTGTGGCTCAGGAGCCAGATGTGGCTTTTTAAAAATGCTACCCATGGCTCTTCCCCAATGCAGTACACTCCCCACATCCCAGAAAAATGGGCAAGGTTGTTGCCCTATAGGGCTTGTGGTTGGCAAGTGGTTTCCACCTTAAAACAGCTCTGGCAGGAGGGACTGAAGAATAGGTAAGATGTTAAGCCTCCCTGTGGATCTTGTACCAGGGATGGAAGTAAAGGGCTTGTCCTCTCCAAGTCCACCCCTCATCTCCACAGCCAGCTGCTCCTCTTCTAAACATCTTGGCAATCTCACGCTCTCTCAGGATTTACTGTACCTCATGCAGAAAGGGAAGCCCTTTCCCTAATTCTAGATACACAGAGAATGGCTTAAGGTTC
Source organism: Gekko japonicus (assembly GCF_001447785.1). Lineage (NCBI taxonomy): Eukaryota > Metazoa > Chordata > Lepidosauria > Squamata > Gekkonidae > Gekko > Gekko japonicus. The sequence continues at coordinate 11,245 of NW_015161415.1, read as the reverse complement.
AGCAGCTGTGAAGGAAGACAGTCCTACAAGCTCAGAGCTACGCGGGTAATTTAAAAGGTTACAACATATTCAATATTAATTGTAGTCTATTATATTATTGTATCTGTATGTTTGGCGGAGTGTCACACAGGATACACAGCAGTCACGTGGTTTTTTGGTTGCTGGTAATTGCAAATGTGGTTCTCTGTGAGCTACAGAGTGCGTACCATTGCTTTAAGTGAAAGCTAGCTAGGCAACTTAAGGAGAGATCACCAGATCACAGGGAATTAGCTGGAAGACTATGCCTAAAGGCTCCCTTGCTCAAAAGCTAGTCGAACCCGACTCTAGGTGGTGGTGCTCATCTCCGTTTCCAAGCCAAAGAGCCATCACTGTCCAAAGATATTTCCATGGTCATGTGACTGGCATGACTAAATGTCGAGGTGCACGGAACACTGTTACCTTCCCACCAAAGTGGTACCTATTTATCTACTTGCAATTTCTTGAAATGCTAGGTTGACAGAATCTGGGGCCAGAGACAGGCACTCACTCTGTCACGCGGCACTAGGGTCTCGAACTGCTGAACTATAGACCTTCCGGTCTGCAGCTCAGCGTCTTAACCTCTAAGCCACCATGGCCCTAGACTATGCCTAGCCATTGCCTAAAAATTGCATGGGCCAGCTGACACAACATTGGTGGCAGTGCTGAATGCCTTCTTGCTCCAAGTGCCATCATATGTATTGGATTTAGAACAGTCTACTATATAAATGACCCTGGGAAAAGAGAATCTATTGTACCTGAACATGCAGTTGCTATGTAGCTAGCGCTACATGCAGTATATTCTCAAATTTTGCAGCTAGAACTCTGGATAACTTGGAATACTGTAACAAACATTTCAATGTATTTATCAGAAACTAGTACCTGGCACAACAGAAAGCATTTCAGATTCCATATTTTGTTAATTACCTTTGTTCAAACTAAACTGATACCAAAATGGTATATTGGAATGGTATACTGGAATGGTGAATGTAATGCAATGAATATTGGAGTGCATTTCTCTGACATGGCACTGCAGCCCACCTCTGGGAAAAGATGTCGTTAATTGACTCCATGCTAGAGAGGAATGTAACAACAGAATCAGTTCATTACCCTTGACAATTAAGAAGAATACTTTTACACATCTGTCTCCTATTTTGATATATTTATTGCCTCACTGTTTCCCCCCCACTTAAATCCAAACAAATGGTGACCGTATGAACTTAGCTTGTTATTGCTGTTTAGTCTTTGTATGTCAAAACATTCTCATTAAGTTTTATGCTAATTTACCATTCACCTATGTAGAGGCACCTGCCTATATATTTGAACTATTAGCTTCCATTTCAATGTATTTGAAGAACATAAGAAACGCCAATGTTGGATCAGGCCAAAGGCCCATCCAGTCCAACACTCTGTCACACAGGGGCCAAAAATACCAGGTGCCATCAGGAGGTCCACCAGTGGGGCCAGGACATTAGAAGCCCTCACACTGTTGACCCCCCCCCAGCACCAAGAAGACAGAGCATCACTTGCCCCAGAGTCCCTATCTATACCTTGTGGCTAATAGCCACTGATGGACTTCTGCTCCATATGCTTATCTAATTCCCTTTTGAAGCCGTCCATGCTTGTAGCCGCCACCACTTCCTGTGGCAGTGAACTGTATGTGTTAATCACTCTTTGGGTGAAGAAGTACTTCCTTTTATCCCTTCTACCTGACCGCTCAGC
>NW_015161415.1:3218-8420 GCF_001447785.1 Gekko japonicus | reverse complement strand
ACTTTTCCTTTCAGTTTCCTCCCCACATATCCCCTTATATCAGAGAAGTTACCCCTTTTAAAGTTAAAAGTGGTTGTGTCAGTCTTTTTGGCCAATTCCCTATTTATACAAATGTTGAACTCAACAACATTATGATCACTGTTCCCAAGTGGTGCAATCACTTTTATATCTCTCACCAGGTCTTGAGTGTTACTTAGAACCAAATCAAGGATCGCCTCTCCCCTGGTAGGTTCTGTGACCATCTGCTCCATAGCACAGTCATTTAGAGTGTCTAGAAACTCAATCTCTTTTTCCCGGCTAGAACACATATTGACCCAATCAATGTGTGGGTAGTTAAAATCACCTATTATTACACAGTGTTTTTGTCTAGTTGCTATCTTTAAGGCATTCATCATTTTATAATCCTCCTCTATCTTGTGATCTAGTGGGCAATAACAAACTCCCACTGTTAAGTTTCCTTTTGGCCCCCCTATTTCAACCCATAGAATTTCCAGAAGCGAATCCAATTCTCTTAGCCTCTCAATCTTTCTGGACTTTATACCCTCTCTGACATACAGAGCCACCCCACCTCCACCCCTTCCCCCCCATCCTTCCGATATAATATATAACCGGAATCACTGTATCCCACTGATTTTCCTCATCCCACCAAGTTTCTGAAATACCCACAATGTCTATTTTTCCTTCCAACACCAAGCACTCCAACTCCCCGATTTTACCTCGGACATTTCTAGCATTTGTATAGAAACAGCTATAATTTCCCATACAAGTTAAGCCTGCAACCTTCCTCTTGCTATCTCGAGACCTTGTCAGGCAGTCCATGTCACTAGCCATGGTCTCAGTGGACAATTTCAATCCATCTCCCTGTGCGTGCACATAAAAGCTCATACTTTGAATAAACCTTTGTTGGTCTTAAAGGTGCTACTGGACTCAAAATTTGTACTGATACCAAAACAGTTCTTGAAGAGTGCCCTGTGAGCTCCAACAGTGTAACTTAAGCTAAATATGACACTTATACAGTTATAGTTGCATCAAATTAGACAAAACACCCAGAGTCTCATTTGCAATAGTCTCTGGTTCAGTGTTTCTCAAACTGGAGCTTTAAGGATAATCCAAGAGTCTGTAAATCCTTAGTAAAGACAGACAGTAAGCCATTTTTGTGTAATCCAGCAAACATGAAAACCAAGCCCTTTTCATTTTCTAAGAGTGGGGACAGGTACTCTAAGGGGAAGTAACTAGTTTCTGCTTCTTCCAAAGGGCAGGAATTCATAAAGCTGCTGCCACCCACTGTCACCTAGCTTCCAGATTATCACAAAGCACAAGCCAGAGAATGTGATGATTTGTTGCTGGAAACCAGTACCTCAGCCCTAGGAGCTCTAAGTGGATGAGCAGCACCAAGGAAGTACCACCTTAAAGCAATCATCTCTGTTACTTCCATAGAAAATGGAACCGGTTTTCACTCTGTTTTCCAAAGTAAATGACTTTAACAAACAGAAGGAGGTGCCATTCTGTATCAGTAGACAACAGCAGCCAGTACTCATTTTCAATTGACGTGGGGAATTCAGGTTGTGTGGCACACTGGTCTTTATTCTATTAGCAGCTCTGCAAGCTTGTCCAGGACCCTTCCTATTTAACTGGCCTCTGTATCCAAGTTATTTACCAATATGGAAGTTTCTTGTGGTCTCCAGTGCAAAGTTATCTTCCAAAGGATTAGCAAAATTAGAACTCAGGTCAGGGCCTTCTGCATTGTGGCTCTATAGAATCAGCTACCCTTTGAGACCACATCTCGTAGGTCACACTGAGACAATATTTCAGTTAATACATCCTTTTTAAAAGAGCGGCTGGTGAGGGTCTCACTATATTGTTTTGAGGATACAAGAGAATGGGAGCTTCCATAGGACATCCATGGTTCACTACAAGTCTGGCACATGGTATACGCTGGTGAGGGAAGGTCTGGGGGGTCTGGTGAAAAACTAATCAAAATGGAGGAACTCACTTTTGCTGCGCTATGATTCTCTTTATGAAAATGGGAATTCTATAGGTGTCTCTAAAGCCTAATGCTGAATGCTAGTTTTTCCCAATGCATAAAGGCCACACATTAGCTTTACTAACTGGAAACATATCCTGGGAAGCCAACACATGTCAACATTCTCAAATTATGCTCTCTCAAGTTTGCGCTCTCACTAAGGTGTGTGTGTGGGAGGGGGGAGAAAGAGATCAATAAAAGGTATAACAGATGGTAAAAATGAGCATATGCAAGAAACGAACTGCATTCCAGTAAGGCCAAATAGGTATCCTTACTGAAGGCACACTCAACACCAAGCCAGCATTCAGTGGTTTATACTCGCCAGCAAAACATTTGGTTTGTAAAAGATATGTAAACATGGGTTTCTGGAAGCTGTCCTTTTCCCAGGAAAATTAACAATGTGCCTGGAGAAATCATTTCAACATTGAAGGATGAAGTAGCTGTATCAATCTATAAAGCCAAAATTAATGCTCTCAGAAGACCTCTTGCAGAAAGTAGAAAAAAGTCAAAAAGGATAGTTTCCCCGTGATTAAAATAGGGACTCAGTGCAAAAACTCATGTATATGTTTCAGTCTTTTGATGCCATGGGACAAGTGAAGTAATCATGATGTAACACAGGAGGGTGGCACCAACAGTTCAAGCACAATTAAATGAAAAAACAATCAAAAAGGGTATGCATATTCATTACAATTCACATGCCCGGATAGGTTTGCAGTCCGAATATAAATTACTTCCCTGAAGAACAATTTTTGTCAGAACAACAAATATCTATCAAGTAGCAAGATTTTGGTAATTTCTCATCCATGCAATTACACAGACACCCTTCTTTTAGGACATCACATCCCTACCCACTTATTTGCCCAGAAACATGCAGCTGAAACCCATGACTCAAGGCGGTTAATGATAAGCTTTAAAGCTGCTTGTGTTTTATACTACCACCATCCCTCCACTTTTCTCTGGCTTTTGAACACAAAGTCACCCAATTCAAGCTACTCTAACACACATGCTCTGGTTAGTATTCGGATGGGAGACCACCAAGGTTGTTATGCAGAGGCAAACAATAACAAGACACCTCTGAACATCTCTTGCCTTGAAAACCCCCATAGGGTCGCCATAAAACCATGACTTGACAGCAATAAATAAATAAATCGCTCTTTTCACAATACGGACTTCCATAAAATGACGAATGTGAGCAGGACTTTAGGGAGAGATAGGCAAAGGCCTTTGAGTGTTGAATAACCAGCCAGGTCACCACACACAGACGTTGCATTTTTCGACGCGTCTGACGAAATGGGCTCTCTAGACCACAAATGTGGTCCATGGGGTCGCGAAGAGTCGGACTCGACTGTGCGACCGAACAACAACAAAAAAAGGTCACAAAAGCCAATCACTTTTTTAAAAAAAGTACCACCAGACGTCGGCTTGTTTTCTATCCACCCGGTGAATATATTTTTTCCCAGAAACCGAAAGGGGAGAAGGAAGACTTGGCCACCACGTTCTTCCCTCTCAGCCCGAGGGACGAAGGCAAAAGATGCTCCGCCGGTTCCCCACTCCCCCACCCCCCGACAGGGAAAAGAAGGCAGCGGTGAATTCCAAGTTCCCCGGCCGCAGTTCTCCTCTCCCTCCCTCGCCTGGGCTCAACCCGCCCGAGCTCTGTTATCAGGATATCAAACCCCCCACCCCCCACCCGGTCGATGGCGGGGTAGGAAGAGGAAGAAAGAGACGCTGCTCGGGGCGCGGGAGAGACGAGAGGCAGCCGTTGCCCACCGGCCAGCACGGGACGGCCGCGAGAGCAACGGCGGAGCAGCGCGCGAACCCAGCTCTCCCCTCCTCCCGCAGCCCGCCTTTACCTTCCTGTGCGAGACGACGAGGCTCTTGTTGCCCTCGCCGTGGTAACGCCATTCATTCTCGTCCATCTTCTCTGCTTCCATCCCTGCCGGTCGGACGGCCGAACAAGCCAGTCACTCTCGCGTCTCCCTTTTCGGCCGGGCTGCTCCTCGCTTTGGCTTCTCCGCCTGCGCTCTACGGCAACCGCTTACTCCCCCACACCCCACCCCCGCCCACAAGACCCGTGAGCTCACGACGAATCAACCATCGGGTAGTTTTCCGACACACACCTTCCTTGCGCCCGGGTCACAGCAGGAAGTTCCACCTTCCGCCATGAGGCAAACCGGAGATTACCAACTCAAGAAAGGAATATATTGCGGAGGAAATAGGGAGGGACTTCCTCAACTGCCCATCTTTAGTATGGGCAGCGGCTTTCCCCACACACCCCAGCATTTTTTTTTTCCTCCGCCATCTTTATTGCTGGCATGGGGGGGGGGGAAATTCGCCATAGGTGGTGGAGGAAGTATCTTCTTGGACATGCGCGCGACGCTCGGAAACTGAGGGCGTTTATACAGAGCAAGGAAGGGCGATGGTGTGCTGAATTTTTTTACCGGAATAGTTTATACTGGAATAGCTCCCTTAATAATAGTCACATGCTGTTATTCCTATTTTAGGGTCTAGGCTAATCTATTTGTGAATAAGATCAGCGGCAGAAGGAGACACGCCTATTTTAGCTAACTTTTTAATTTAACAAAGTTAGAGTCCAGTGGCACCTTTAAGACCAAGAAGGTTTTATTCAAGGTGTGAGCTTTCGTGTGCACGCATGCTTCATCACTTCGTGCATGCACAGGAAAGCTCACACCTTGAATAAAACGTTGTTGGTCTTAAAGGTGGATGCGAATGGTCAAGATCAATTTAGAAAGAATAGGACTCTCTCCTGAGAATCTTTTGGCACAGAGCAGTGCCCAGGCAAAAAGTTGTTGTTGTTGTTCAGTCGCACAGTCAAGTCCGACTCTTCGCGACCCCATGGACCAGATCACACCAGACCTTCCTGTCTTCCGCAGTCCTCTGAAGTTGGCTCAATTTCATGTTCGTTGCATCTATGACACTGTCTAACCATCTCATCCTTTGCCGTCCCCATCTTCTTTGACCTTCAATCTTTCCCAGCATCAGGGGCTTCTCCAGTGAGTGCTCCCTTCTCATTTGGTGGCCAAAGTATTTGAGCTTCAGTTTCATTATCTGGCCTTCCAGGGAACAGTCAGGGTTGATTTCTTTTAGGATTGACTGATTTGATCTCCTTGCAGTCCAAGGGATGCTCAAGAGTCTTCTCCAGCACCATAGTTCAAAAGAAT
>NW_015161415.1:0-1728 GCF_001447785.1 Gekko japonicus | reverse complement strand
CCGGATGCCATGATCTTAGTTTTTTTGATGTTGAGCTTCAAGCCCACTTTTGCGCTCTCCTCTTTTATCCTGAGCAAGAGGCTCTTTAGGTCCTCTTCACTTTCTGCCATTAGAGTGGTATCGTCTGCATATCTGAGGTTGTTGATCTTTTCCCCAGCAATCATCCAGGCCAGCATTTTGCATGATGTACTCTGCATATATATTAAATAAGCAAGGTGATAATATATATCCTTGTCGTACTCCTTTTCTTATGCTAAACCAATGAGTTGTTTCATATCTGGTTCTAACTGTCGCTTCTTGACCCTTATACAGGTTTCTCAAGAGACATGTGAGGTGGTCTGGTACTCCCATCTCTTTAAGGACCTGCCATAGTTTGTTGTGAAAAGTACCATCGAAGAAAGGCTGCATTATATAGACCGACAGCGAAATTTAATAAAAGCCCCTTGTTTCCTGGCCCTCAGAGAGTCCAAATATGTTATGAATATGGCCAAATATTTTACGTATTTGGATGTGCCATCTCATAGAAGAGTTTTTCCTTTGGCTTGTTGTGCAGTTATCCCTTCAAGGGTTCTAGATGCGAAATATAGGAATATCCCATATGAAGATAGATGCTGCCCTTGTTCTATTGAAGAAGAGGAATCGATGGTTCATATGTTCAGGTGCCCATTTCAAGTTCATAGGGATAAATTTATATCCCCATTTTTAGACAGACCATCAGTAGATGCAGATGAGACCTGCCTGGAGAGACTTTTAATGAAAATTCAATTATCTCCAGACCAAATAGACAAATTCTGCTTCTACATGGTAAAATTTCACAATAAGCAGTATGGTTATGTATAGTTTTTATTTGTAGGACTTGTAATCATTTTACATATATTAGACGTTTTAGATATATCTTAAGGTTTTTTATTATTATTATAGTTCATAAATAGTTTAAGGTTTTTATGACTAAACATATTTTCTGTGCTGGAATGAATCTCTTTGACTGTATAATATTTATTTATTTATTTTGAGATTTATATCCTGCCCTTCCAAGCGGCTCAGGGAGGCTAACAAGCGGCTAATGCCGGATTAAATAGATAAAATACAATAAAAATATTACATATCCACAATAAAATTCATAACAGTATTTAAGGTGCTCTGTTATCCTGTATATAAATCCCCAAGATGGACAGTAATCCCAAATCGACAGCCAGCTTTATTAAATAGCGAGGGCTCCAGCAGTGATGTTCTCCCCACTTCCGCCAGGCAACACATACCCCCCCATAATAGGGGTAGATGATGGAACAGTACCACGGTGGTGGAATAGTGGTGGTGGCAGCTCCTGATCAAAAGCCTGGCGGAAGACCTCCAGGTAGGAGCTGCCACCGAAAACACCCTGGCCCTAGTTTGGGCAAACTTAATGGGTCGGGGGCCTGGAACTTCCAGGAGGTGGAGCCTCCCCAATCGTAGTGCTCTTGAGGGAACATACGGGAAGAGGCAGTCCCTTAGGTAAGCTGGACCCCGGCCATTCAGGGCTTTAAAGGTAAGAACCAGCACTTTGAAGCGAATCCGGTATGCTATCGGCAGCCAGTGCAGCGCTTGCAGCATTGGCCAGATGTGGTCCCATGTGATCCCGTCTAGGGAGACCCATCAACAGCCTGGCTGCAGCATTCTACACTAGTTGCAGCTTCCGAATTTGCGACAGAGACAGTCCAAAGTAGAGAGCATTACAGTAGTCTAGCCGTG
>NW_015161414.1:1249975-1270586 GCF_001447785.1 Gekko japonicus | reverse complement strand
TTTCCTGGAGAAGTTGGCATAACACTGTCATTTAACGACAGCGACAAAGATATGCTTTTTCTAAAAAAGAGAAAAAGTGAACCATGGTAGCACATCCATGCTTCAATGCCAAACCAGCAGGTTAAAGCACAAGTGCAAATGCTTTCATTAATAGTGAAAATTATTCCCCAAATTAGGAGAGCTAATATATCTGCTTAGCAGCATTACCAAATGCCAAGTCTCTGGGTTTGGAAGCCTTGAGGCAAAGGCTCAGCAATGGTATTGATCTCAGTGTTCAGTGTAACCATTTGGTTTTATGAGCAACACAGTGGTTAATGGTATTAACTATTTGTTTCTCCGTAGGAGCAAAATAACCTGCTTATTATTGCTGATGAGTTTTGAATTCTGTTGTAGGGTAAAGATTATGGTCTATATTTCTTCCCCCCCCCCACCAGAGCTGTAGCAAGAGTAAGCAGCTGTCACTGTGCTGCCACCCCAGGGGGCTTAAGGTGCCTCTGAGTGGGGTTCGCTTGCCCACTCACCCTTTCCTCATAGCGGACAGAGACCTCTCGCCCTCATCATAGCCAGTCCATATCAGGCAAGTGTTTGTTTTTAAAGAAAGTATTATTTTATTTGAATTTTAATACAATTATAAAAAACAAAGAAGAGATACAGAATCCTCATAAAATACATTGCCAAAGAAAATCATGATCCACCCTGTCACGTGAACATAGAGAATCCATTTCCAGCAGTTGTCAACATTACTATTAAATCTAGTTATACAGTTAGCAGCTCTGTTTTTTGTATTGCTCTTGACCATAAATTATCTAATCTATGAACATCTCTGTTACTCTGGGAAGCAGTTGATCTCACCAAAGTATACATTTCCTTTACTTTCAGCAACCAATTTATAGACTGGGGGTATTATTTTGTTTCCAGTACCTGGCAAAAACCAGTCTGGTATATCAGGCAAGTCTTATCAGGAGAGAGAAATAAGTGCCTCCTTAGTGGACCTTCTTTTCTCACATGGAAGTTGCATGTCTCAGGTAACAATGTCTTTCTTCTGAGGATGCCTCTGCATCAACCATCCCCCTCCTGGATCCTTTAGTCACATCTCCCATGCTTAGAGGCAACGGAGGTGGCTGCCACACAGAGCTAGGCATTTGCACGGCCTCTCAGGGCTGATGTCCCCTTGTGATGGAGCTGGGAGCGATGAAGACGAGTGCAGTCCAACTTTTCCGCCACTACAGCCACCACTCACTGCTCCCCCAGCATTTTTATACTGGTGGTGGTGAGGAGGCAGTTCCTGCTGTGTTGGCAGCTGCACAGCATCACTTCTGGCCCAGCCATCCCTTCTTCTGGTCAGGCTGTTGAGGCCACATAGTCACCACCCGATACTCACAGGGCCATGATTTCTCAGAAACCTTTGTGGCCTGAGTACCGAGTGAAATACAACGTGAAGATGTTGATATGCTGGCAAAGACAGATGGAAGGTATTGCTGACCACAGAGTTCCCTCTTCCTTGGGAGGGGGGGCAACAGCAGCAAGCACTGCTGGCAGTGTCAACCTCCCACACCCGCCTCACAGCTTGAGCCAATGGTATTAGTTTACATATAGACTGCATAACCAGCAGAGCAATGTTCATAAAATGGATGCAGTGCACCAAGGTAATGCCACAACTTTCTGTATTCTTGTAGTAAACAAGGCAGAAGAGGCATGTGGTTGTGAGACTAGGAAAGACTCACCTATATTCAGTCCTAAGGACCTTCTGGCTGCATCTATACCCACTTTTGACCTACTTGCTTTGCACAGGATGCTGTTGTGGCATATCATTCTAGTGCCATAAGAGCTAAACCTTTTTTTAAAAAAAAATTAGGATCAGGTTTTTAGAAAAGTCAAGTTCATTCATTGTACTTACATCCGACTCTTCCTCCCCAAGCAGTCTCCTATCCAGGAATAAGGAGGAGGAGGCTGTCTGAATGTTGAGAGTGTAACATATCATGTGCTCTCAGACTACTCTTGAGCTGCTGTGGGCTTACAGATAGATATCAGATACTGCTGAAATTTAATGCATTATAAGCTCACAAGAAATAAAACATTGATGAACACAGCTCCCTTCCCATGGCAGGATAAATTCACTCCATTTGAAAAGTCAGCTGATAGTTGCTGAATGCAAGGAAAGTACATGGATGCTCAAATAACTTATTTCTCCTCTCAGGAAATGAGGTCAGCTTATAACTAGCACCTACTCCCTGGTTTAGTGAAGGATCACAGTGTGTGTGACTCATAGTATCAGTTGGAATTTTAAAAGCATTTATTTGGGGGAAATAAATGTTTGGGTTCAGTGGGCAGCAATTGGACTTCCTGGGAACATACTGCTTGAAAGAGCTTCCACTCATTTCCATGCAAATATCTTTGTTTGAACTTGCGTATACCAGCAGCAGTGGTAAAGCTGTTTATCAAGCAAAACTATTGTTTCTGCTGTATATGTATCTATTTCAGGGAAAATGCATTGTTTTGGGAAATTGAGAAGGCACAAATCAAGGGATGTATCTGCTCCAGTAAACAGAACTCATTATTTTCCTTGTGGCAGGTTGCTTACAGGGCTTCTAGCTTGACACTCAAAAGCTCTTTACAACATTATTTATTTCTAACATATATATATACCAATGTATGGTAATTAAATAACACGTAAAACCTGTTTTAAATGTAATATATTGAATACAAATGGGTATTAGGAAGTAGACTTTGGTGAGAACATCTTTTCAAAGTGGATTCTGAGTAGTGGTATCTTCTATTTTCTTGTTATGAGATCTATAGTAGACCTTCCTTTGAACCTTGATATATTACTTTATCTGTTAAAGGTTCTAACAAATATGTAGAAGTGGTGAAAATATATAATATTGAATATGTGGTAATGATGAAACTAATGATGTAGTTGCAAAACAGATTAGTTATGAAGTTTGAAACCTAAAATGTTGAATATAATCGTACCCCAACAGAAGTAAGAACTAATGTATTTTTATACACAGTACCATAAAAATTATAATGAAGGGGATGTAAGGGGAAATATTTTCTGTCTTATACAATTTGTAATACATGATTGTCCTTGACAAACACAATTACGATGTATAATACCCTTTTTTCTTTCCCCTTTCTTTATTGTGACCCTACTGTTTTCCTAAAAAAAATAGTAATACAAAAAATAAAAATAAACTAGAACTGGAGGCAAGACTATTTGCTAAGTGTCTAGAAATTGAACTTCCAGAGAATACTGTCACTGCAGTACTATGCAGCACCCTCCTAAGCTACTTGACGTCAGTAGACTAATAGAAGGGTGTAATTCTGATGAGAATTCCACTGTGTGTTTGGAGAAGGGGCATTCATCCATTATTACATGTTACAAATGTCTCATTCTCTGAGTTAGACACTCATATATGAATGTTTGTCATCCACATATTCTCCTAAACAGTATTGGTGTACATGCAGGACTTTTGTACATTTTGTACATTGCTTGGTCAATATATATGCAGTTCAAATGATGCTGATGATTTTGTATATTGCCAATGTAAATGCTAAGCTTAATAGCTGAGCAGTGTACAACATCCCTAGTTAATACTGTCAGTGTGTTCATTATCAGGTAGCTTTTTTCACTGCCATTCTTCTTGTTTTCAATTTCTCTAGCCTACAGTTATCCTCATCTTGACACAATAATTCTTCTTGGCTATTATCATTAACAATTGCTCAGCAGATTGCTTGTCCTCTTATATATTCAGGAGAGGAACACCATGCTTTCATTTGCTTTCTACCATCATCTTTTGTTTTGGAATCCAGCAGTTTAGTGCCTGGCATATTAGACATGCTTCATATTCATTTGCTCAGTATGCTTTAAACTATGGTTTTATGCAGTCACTTATAGTGGGTTCAACTTTCCATAACCACATGTAAACCTTGGATTATCCAATTAAAGGTAAAGGTAAAGGTTCCCTTACTCGAAAGCCAGTCAAGTCCAACTCTAGGGTTGCGGTGCTCATCTCCGTTTCAAAGCTGAAGAGCCAGCGCTGTCCGAAGACATTTCCGTGGTCATGTGGCTGGCATGACTAAACACCAAGGCGCACGGAACGCTGTTACCTTCCCACTGAAGTGGTACCTATTTATCTACTTGCAATTTCTTGCTTTCAAACTGCTAGGTTGGCAGGAGCTGGAACTAGAGATGGGAGCTCACTCCATCATGCGGCAACTCGGGTCTCGAACTGCTGAACTACTGACCTTCCACAGCCTGCAGTTCAGTGTCTTAACCACTTGAGCCACCGCAGCTCCTTGATTATCCAATTACTCAGTGACAATTTTCTTTTCTCTGGCAGGTTGTAAGAGTGGAGAATTGTCAAAACATGGTGCAGTTTTCTTCATTGTTTTCTGAACTACAATGATCTGAAGCTTTTTTACTTTTGACCTAATGTGAAACGTTGATTAAATGTAGTGTGCCAGATGGTTATTGCAGCATCATACAGATAGTTTCTCTAGTACAAACTCTTCTGGCACATGACACGCTCTAAAGTTTAACTTGAATCTGGTTCCACTGCCTTCCCTTCTGTTGTACAATGAAGTCAAGCTCTAAGAACTGCCAAAGTGAGATTAGTTGGGTACGGTTTACATTAGATTGCCATTTATAGTTTTAATACAAAGATCTCTGCAGTTTAGAGTAGGTATGGGCATGAACCACATTTTTGTGATTTGGTTCGTGGTTCGTGACTAAATCATAAACCGAACCATGAACTGATACACCAGTTCACCAACCACACCATGAACTGATATGTCAATTTGCGAACCAAAATGGTTCATATCGGTTTGTGAGCCTTTTAAGGTTTAAACCCCTATTTTCTGTTCCATGCAGCTTTTTGCAGGGAGCAGAAAGCAGCTGTTTGCTTTAAATGCCTCCAAGCCATTTAAACCATTTTCTAATCCTCGCGAAAAGCCACTGAGAACAGAAAGCAGGAGTTTCCAAACAGCTGAGCGGTTGGTTTAAACGGCTCAGAGCCATTTAAATCTTGCTTTCTGCTCCCCATAGCTTTTCCAAGCCATTTAAACCAAACAGCTGAGCAGTGGCGAGCTCCCCGCTGTTCAGCTGTTTTTCGTGAAGAGTAGAAAGCACTTCATGCTCTTCATTAACCACCACAAACCACCATGAATTGTATCAAAATTCATGGAAGTTCATGGTAGTTCTTCAGTTCACAAACATCGCTTTGTGAACCATCAACCACCCAAAATTTGTGATGAATTTAAGTTTGTCAACAGGTTTGTGCTCATCCCTAGTCTAGAGATGTCAAGATGTTAGGAGTCCTGAGGGACACAGAATTCCATAGGCCTTAAGATGCCTTTCATTTGAAGGGTCAGTGAACCTCAAAACATTCAGTGATGCTGCAGGAGGAATAAAAATTATATGTGCCATATGCCTGTGACCAAAGTTTCGTTTTTGCATCACTGCTGCAGTGTAGTTCTCAAGCCCTTGATTGCAGGGACATTTCGTACATCTGACGTAAGAGGGAAGGGATGTAAACAATGTGTGAGGCACCTGCACATCCAGTTTCTCCCACATCTCTAAAATCAGAAGATGCACTGTACATTATGAACAATATTTGAATGCCAAGAGCTTTAAATCTGGTAGTTTTGAATGTTTGGGCCCCAGTGAAGGTTCTTCCTCTTCTTTTAAAAAAGAACTGCATATGTCTTCATAAATTTTCAGCAACATCATAATTAAATTATTGCAGAATTAAGAAACTTCACTTGGTGCACAGTGACAGCAATATAACATCATCCTCTAATGGCAATCTGAAATAGGTACTCTGTGCATTTATTAGAAAATAAGTGGAGCCAGCAATTCCAGACAAATTCAGGTAGAAGTTTATGAACTTCTTGAACAGCCAAGGAGTTTTATAAGGTGTCCTTCAAATCATATTTCTTCTAAAGCAATTTCAGGTAGGTTATTGTGCTTTCACATGACTGAAATTTGTGTCTAAGTGACTGCTGTGGAACCATGCTGGGGTGAATTATGAATTGTAGAATTTTGTGATATGAACTTTGCCATCTGGTCAACACTCTATTGTGATGACATTGCCATTTTATTTTATGAACAATGAAACCATTGTCACAAACACACTCATACATTGGCTTTCATGTGTCTCTAGTCTAAAGAAAGGCACTAGATAAAGTGATTGTGTTGAATTGAAACAATAAACTTGTGGGGCAAGGAAAAAATGGATTTCATCTAGTCTGATCTTTTTGTGAGGAGTGACTAAAATTGGACCCAAAATGTCAAACGAGTCCTTAATAGAACATTTTCCATTCATTTCCATTTGTCTGTTAGAAATACCACACCTTTTACATTCTAGAATTGTATTTTCCCCTTGGCAGAGCTGCAACTCATCAGTTATCTTGCAATCAAGCAAAGCTCCTTTCCCCTTTCTTCCTGTTTCTAGTTGATGATTGCCTAGCCAACAGGAAAGAAAATATTCCCAGGCATACTTGGAACTATTAAATCCCATTCATTTTCTTTTACTCTTGTCCAGGGAGGTTGTACAATCTTGTAGACTACAATTGCTTTTCCAGTGTATTTCACAAGGCAGATATACCATTATCTGGGATATATTCTTGCATCTTAATTGCATATTATGCAATGACTAAGCCTTGGACATTTGATGCAAATGTATTGGGCACAGAATTTTAATTGGATTGTCATTTCCTGCTCTTGGATAGTTCTGTTAAATGTATAGCTAAATGTAATATGATAACAGAGTGTGTGTAGGACTGTTGAAAATTAAACCTAAATACTCTGTTACAATTAAAATTAATTACTACAGAGGGAATGTGCTAGTTTTTGATATACCCTGATAACATTCTATGACATAAAGAAAATTTCCATCTTATGTTCCTGAGAACTGCTGCTTCAGACAACATGTATTGAGCACAGCAAAAGCAAAAGACTTGGTATGATGCCAAGGTGAGAGAGTGAGTCTTCAAGCCAGGAGACCAAGTCCTTGTTTTGAAACCTCAGAGGAAGCATAAACTGGAAGTAGCGTGGGAAGGATCTTTTAAAATTGTAAACTAGGTTTCTAGTGTAAACTATTTCGTCAATGAGGATCTGGGGGGGGGGGCATGTAAATTATGGCATGTCAAAATGTTAAAAACCTGTCCAGGACAGAGGTGAACTGGCCCTTGTGACTAGGAGAGAAAATGCCCTCAAAGCATAGAGTTTTGCCTTCAAACTAGAGCATTGCTGTACAATGTCCCCAATGTGATGACATCACTTCCATGTGATGTCAGAGTGTTGGTGATGTCATGTGGTGACATCACTGTTTGGTAGTGGGCTTTCCCCTACTGGCCACCTGGCCCCCGGTGGGCAGAAGCCCCCCAAGCCAGGGGATTCCTTGCCCAGACCTGGGGAATGGCAACCCTATGTATAGGAAGTTTGACCTGTTGGAATTTAAGATCATAAAATGCAAATTCCTAATACACCCCATTGCCAGGAGAGGCTTGAAAGAACCTCCCCTGAAACAATGAGAAAAAGGGTGGGACGTGTAACTGACAGCAAATGGTTAATACTTTAGCTCAGTCCGACAACCTTAAGTGACAGGGCATTCAAATAGAATTCCGCAGTTGAGAGTGTCAGTTAAGAGTCACATTTAAGAATTACAGTTGAGAGTGGAGTGAAGGAGAGTTAAGCAGAATGAGAGGATCAAAGAGGATCCTGAATTAGAAAAGTGGGATGAGTAGCCCTTCCTTGAGCCAGCAATGTTCTATATGAACATAAGCAATTTTGGACCCCCCCCCCCCGTCCTGAGCCCCAGGTACAAAAGTAGAGCAATTATTTTCTTGGTGTTCACCTCTACATGGTATATACGTAATCTTGCAATGTTGTGCAGTGCTGTATTTGTTTCCCCCATATGCCCAATCCACACATCTGAAAAAACTGATTTTGAAAATAAGCGCTTTCTTTAGTTATCTCAATCCTGTTGGGTTAGAGGTCAGTGGGAAGGGGAAATTACATGGCTTCTCACTCTAGTATTCCATCCTTGCCCATTTTGCCTAACAAATTTCCTGAAAAAATATAAAAGCCTAATGTATTGGCACTTCCCAGCTCTCCCATTGGCTGTGTTGTGTGCTCCATCAACCATTAGCCCATTAACCGCCACTCAAGAGTACTTGTGTGCCATTGGCTGGGTGCTGGGTCTGATCCTCTCACCCACTGCCAGCCTGGCCTCTATTCCCTGACAGAATAAACTGCCAAAACGGCTGTCTCTCCTGACGAAGACACTTCACATCGTCCTGCTGCTAGGCTCACTTTAGCTTCAGTGATTGTTGATAAGCAACAAAGCTTGGTTCTGTCAGTAAAAGATTGGAGGAGGAGGCCCTTTCTAGGCCTATTTTGGCCTCTCAGAGAAAACTCATTGGGGCCTGTCCTGACTAGGGTTGCCAGCTCCAGGTTGGGAAATTCCTGGAGATTTTGTGGTGGAGTCTATGGAAGGCAGAGTTTGGGCAGGGGAGAGGCCTCGGCTGAATAGAATGCCATAGAGTCCACCCTCCAAAGCAGTTATTTTCTCCAGGGAGACAGAGATCTGTTTTCTGGAGTTCAGTTGTGATACCAGACGATCTTCAGGCTTCACCTGGAGGTTGGCTACCAGAAGCCTGGCAGCACCCTCTGGGTGACTTGATGACACCTTACTGGCATGACAACTAGGCCTGGCTGCTTGCTCCTGTCCACCTCCAGCAGCTCCTTTATTTTTTAATATTTAAATTAAATGTTAAGAAGAGGAGGAGATTGGATTTATACCCTGCCCTTCACTACCCGAAGGAGTCTCAGAGTGACTTACAATCCCTTCCCCTTCCCCTCCCCCCACGACATTTGCCCTATGAAAGTCCTGTGAGTTATGTGGGGCTGAGAGAGCTCTCTTGAGAACTGCCATTGAGATAACAGCTCTGAAAGAACGTATGACTGACCCAAGGTCACAACAGCAGCTGCATGTGGAAGAGTGGGGGATCAAACTCAATTCTCCTAGATTAGCATTCACACTCTTAACCACTACTCCAAACTGTCTCTCAGCTAGGACAGCCAGTGTGGCATAGCAGTTAGCACTTCAGAGCAGGGTCTGTCAGACCCAGGTTCTTGCTGTGGAAGATGAATGGGTGATTTTAGACCAGTCACAGACTTTTAGCCTAACCTACCTCACAGGGTTGTTGTGCAGATCAAAAGGGGGAGAGGAGAATGATGTAAGCTGCTTTGGTCCCCACTGGGGAGAAAAACTGTACTGTTCCTCCTGGGGAACAATTGTTGCCAATCTCCAGGTGAGGGCTGGATATCACTCGGAATTACAACTGCTCTCCAGATGGCAGAGATCAGTTCCCCTGGAGAAAATGGTGGACTCTGTCTCATTATACCCTGCTGAGGTGGACCCCCTATGAAAGCCAGTGTGACGTAGCAGTTGGTGCTTCAGGGCAGGGTCTGCCAGACCCAGGTTCTTGCTGTGGAAGCTGATTGGGTGATTTCAGACCACTCACAGGCTTTCAGCCTAACCTACCTCACAGGGTTGTTGTGCAGATTGAAAGGGGGAGAGGAGAATGATGTGAGCTGCTTTGGTCCCCACTGTGGAGAAAGACTGTTCTTTTCCTAGATAGAGGCTGCAGGGAGGGTGGAAGAGATGGAAAGCTGAAATCAGAGGGACAGATAAAGGTAGGTTGATGGTTGGCTGGCTGGTTGCCAATTCCAGATTGGGAAATTTCTGGAGATTTGAGGGGTGGAGCTTGGAGAGGGTGGAGTTTGAGGAGGGGTGGGACTTCAGAAAGGTACAATGCCATAGACTCCATCCTCCAAACCAGTCTTTTCCTCCTGGGGAAACATTGTTGCCAATCTCCAGGGAGGGCTGGAGATCACTCAGAGTTACAACTGCTCTTCAGATGGCAGTTCCCATGGATAAAATGGTGGACTCTGTGTCATTATACCCTGCTGTGGTTGCCATAGAAAATTGATGCTGAGTGCCCAAGGCCGGGGCACTCACCCAGAGCCTCTTTTTAGAGTTTGTTGTATTTATTCCTTATTCCTAGTGCTTACATAAATCAAAACTTCTAAACTGGATCACAAATACTTTCACACCATTACCTAGGAACTTTAATTTGATCCAGGAGGTTCTGAGCACATACCAGCATGATGAATAGAATACTGATGATTGTGTATGTTTATAAGCAGCACATACATGTGAAATATTATGCATGACCTGCCCGTGATACCCTAGGGAACATATTATCTAAGAAACCAGTAAATTATTAGCATGCATCAACTGCAGCTATCCAGCCAGTTGCCTAGCTGAATGCTGCCAGCTGCACAAATACAAAAGTGCTCAAAATGCTGCTAATTTCATGTTGAGGATGCAGCCATTGTGAGCTCTGAAGTTTTTAAATGTTTACTTGTGAAAATCAAATCCTCATTACTTACAAGGATGTAAGTCACAGATTATCCCAGCACATGTAAAGCAAATATGTAGCTTAGCAGTAAAGTAAATTAATTGCCAATCATTACTTTCTACCATTCCTTGAATCTGTTCAATATTTTATGGGAGGGCCTTGACAAGGACAGAAGAGAAAGGAACTGGAAAGACTGGGATCTTCTCTTTTTCATCCTCAGTTTTCTCTCAGTAGAATGGGGTATATTTAAACTTAAAATGGTTGTTGTATGGGTAGGGTTACCATATTTTGAAAAGCAAGCAAGTGGACATATTTCATGACTGAATGCTTCAAACCAGTGATCACTACAATTTAAGCTGTGATAATTGCTAGTAACTAGGAATATTTAACCTTCCAACCCTAAAAGAGGAGATTTTCATCAGTTTTTCAAAAAGAGCCCCAAAGAGGACACTTATATAAAAAAAGACATTTCTAAAACCATGACATGTGGTAACCCCTTGTATGAGGGCTTTTTTTGTAAATGAGGGTTTTTTGGGGGTAAAATGGCTATATAATAATGAAATAAAATCCATCTTGGATTCAACACATTTTTGAAGAAGATACTCTTTCCACATCTCTCAAGTTCTTTGGAGCAATCAATCCCCTGCTGATAGAGCTTCATAAAACATTTCCATGCATCAACCCCCTTCTTTCAGATTCCCACTGTGCACATTTCATTGACTACTACAGTTGAAGATACATGGGCAAATAGAGAAGGTAGGGTGAACCAGCCCCTGTGCATGTGCTTGCTTTGCTACAAGTCTGTAACCTCTAGGCTGTTGCTTTTAAACTTCAATTTTTAGAACCATCTGAGACAGGTAGAGTAGTAACATCCTTTATTAGAATGCATTGACCAACAACAGAGCTTTCATATCATTCAATGTCACCCCCCAAAATAATTGTCATTGTATCAGTTCACACATTCCACTGCTAGTCATCAGTTAACGAAGGCTAAATCTTGTGATACATATGCATGCATTTATTTATTGAATTCATTTATTTAGATCACTTGTACTCTGCTTTTCAAACAATTGCCCCAAAGGGAGGATACAAAACAGGACAAAATGTATTCAAACACCAGGAACAAATATCAACAAAGTAAGTTAGCACAATGTATTAAAAAAGCAAGTCATAAAAACAGCAAGCACTCTAAAAATTAGCCCCAACTTAATTAAGAGCTTGACCAGATGACATTTATTTAACCTGGCTCCTAAAATCTAACAAAGAAGTTCCACCAGGCAAAACTCCCTAGGGAGCATAACTGATATGATCTATCAACTTCCTAACTCTCCAAGAATGGTTTCTGATGGTAATCTTAAAGATTTGGGAAGCAGTGGTCCTTTAACCTCTTAAAGGACCACTGCTTCCCAAATCTTTAATTGGTAATCTTTAAATGGTAATCTTAAAGATTTGGGAAGCAGTGGTCCTTTAACCTCTTAAAGGACCACTGCTTCCCAAATCTTTAAGATTACCATCAGAAACCATTCTTGGAGAGTTAGGAAGTTGATAGATCATATCAGTTATGCTCCCTAGGGAGTTTTGCCTTTATAAGTCAAAACATAAATTTAACTGTGACCAGAAATCAACCCAAAGTGTACTGTAGGTATCCTTCTAGGCTTACTTTCAAAAATTCTTAATGCACATTTTAACTGTTTGCTGTGAAGTGTCTGAGAGCATCTTTTAATCCACTATCCCTTACAAACTTCACATCCACATTTGATCCCTCCATCCAAAACTGTTGGAATTAGGAAAGTGATGAAAGTATCAGTCTTTACAGGTGAGCAAACAATAGTTTCTAATCTCTGCCTATCTGTGTCATCCTTCCATTTAGTATATTAAAACATATACTTGTTTAGTTGTAGATTTTCTGGGCTGTATGGCCATGGTCTTCGCATTGTAGGATCTGACGTTTCACCAGCAGCTGTGACTGCCATCCTCAGAGGTATAACACAGAAAGATGGAGTACTCTCTGTGTCAAGGTGAGAAGAAAAATGGTAGGCAGGTAATTGTCAGACTCGGGCCTGAATTGGGATTTATTACGGTTGTATTACTAATGCCAGTTTCGCTTTTGTATTCTTGCTTGCTTGGGACACATCTGGCTTCTGGCTTCATCTACTATCTCATGCCCTTGCTGCCACGAGATTCCTAAGGGGGGGAGTGTGAAAGAGAGATTGTTGTAGTAGTAGGGATGTGCCTCCATAACTGTAACTTTTCTTGAAGCAGCCCCCAAGGAACAACTGGATTTTCACACAGGAGTGACCTTGGGTGAAGATAAGACTTTGGGAATAGCTAGTTGGTCGTATATCTATCAGAACCAGTAGTAGGCTGGTGTGTGTGACATATGCATGGAATGTGGGCATTCATCTTTACTTTCCATCTCCCGCCCTGGACTCACCAGTCCTAACAAAGGCGTTCATCTCTACAGTTGACCAAATCTTTCCAATAAACTTCTTTAAGTAATATTGGCTGAAGAGTGGTTTCACTGGGAGCCTGACAGTAATTTATATCTACTCAGGGAAGTGGGGTAGGGCTGAGTCTGTATGAGTTCCCCAGGCTGTGACATGCTAATGGAGGAGCTTTCCTGAGGAGGTTCTTTTGCATATGGATTGGCTGTTGAAATTCTAATCCTGTGTAGTGCTAAGATGTAGAGCGTTTTGTGTTTTTCAGGACAGGAAACCATGCCCTATTTATTTTAAAACTCTCTTCTTTCCTGTTGAAATTGTGTTTATGTTTATGAATTTCAATGGCTTCCCTGTGTAATCTGACATGGTAATTGGAAGTGTTGTCCAGCCTTTCAGTGTCTTGGAATAAGATACTGTGTCCTGTTCGAGTTAGGCTATGTTCAGCCACTGCTGATTTTTCAGGTTGACCCGGTCTGCAGTGTCTTTCATGTTCTTTTATTGTCTGAATGCTATGCTGTGTGGTCCTGATGTAAACTTGTCCACAACTGCATGGTATGCGGTATACTCCTGCAGAAGTGAGGGGGGTCTCTTCTGTCTTTTGCTGATCATAGCATCTGTTGTATTCTTCTGGTGGGTCTGAATACTGTTTGTAGGTTGTGTTTTTTCATAAGTTTTCCCATCTGATCAGTGATTCCTTTGTTATACAGCAAAAACACT
This sequence comes from Gekko japonicus, assembly GCF_001447785.1. Lineage (NCBI taxonomy): Eukaryota > Metazoa > Chordata > Lepidosauria > Squamata > Gekkonidae > Gekko > Gekko japonicus. Next base: position 1,256,997 of record NW_015161414.1, on the reverse strand, counting down.
TTTCCTGTGGGAGTCTGTTTTTTCTCAGTTGTTTGTTCTACCTTTGGTTTAATTGATCTTCTGATTTCATTCTTGGAGTAGCCATTTCCTTGAAGTGAATGGTTTAGATGATTTAGTTCATCATTGAGAAAGTGTGGTTCACATATCCATCTTGCGCTGTCTAGAAATGTTTTGATTATGACTCTTCTTTGCTGAGGGTGGTGGTTGGAGTGTTTGTGTAAATAAGGATCTGTGTGAGTTGGTTTTTTGTAGACCTTATGACCTAATTGAAACATACTTGTTTGTTTTGCTCTGAACAACATTTTATGCAATATTTAAATAAATAATGCCACAATCCATGAGACTAGTCTATGGAGTCAGAGAAATGGAAGGGAGGCTATGAGCCAGTTTGGTGTAGTGGTTAAGTGCGTGGACTCTAATCTGGGAGAACCGGGTTTGATTACCCACTCCTCCACTTGCCCCTGGCTGGATGACCTTGGGCAAGCCGTAGTTCTGATAAGAGCTGTTCTTGAAAAAGAGCAGTTTCTGTCAGAGCTCTCTCAGCCCCACCTACCTCACAGGGTGTTTGTTGTGGGGAGGGGAAGGGAAAGGAGTTTGTAAGTCACTCTGAGACTCCTTTGGGTAGTGAAGGGCGGGGTACAGGGGTCATTTCCTGTCAGAGCACACCGAAGCAGCGCTCTGGCAGTAGGAACCCCAGCAAGCCCTGCCCCCAGCAGCCCTTGGGAGCAAGAAGCTGAAGCAGCAGCAAGGTAAGTTTTTGGGGCCTCCACTTGCTGTTTCTGGCTGGCCTGCCTGCCTTGGCCATTTATGTGGCGCCCGGTCTCAACCCCTCACTGGCGGCGAGGGGCGTTGGGGGAGCCAGGCAGGGCAGGGTGACTGGGGCCAGCAGGAGTGGGCGCTGGTGGCGAGGCGAGCCCCAGAGAAGGCAAGTGAGGGGCGGCAGTTGCCATGGCGGGTATGAGTGCAGTGCCGTCGGTGGGCACCTACTTTGCTTTCAAGTGGGAAGTACTGCTGGGGCTCTTTGAGTGGCTGCACGCCCCTGAGCATCACCGCGTACGCCTCCTCTATGGCCAGCTCTGTCGGAGGGGAGCCGGTCCTGATGTGTCCGGCTGCCGAGCACGGGGCCGAGAGGCGGGGCAGGTGGGCATCGCCTTCAGGGAAGCCCATGGCAGCTCCGACAGCCCTCGAAGGGTGCGCATGCTCACAGCGCGTGGCCCTGAGGAGGCAGGTGTCTGGGCCTGCCCGCCCCTGTGCACACCTGCTCCTTGGCAAACAAGCTAGAGACCAGCAGGTGGGGCGATGGGCCCCTATCGGAGCTTCGGGTGAATGGCCCCTTCGGCGGGGAGCAGGGCAGGTAAGTGGCAGCGGAGGGCCGGCCCGGAACCAGCCCTCCTGGGTGGGAGTGGAATGGGGCCAGGTGTCACGCTGGCTCTTTCCAGGCACCTCAAGGAAGTGAGCAAGCAAGCTCCAGGGGGCAGGAGCTCAGTCGAGGGCGCTCCACGGGGGGGGGGGGGGGGAAAAAGCCCCCCCTCGTCAGGTTTGGACAGTTAGGGTGTTGGAGAGGGACTGCTGCCACCTCCTCCTCCAGTAGGCAGGGAATCTCAGCTTGTCATATTTTGGGGAGAGGTCTCCTGTGTCCTGCAAACTCCCAGCCAGTGGAAAGCTAGTGGGGTGGAGGGGGGCAGTGGGTGGTCTAGTCTCCCATCCAAATACTAACAAGGATCAGCCCTGCTAAACTTCTGAGATTGGAGGAGATCAGGCTAGACAGGGTTTAAGAATTTGAAAATTCCCACGACGGCTGTGATTGGCTCTCGCAAGATCAGGGCCTCCCCCTACCCTTTCTGCTGGCTGCTGGACTGGTGAGTAATGGGGAAGGTGCAGGCTACCCCCCCATGCACTGCCACCGCGTCCCCGCCAAAGAGGGAGAGGGCACGCTGGGCGGCTGTCTCACTCCCTCTCTCTTGGCCGCCAGCTGAACTGTGCCGGCTGGATGTGGGGTGGGTGGCTGAAGTTTAAACAGCCAGCACGGCGCCCAGTCCAGAGCCCGGGGGAAGAAGGCATTAGGCACTCTCCCCGTGGCTGGTGCGAATCAGAGTTGGGCAGAAGGTGATTAAGCCCTGTGAAAGTCAGCGGCTTGATCCTATTTCAGTGGGAAGGGGGGGGAGGAGAAGGAGCGAGTGGCGAGAGACACACACACACTTTCAGGGTTGGCTTTTTTTTTTGTAAGTTAATTCATTTCCAGGAGGTTCCTCCTCTCCAATCTTTGATGCAATCCCCAAGCTGCTCGGAGGGGGTGGAAACCTGTTCCACTAGCCCCCGGCATTTGTTTAAAGTCCAAGGGAAGTCTTTTGCCATCCAGAGCTTTCCCCCCCTTTTTTGCCATCAAGTCACGGCTGACTTATGGTGACGGGGGGGGGGGTTTGCAAGGCAAGAGAGCTACCAAGATCTGAGGAGACAGGGCTACCCAGAGCTTTACATGCCCCAAAACGTACAGCTGGGTGCAAAGCCCAAACCTCAGGCAACTCATGTAGGCTGGAAAGTACTGGGTTCGCCGCATGGAGGACTCGGATGACGACATGAGTTGCACGCGTTTATTGTACTTAACACAAGACTAACTAAAATGGCCCTGCAAGACCAACTATATATACACCCACCCAGCACAGCCCTAATCCATTGGAGGGTTTGAATTTCCCGCCAAAGTGGCTATTGGTTGGGGCTGGGGGGAACTAGGCGAGCGATGCGGGGTGCGTTGGCTGGAACGGAGCTCAGTGCTGTGCTGGGATGTGAGCCAGGCCTGCCTCAGCGGGATCCCATCCTCGTCGCCACTGAAAAGTACTGGGTTTGCCGCATGGAGGACTCGGACGACAACATGAGTTGCACACGTTTATTGTACTTAACAAAAGACTAACTAAAACGGCCCTGCAAGGCCAACTATATACACACCCACCCAGCACAGCCCTAGTCCATTGGAGGGTTTGAATTTCCTGCCATAGTGGCTATTGGTTGGGCCTGGGGGGAACTTGGATCCTATGTTCCCTTTGTCCAGGGGAGCCAAGCTCCTGTCTTTGCCGCGGACCCCTGGTGGCGGTCCGCTTACATAACATAGGCTTTGCCAGATGTCTTCCACAAGGGCATCGTCCCAGACCAACACGAAAGTGCCCCCCCCCCAGCCCCAAATTTGGCAGCAAAGGAAGTGTTGCTGGGGCAAATGTAGGCAAACCATCCCCCCTTCCCAATCCTGATATTGCAAAATAAAATGCTACCCTGGGAGAGGAAGCTACAGCCAGAAGCACCTGACTGGCGCAGAAGCTCTCCCTGACAGGAGGAGGAGAGGGAGGTCTGGGAGAAAAAATCTGCTACTTGTACTTGTCTAACTTGCTCAGGATCTTTGTGCAGTAGCTTTTTTTGGACTGCTCTGGTAGGTGGTAAATAATTCGGGGTGAGGGCTTGTAGTTAATCAAAAAAAAATTGCAGCATTCATTGAAGAGAACTTTGGATTAAAACTTTGGTATGTGGCAACCTTGTGCTGAAAATTATTGTTGAACTCCCTGAGGAAGATTCGGAAACAGAAGGATATCTGGACCTTTGTTGGAGGAAGACATGAGCACATGTTATAAAGAGACTTTAAGGAGTCCTCCCTTTTGAAACTTTTAATAGAGGAGGACTGTTATTAAAGGTTGTACAATAGCTTTTGAGATTCTTGGAGATGATTTTTGATATTTTTGATTAAGATGATTTATTATATATGTAGAAATTATTGAAAAAATATTTTTCAAAAATATACAATTATTTATGATATGTTATAATCATCTATGCACGGTACTTGTTGTATGTTGGTTTTCCTACTTAGCGTGGGTCCTTGTTTGGTTTTGTGAATTGCTGTCTTGGAGAAAATGACAGCTTTGGAGGTGGACTCTATGGCATCACATCCCCACTAAGCTCCTTCCCTTCCTCTCCCTAAACTTCATCCTCCTCAGTCCCCCCAATATCTCCAGGAATTTCCCCAAGGTGGAGTTGGAAAAATTGGATTTCCACCTAGGTTTCCTTGAGTACCCAGAGAGGGCAATTCTACTGATCACTCCTCCCAAGGGAGACCTCTGATTCCACCCTAAGCTATTCTTGGGGGAGGCGCTGTTCCCTGAGAGCAGTATTTTTGGGGGGTTATGGTAGCACTCACCTTCTTCCCTCCCTCCCCCACAGAATTTCCCCCCTTTTTTCTTCTTTCTTGTTGAGCGTCCCCTATATCCATTTTCTTATATATTTTTTTGTCTATGGCTGTCCCACCCAGTCACTTTAAGATGTATATATTTTGATGGTGGTCCAGCACAGGGAACTGAGGGAAGAGACAAAATCACCTTCTTATATTCAACTTCTGAAATAGCACATGAGAGGCTTTTGAAAGTTCAAAATAAAATGTTTTATTTAACTGTGAGGAGAAAAGGTCAGGTGGAATCAGGGGTAGGATGTATGAGGTGAACCAATAATAAAACCGAGGTAACTTTGTAACCACACTAACTCCAGATAACTTGTTGACTTCTGCTATTCAAAAAGGTCTTTTAAAACTTTAAGGAGAGAAGCTTTCTTTTCAGTTTCTGCTTAAAAACTCAAGCATAGATTTCTGAGTTTCACTGACTCTTAAAGTCTAGAAGACAGGAACATGCAACCAAGTTTCCAAAAGCCTTCTATATACACAGACCAGGGGTCACCTTCTTTTAAGAGCTATCTCCCTTTTCACTGGGCAGGGATTACTTCTCTTAACTAGAAGCAATTTCCCTTTGCAGTTTGAATGGGGATCCTCTCTGATCCTCTCATTCCTTTTGCCTCCTTCCCAGTTAACAATCAGGGGAGCGGTGGCACAGTGGGTATATCCCACTGTCTTAACATCAGAACTGTGTTAGTTCAAGCCCCGCGTTGGTGTGAGCAGCCAGCCTGTTGTCCCCAGCTCATCGTCCACCCAGCGATTCGAAAGCTTCGGCGAGTAAATAAAATGGGAACCACTCCTTAGCGATGGTGGGCATGCCAACCTCCCTTCTGGGAGGGCGTTAGATGATGGTTGGACGCCTGGTCAAGGCTTGTAAAAGGCAAAACAGCTTCCCGGCTACGAAAAAGAACACCTGCAATGGATGTTCCGGCCAGGTGGTGGCAGTGTGGCGATTGACATACGGGTCCTGAGGCCTGGCCAGCAAGCAGCCGTGCGGGAAAATGACGGAGCCAGCCAGAAGATGTCTACACCGGGCAGTGACGGCGCATGCAATTAAAGTCAATGGGGGTGCGTTCAGACGGGGGCTTTACACCGGTTAGGGTGCCGGTTCCAATCGATGTACTTACCGGCGTTCAGACGGGGCACATCTGCCTCCTCTCCCTAACCGGTATAAAGCCCTTTACACCGTTGCACTCTGCTACCAGGTCCCAAGTGGTGGTATACAGAGTGCAACGGTGGTAAATGATGCACCCCGGCGTCTGATCGCTCTCCACCGGTGCCTAGGCATTTCCGTCGGAAGCCTGAGGCTTCCGGCTTTCCCCCACCATTTTATTTTAACCCTAAGTGATATGCGCTCGGGCGAAGCTTCGCCCTGAGCGTCTGTTTAAATTTTTTTAAAAAAACGTACTTTACCTTCCTGGAGGAGTCCGGGACTTAATGGAGGCCAGGTTGGGATTTAAACTTTAAAGGTAAGTCCTTACCTTTAAAGTTTAAATGTAATGGGGGGGGGGGGTTTGAGCATGCGCAAAAATCGCCATTCTCTGAATGGCTGCCTGTGCGCATGCTCAAACTCCTTTAAAAAAAAAACGCCGACGCCCGCAGCGTGTGTTTCCCAACCCCCTACAAACATTGTTAGTCCCTTGTCTATATTGAGTAACTGTACATTGCTTTGAGCCCACTGGGGAAAGCGATTAATAAATGGGAAGTATTATTATTATTATTATTATTATTAATAATAATAATAATAATAATAATAATAATAATAATTGTCTCTTCGTCAACTGTCAGTTCCCAACTGTTATTTCTTAACTGACTCTCTCCACAGAATTCTGTTCGAACTGTCTGTCACTCAAAGGTTCTCAGGCTCTGTTAGACATTAACCCTTGACTGTTAGTCACAAGGGGTTATTTGTCAAATTATAAATTATTTGGCAAAAATAGCTCCCACCCCTCACACCTGCAGAAATCTACGCAGGATCCAAGCCTATGAAGCCCATCAGTGGAATTATGTTTTTCAAGCCCCAAGAAAAGAGTCCAGTAGCACCTTAAAGACTAACAAAATTTGTGGTAGGGTATGAGCTTTCGTGAGTGACTGCTCACTTCCTCAGATACCTCACTTCTTCAGATATTGAAGAAGTGAACAGTGACTCATGAAAGCTCATACCCTATCACAATTGTTTTTAGTCTTCAAGGTGCTACTGGACTCTTACTCTTTTCTACTGCTACAGACAAACACAGCTATCCATCTTGATCTAAACCCCAAGAAGGTTTCCATAGAAAACTCAATTTTCCTGCTTCCATTTGCCCTGCCTTTCATTTCAGCATTCTCAGTTGCTTGCTTGGGTAAGAATGGACATGAATGTTTTTGCATATGTATTTTCCATTCACAGTTGAACTGAATCGTGGGTTTTAAGTTATGGGACTGTATAGGCTGTCATTCTTGTAAAGTAAACTCTTCCTCTTGTAAGAATTAAGGTGGCTTGAATATAGATAGTTTGGCACAAAAGTTTAAAAAATCAGAATAATGCTATGTATATCACTTTTGCCTTATCAGATACTATTAAAAACATTTCAAACCAATAAACTGCTTCCAGCCTAATTAGGAAACAAGGAACATTAAAGACTGAGTCATCTCTTTCTCTTTCCACCCCACGTGACACTAGTATAGCTTCATTGAGCTAAGTGTACAATTTATATTCAGCATGAACAGGACAGAAATAGGCCCTAAATATTTAAAACCTAAAACTGAAGCATCTCTGCTTCAGTATCAAAAATGCAAAGGGAATTTTTGTCTTTGTAATAGTAACAATCTTATCTGTTGT